>NC_134643.1:133323167-133631278 GCF_030463565.1 Pelecanus crispus | reverse complement strand
TACTTCTGCAGGGGAGAACAAAACCCCTCAATGCCCCTGTCCTCCGACTGGAACTCAGACTATCTGTCATGATATGGACACGGTATTGTTCTTTCCCTGATAATCACACACAGTTTCCTAAATGATGACAGTGTCTTCAGATACTAAAACTAGAACATCCTAAAGCATCTCCTGATCATAGTAATAAGCCCAGAAAATTTGTCCTTTCTTAATCTGTTGACACAATGGGGGAAATGCATCAAAGAGCAGTTATTCACTCTACTAAGCAAGATATACTTGTCTTTTCCTGACCATTTTTTTCTATTGTAAAACTCTGCAAAACCAGAAAATACATTGCATTAAAAAATGTCCATGGTGTTTATGTACTTAGGAAAATGGATGCAGCAAGAGAGAGAAGCTATTTTTTCTGCTATTGTTCATTGGCTGGCTTGTTTCTAGTCTTATACCTGTCATAGTCCTCCTCAAAATAGCCAGTCCCTGTATGAGAATAACAAAAATCTTCAAAACCCCCAACATTTTCCTTTGAACTGCTCTCTTTGTTACTAAAGATATTAAAGCAATTTAAAAATATATTTTTGATTTTAGACTGTTTGTTTCTTACTTTTCTTTATTAAAACATCATTGATATCTAATGAGAAAAAGAGGAAAAAAGGAAAAAATTGTGTTTATCTATGAAGTTACAAATCAACCTTGGATATTAATCCCCCATCTCTTCTACACCACTTTTTGTCAGAAAAAAAGTGTATGTTTTCCCTACATTCATCATAACCATAGATTATCACACTTACATTGTAAACTACAGAAAAATCATTAATAAAACTAAGTGGATCATTTACATTCCTTTGTAATTAAAACTAATTATGGGTTATCTTTTATGTTATTGAAAACGTTTTTATGCTTACTTAGGATTTCTAACCTCCTGATAAATTTTCATTAAAAACAATCACTATCCAAAGAGTAAATCTTAAGAATTACCAGGTTAAAGAAAAGGGAATCTGAACAACACACAAAAATCACAGACATATGCAGTATCATTAAAAATGACTTGTAGAGACAGAATAATGTTCTGATGGATTCACTCAAGAGGCTTTTCTAAACAGCCCTTAGTCAAAACTTAAAGGAAGTATCTTAAAAAACAAAACAAACAAACAGGAAAACCCCAAACCAAAACCCCCAAACCAGCCCCACAAACGCCACCACCCCACCACCCCCCAATTCTCTGAACTCATGGAACAGATTCCAGTCTAACCATTGTATCATTCAAGTAATGCCCCAACAAAACATGTGAAGATAACATTTAATAATTCTGGTATCCCCATTAAAAAGAGAAGTCAAAAAAAGAAGAAATCCTAAAATCAAAACTATAAACAAACAGACAAAACTGGTCCCATTCTACCAAAAGAAGCAAAAGCGTTACTGTTCTGTTTAAGTCTTTCTCACAATTCATGGTCTATAATATGTAGAATTAAATTTTTCCTTGCATTCCAAAACATATCATTCTTTTGAGATTCGAAGGCAGTCAACAGTGCCATCTAATAAACAGCATATTAATTACTAAGATACAATTTATTAAGATAAAATCTTTGCTTTCTAAGACAGTGAAGTGTAATTAAAACTGATTATGAAAATAATTATATTCTAAAAGCACTTGTTTTCTTACCCTTAATTACTGTAGAAACAACTAAATTTAATAAGTGTGAAATGCACTGATGGCATTACATGAAATCAATTAGGACTCACAAAGGATACTATTAAACTGTTAGTGTAGTTTTCATTTAAAGCTGCAACCTCTGAGGGCTGAGCTCAGTGGCCTAGCAGAACAGTGATTTGCTACCATGCCAGAGAAAGAAGCCCCAGTTTCCAGACTGGAAAACTTCTCTGGCAGCACTTACAGTTCTTATTGTACCATGCATCATCTTCCGTTAAGTGAAAGTAACACTAAATAAACACTTAGATAAACACACACATTATTTTTCCCCTCTAACATGGGCCTTAAGTGGTATTCACATTACACAAAGATGCTGACAGATCAGATTGGCTCAAACTATTTTAAAACAACTCTTCCAGTATGTCAATATATTTTAAAAAGTATACAACTGCTGAAAAGAAATAAAGGTGATGGTCAAGGTCCAGCTCTGTAATATGCAGCTCAGAAGCAGCTGGTAACCAAAACTGGTGAACATCAGAGTATGAATGAGAGACAGCAGACTGCCTACTGCTTCGTGTACCTATATAATCCAATACAGTAATATGAGTTGTAAAGAATGGCTCCGTATATTATATAGTTATTCTTTACTATTGAGGAGGTTTCAGAATCCTATAGAAAACTGAAATATAGAATAAGTTCCCCACTATAAGGAGACACTGTGATTAAAATAGATCTACTACAAAAAGACTGTAACACAACAGGAATTATAACCAGAGGTAATATGAGAATACAGAGTAATACTAATAAATTATTATTATGGACTTTCAACAACATTGGGAAGAAACTATAGTTCTTTTCCTTAGGATCATGCAAATATAAAAAAATAAATAATGAAATTCCAGAGCCCAATTCAGCAAATTCAGATGATGTTCAACTCGCACTCTGTTCAGCAGAACTCAGTACGTGTTTGATATAAAAGCCTTACAGAGAAAATCCTAACTCCACTGAGATGAATGGCTAACCTTCAACTGACTTCAAAGAGAACAGGATGTTCTGTGATAGTTCTACCTCAATTCTTTTTTGGACAAATTTCAAAGATAAAAATTCTTAGCAGAAGAAAACGTAATCCTTCAAACAATAATTCTGGACAATTTAACAGAGTGGAGACAGGCATAAATACACCAAAACACTAAGTGTGGGAGTGAGGACATCTGTCTATTCTGCTATGAAAAGCCATGACAAAAGTGGATACACCTGAAATTTTGTGTGCTCACTTGCAATTCTGGCAGACTCATCCAAATCTAAGTCTTAAACAGTGCACGATTTGCAACATTTTCTTCCTCCTCAATAAACTTTGAAATAATTATCAGGTGTTTACATAAAAAGACACTTGACTTAACTTGTGACTTATCATTTTGTATTCACTGTCATGCAAGTAGCCTCTGTATATTCTATATAATTTATCCAGGGCCTGGAGAGATGGATTTCTTTTCCTTAACATATACATATATCTGTTTTCAAACCACCTTCCAAATTTTAGTCATGGAAATGAATGCGTAACTCATGCATTCATCAGTTTAACAGGTGACTCAACTTTACTTCAGCTCATGTAAAGAAACCCAAAAAGTATACCATAAGGTCCTTAAAGGAAACATACCTCTATTTTTTTCTGTTATTTAACCAAAAGATACATTTTAAATGGTCTTGTATAAATATGTGTTAATGAACACTGAATTGGCTTGTATGTGGCCACACAATGAAATTTTGAAACATCAAGTTTCTTCAATCCTGTTCTTTTTGTAGAAGGACCTAAGCTCACCCTTTAAAATCATTCATTTCTACCTAGCTGCTATTATTTCTGAATAGGACGCCTAAATATAAATAAAAGCCTGATTAAAACCAACTTGAACTCTTGTCAGCTCAAGGCTCACATTCATGATTGTATTTGACATTCATGATTGTATTTGACACAATAATCATCATGATATCTTAAGACAGAAATCTGTTTGGCAGTCCTTGACTTAATTCTGCTTTTTCTAATTAGTTGAAAAATTGCATCCCATCTTCCAGGAAATACATTTACATTTATAGTTTTTCACAGGATAAAGGTCACGGCAATACTTTCTAAAATACTAACTTGATAGCCATTTTCTTTTTAATGTATCCATCTCTAGCAAATAGGATTTGAGAGGAAAAAAAAAAAAAGTAGCAGCACACATACTGAAATGATCTTGGAAGAAATAACTCTTATCCATCATGTGGAGGGGGGAAAAGTCTCCAGAAATGTGAAGACATAACTATAGACATTTTTCCAGATGAATACTTTTGAAAAGAAAATTTAAAAAATATTCCAGCCTCTACTTTTACTATATTAACAAGAAAAGAATGTAACTTTTGATTATGGTATGGTTAAAGACACAATATTAACTTCTGATCCTGAGAGAAATCAGTAGAAAGGATGAAAAGACGTCAACAGACAGTTGCTCATTTCCATAAATTTGGTCACAGAGTCACAGAACAGTTGAGCTTGGAAGGGACCTTTGGAGGTCATCTTGTCCAACACCCCCAGCTCAAGCAGAGTCCCTAGAGCCAGTCACCAGGACCGTGTACAGACAGCTTTTGAGTACCTCCACGGATGGAGACTCCACAGCCTCCCTGGGCAGCCTGTGCCAGCACTCAGTCTACCTCACAGTGAAAAAGTGTTTCCTGATGTTTAGAGGGAACCTCCTGTGTTTCATCTTGTGCCCATTGCCCCTGGTCCTGTCACTGGACACCACTGGAAAGAGCCTGGCTCTGTCCTCTTTGCACCCTCCACAGTCTTGGGGGCATCCCATCAGTGCCCATGGACTTACATATGCCCAGTTTGCTCAGGCCCTCCACTTCAAGAAGGCAAAACCCAGCAAATAAAATGCGTCATATTTCACAGTGACTTATGTGCCATTTACCCAGGTTCACAGAAGGCACATCCAAAATCCAGCACACTGTTGATCACCTAAGAAGAACACAGAGGACATGATGATAAATCATTACGTGATGCATCCTGTGCTCTGTGTTATCCCAAGGAATTCCTATGGATGAAACACTTTGATACAAATACCTGGGTGCCTAAATGCTGGACAGACAGCTGGGAAAAACACATGTGAGCACCTAGGTATATGAAACTATTTAAAATAAAAATCACCTTCCCATCACATAAGATCTGGTATTGAGCTCTGTTACACTGTCACTGTAGCATTGCATTATGATTTCCTCTAAGAATATCTGAATCATTAAATGATTCCCCATTTCATGTTTTCCTCTTTGTTGAGAGAGGTCATGGCTCAGGTTTTCTAACAAGGTATGTAAGAACAGCGCACAAAGCTGGAGAGGGAAATGTTTGTGTTTTATCAGAAACCTGTATGCATAAAGTTGACTACAGATGTGAAACCCAATCTATATCCACAACAGAAATTGCAAGAAAATAACTGAGTAGGAAGGGGTGGTATTGATGTAGATCATGCAGACAATGTCCCATTATCTGGTTTGGATATTACTTTTTTCAGATGGCTGTCATCTTAATTTTTCAGGCTATATTCCAGTACCACAAAGGATTCCCAGAAATTAGATTAGAACAATTATATTAGAGTTCATGTGAGGAAAAATAATGTAAAACATTAAAAAACAGAGACTGGTTATCTCAGAAGAATCATAAGAAAACAAAACAGAAAAACTTTTAACATTCTTAACCTCAAGTAAACACTGGAGATGGCCGCCTTGTGTTGCAATTGACAATTGACAAAAATTAAGTTCAACTGATATTAACACATTTATTAGGTATGCATGGGTGGACTACAGACAACTCATTAACCTTCCTGTTAAAAATGCAAACAAGGAAATCTATAAGTGCATTAGTAAAAAAAAGAAAACTGTAGCATTACTTTATGTCCTTCATTTCATTCTGCTTGTGCAGCATGATGTATGTGCACAAGATTGCGTATAAATTAGTCATAAAAACGTTATGTCGAAATGCAGTATTAGTCTTTCTCACAAATTCCATGTTTTGCAGTAGTCATGGATCTCTAAATTTCCATACTTTACTGAGTGATTTTATATATACTGTACAATCTCTCTTTATCTAAAGGATAAAAATACTGAACAGTCAAGGAAAAAACCAGGTATTTTTAAATCCACATAGCATTACCATGACACGTTGTTTTTACAGGTCTTTAATATACTTATGTGCTATTTTGATTTCTTATATTAACTTCTGTATTTTTTCCTTGATTATCTGTACTTCTGGTCTAAAAAAAGGCTGTCACCTGCTATCCAATACCTGCAATATAGTTTGTCTCAATTACTTGAAATTGTTAAATATTTTTAATGACACTGTATGTTCAAATCTGATCTCTATATGATTGTTTAATGTGCCACAGCTTATTCAGAATGGCAATCTGAACAAGAGCCGCTTATTTATCTTACTAATTTTAGTAGTCCCAAATATCAAGTAGTGACATTATTCTAGTAAATTTAACATGACTAGTTCATTTGACCCAGTTCAAGCTAAGCACATTATACTTGTAGTAAACCGCTGATGACACTACATGAACATGTAATTATGTTCAATAATCTTTAATATTTATGACTAGCTAAATGTTGCCCCTCCATAATCAGACAGTACCCAGAAACCTCCTGAATGAAACAAAACTGAGTTTAAGAACATACAATGTACTCAATGTAAATAACGTTCAACTCTGAGCATTAGGAGCCTGTCCCAGGGGAGCAGCACTAGGTGTTATTCAGTGCATTAATTAACCATTGGGAAAAGGGTAGGAAGATCAAGATAGCAAATTTTTTTAGATTAGTCAAACCCAGGAAAGACTGTGAATAATTCCATCTGGAACAAATCATCAGGAATGTGATAGAAGGAAGATTCAATATAGATGTGCCCAAAATACCAGACACTGCAAGGAAGATTTAAATTCAGTATACACTGCTGGGTTCTGAACTAGCTGCAGCCTTGAATGAATTTAGTATTTAAAAATCAAGACCAACAGCTTAATAAAGATGTCAATAGATACTAGCATCTGAAAATTACTAGGGGCGGGGGGGGGGGGGGGGGGGGGGGAGAGAGAGAGAGAGAATAAATATTGTGTCCATCTTTAGCTCATTCTCCTGATCCTGGCTTGGGTACCTCATCCCAACCAGCACAAAGGAGAGTAACATCAGACATAAAATGACTAAAGTAGTGACACGATGTGAAAACCAATTTAGCCAAAGCAAAATTTAATAAAAATGTTCCATGCTTCTACTTTTATTTTCCCCAACATGAAAAGAAGTAACAGTGACACGTGTCCACAGCTCCAAGGGATCAGCACAGTATAAAAAGGAAGGGTGTCACAAAAGGCAGATCTGAACTGTGGTTTCTTAGTGCCATCTTATTTGAACAAGTCTATTCTGTTGGTGTTGCCACAGAAACAAAGAGAGAGGACAGTCCTGGAAGAATTGCCTCCTGTCCCTTGGAGCAAAACCACACTGCGAAACTTACAGGTCAACTACCACAAAAACAAATCTACCCTCTTGGACTCAGTAAAGGTATATGGCTCATAACGGAGCAACAGACACTATTAGTAATGAATTAATATAGCTAAAGTATCAACCTCAGACATACCCTAAGCACCAAGAACTCATGGAAATTTATGAACTGTTTACCATTACTGACAATAAACAGCAGCAGCTCTTTCAGATTTTAAAACAAAAAAGTAACCAAAATAAACATATATACAGAAAATGCATCCAAGTTAGATTTAAAAAAAAAAAAAAAAAAAGCAAAACCACAAACCACTAAATTGGACTCAAGTCTAACTTGGCATGCATTAAAAAAACCAAGAAAGCATATAAATAACAGGAAAGAAAACAAGAAAAAGAAAATAAGGAAAATAAAAAAGAAAACATAAAATACTAATAAGACAAAATGCAGAAAGTGGGAAATGGGTGTTGCAAGCTTGGCACTTTAGGTAATTCCAAGAAATTTGTTTTTACCTTATACTGTGTCAAGTGAACAAATGTAATCTCAAAAATATGTAGCACATTTTAAAGAGACAAAAATAATTTTCCTTCTTTACCAACAAAAAGTGGACCTGTATTATTCATTGCCACAAGGCACTACTGTGCTTAAGCAGATATGTATCAGATACATAACCGATTTATCAGATACAACCGATTATGTATCTGGCACAAAGGAATAATCTGCAGATATGCCAGCTAGAGTGATAATGCCAAGCTATTATTTCTTATCATTTGCAGGAGATAGTATTTCTTATAGTTTGCAGGAGATACAATGCTTAGTAGCTGGAGAAGAGCTCTACATTTTTAAATTTGTTAGGGAACGTAGCACAGTACAGTTAAATTTGGGGTATTAGTCAAGACGTGATTGATACTGGATGCTAAACAACATGAGCATACTGATCTTTTCTTTTTCACAAATTCCTTGCTTACTTACTCTTTCCCCTTTTATGTACCTGTATCAGATACACCTTATCTGTCCTCAAGATTTACCAGTTTAATCTCACCTTTCCTCAGTGATTTCTCACCATCCCTATTTTAGGACAGGCAAGAAAATTACATTGATAATTCTGTTGCTTTCCCATTTGCCCTCAACATTGCCACTTCCCCACGTCTCTCCCTTGGTCAATTAGAGTCACGACCATCAGCCTCTTGTGCCACCGATCTTCATCCAGAATGATAACCACTCGTTGTCATTGTCAATTTCTTTACGAGTTTATATAAAAACAAGTGTGGTTGAAATTTCGTTCATAGTTAAAACACAGCCACACAACATAAGGCAAGCACCACTGTTGTCAAACTGACACATTTGGTTGTAACTTCCAAAGAGAGACTAAAAATTTAATAGTCAGACTGAATTATCCTCTCAGTTTCAAGCATGACTGACAAGCCAGTAAGGGGGAAGCTTACACTGCCTGCACAGCAGCTGATCAGAAGCTAAACAATCATGAAGCACCAAAGCTTGCAATAGCAAGGAAATGCTGTAAAAAAAAAAATATCTATAGAAAACACCGGGGGGAAAAAGCAAGGCTATCACAAGAACAATAATGCAAACAAAAAAATGACAACTAAGGTCAAATTCCTTCTTGCTGGCACTCTGCTAGTGCATCAGCTTTATTAATTTCTGTTCGGTTGTTTGTTTTAAAGGATATGAAGCCTGATAAGAAGTCTATTGAGGGGAAAGGAAAGACATAAATTTGTTGCAATAAGCTTTGGATGAGAGCAATAATCAGTTTGCTACAGTTTGTTAATTTATCTGCAGACTAATAGAAAATAGATTTAAGGTTGGACTTTCAGGGCACAGCGCATTAGCTTCTGTTCTTGTTCAAATAGAGACTAAACCTCTCTAATTACTTCACAAAATTTCACCTTTCAGAAAAAGAACACCACATTTGTCTTAATCTTCTAATGGAGTAAGAACAAAAATTGTTATTCCTCTTCTTTCTCTCACAAAATTGGGCTTACTTATGTCTTCCTTAGTACCTTGCTCCTCCTGCACCTCCTGTGGATGCACGAGTGAGTTTTCTCAGAGTGTTTCTTTGAAATGCCCATATTAAGCGCTGATTATGATTCAAGTTAGTCCATGAAATCACTGTCCCTTTAGAATTCTGTGTCATAAACTATTTAATGATTTTGTCCAGTTGGATTTCACTGTAACATGAGAACTGTTCCCATTTTCATCAAAAGGAATAAACAGCATTTAATACACAGTAAATATGAACAAAGCAGCGGAATTCTATTTCACTCAAGACCAAAATATAAACCAAGAATAAGGAAAAAAATGGAAAGAGCAACCATCTGAGCAGTAAGGGAATGGTCGTCTTAGACATTCTACTTTCACTTTTCCCACTTAGTTTTAATTATTAATTTGCTCTCTGTATTTGAAACTGAAGGCTTCTTTTTTCAAAATGCCAGTGTTGTCCTCCTCTTTGTCTATAATGAAATCATTAACATTCGATTACAGTTATCAACCAAAACCACTAAACTATCAATCAGCTGAATTCATGGCATCTAAAAAATCTCAGCAAGCCACTTGTGGGACAGACAAGTTGAAAAAAACCCGATTAATTTAAGAACAACAACATTTTCCTCTTTGAGGTCATTTCTGTTTGTCCGTGGGAGGACTTAGCAAACCTACAGATGGTCTATTGCCTTTCTGGAAGTGATAAAGGTACTAGCCTACATACGTATCTATTCAAGTGGTGGGAACATTAAGTTTAACCACACTAATATTAAGAGTTTTAAGAAACATGTCCCTGAAGTCACAAGGATCCATAGATCCTTTTAGTCCAGTACTTTATTACTGATGCTACCCTCTCCTGAAATAACTCAAGAACTCTTTCCTTTTTTTAATCCTAAAAGAGTTTCTCAGAAATCACAAGAGGTGGTTCACAAAGGGGGTAATGATGAATCACACCATATTCTGGGTAACATTGCTTTTTCAGCTCATCCTACCAGCATTTTGAAAGCACTGCATATCTAAGACTATCTTCTCACAAAGTAAACCACAAATATTCAATACCCTCAGTTGACTTCTCATCTAGGATCACATGCTGGTGTCAGTACTGCATAAAAAGTACAGTCAGTTGAGTGGAGAACAAAGGCGAAAAACAGAATATAAGCAGCTAAGATGACTTTCAAGATCACCTATTTATAGGAGCTTCATCTGGCATTTTTATTTATGTCTTTTTGTATTTTTTTTCCTATATGTGGCTGAAATGTCATCATTCTTAAGGGCATTAGAAAGAAAAAAATAATAAAGCAATGTTAACTGATGTCATTGCTGATAAGCTTGATATTATATTTTGTACATAAATATTTGTTTGAGAGTGTAGGCAGTTAGTAGAATGTCTTTCAAATAGGTAAGTTATCTTTTATCTATCACCATAAAGGAATCCCTGTCCCCCAAATGGCTTTTTAGGTGTACTTTTTAATATAGATATGTTAAGGGATGATATCTAACCAAGTAAAACATGAAACAACACATATCTCAAATTAAACTCAGAGCACCTAAACCTCGCCAGAGTAGTATTCACAGCCTTTTTATAGTCCTTTTTTGACGGTGTGTTATTTTGTTTAAAATAATATTAACAGAATGGGACAAAGAAAACAAAATATCCATTAATCCTTTCTCTGAAAACAACTCTTAGGAAACTTCAAATATACCCATATTTTAAACACAAAAGCCTTAACATTTTTGCATCAGAAGCAGCTAATAAAGAGGGTTTGTTTAGAGTTTGCCGATGTTACTAACTCTGCTGGAGAGTAACTTCTGAGAAGCATGGAGTGCTGTACTGACAAAGTGAGACAAATTAGTTTCATGAAAATTAAAGGGTTCTTGTACCCTTTTGTCTAATGGGAAAGACATTAGGACCCCATATAAAATTCAGACTTTCCAGAAGGGTTCTGGATTAAATGCTTTTTGGAAAACTTTGTTTCTCCTCCTATTCAAAAGAATAATTAACAGAGCTACATTAGTTTTTCAGAAAAACATGCTGACATATAAAATTATTTGCTCCTTAACATAATTTTGAGTATGATACCTGAGTTTGCAGAGACTCACTTTCAGTCAACATGAATAATTCTACTGACTTAAGTAAAAGTACGTAAGTCCTTATAGATTAAAAAGAAGCAACATTCTCAGACAGCATGTAACAAACACCCAGACTGAATATTTACTTTTTCAAATAATAGAGGCAACAAAGATAAACATTATCAACACCTCTCACAAAACAAAATAATTGCCCTACAATTGCAGTGTTTTCCAGCAGCCTTTGCAATTTTAAATTAGTATCCATTGTTAAGCTGGTGTAAATAACAAGCTTCAGCATGGCATCTTGGTTGTAAAAAAGCAATCACTCTACTTATCTACTTTCCTGAGCCTGGCAAAATTATTTCAAAAAACAGCCAATAGATCACCATAACATGACAATAAAAATAAAAATTACCATCCTATGGTTTCTTTGGGAAAAAAAGAAAAAAATACATCTGAAAATGACATATTGTTGTCTTCATCTGAAGTCTCACATTTGCAATGATTTCTTGCTCACACCCACATGAATGCAGCTCTACAGCCAGGACAACAACTGCAGGCAGAGACATGTAAACAAACTTCCCATATAAAAAAGATACCCATGGCCACTTACATTTTTAATTTAGTTGTTTCACTGTGCTCAAAGCAAGTGTGCCTGCACAGGGAGGTATAATAGCTTTTCGTATGCATGGAATTATACCGATTTTAAGAATGTGGACCAACCTTCAAAGCAATAGAAGAATGGAAAGGAAAAGGCTGAGTTTGCCTGGAGAACCTAGAAGATGGGAATGTTCTTTAAAGTAAAACATACTGGGAATTCTGTCCTTCTTGACTTTAGCAGTCACAGCCTAAATGAGCAAATAAACTCTTCAGAGATGGCTCCCAGAAAGGTCTAGCTACTGAAACCAACCATGAATCTTCAGTATAACTTAACACATTTCATACTCCTGGCTGTTGCTGATGTGTAAATGCAGTTTTTCTCACCCAGAATGCAATTCAACTGTAACACAAATGTGATTACTTCCACAAGTGCCATAAAGCAAAGTAGTATTAGGACAGGTACAGTATATTAAGAAAGCGTGTCTCCAGCACAATGGTCAAGCTCTTTCTGTGCAGGCAATAAAATTATACTTACAAATATTATGTACAGATAAAGTTTACATTCTAACAATTGTATTTTTACAACAAGCAACCACTGACAAGGAAAGGTTTGTTGCTCAAGGACCAAAACTAGATTATGACCTTTTTCACTCTTATACTTACTGCTATATTATGCATTTACATAGGAAACAAATATGCATCAAACTTTTGTACTGTTTAGGTCCTTAGTTTGTTTGGCCATTTGCATTTCATACTGTCCAGCTGACATCAACATCAAGGTGTTTGTACAACTGGCTGCGTTAGAGAATTAACACCATTATTAGATAAATTTGGGAGTTGGTATCTCAGACGTTTCAAATACATTGTCTAGAAACTAAACTCCTTGCCACTCCCTCTCTAACCCCCTACAACTTAAACTAATAACAACAACATAAATCTAGTTCTATATTGGTTCTTCACTGCTCATACCCTGTAGTGGGGTGGGGGGGAAGTTACTTTTTATGTTTTGACTGATGTGTGTGTACTGTATGTTGTCTCAGGAGGCAAAAATAAGCATCTGGAGCAGTGAAAGCTCTTAACATCTACTGTGCAGCCTGAGTTCTGTTGAACTTGAGCATAGGAACTGGTGGGCGATGCAAATATTTGAAGATGCCTGTTAGACAGTGATAGGTTGGAGTCCTAACCAGTTGTCAGAGTTTGTTATGTAATTATTGTGATAATATATGCTCCATTTAAGAAAGATCCAAGTCCCTTTTTATCTTAATATTTAAGTCAGTGAAAAATAAACACATCTGGTGGATTCCCAGGAAAGGAACAAATTTAAGCAAGTATTTATGTTTTATGTGATAATTCACATAAAATATGAGTGCCCACAAAAAGAAGGATTAACATAATAATACCATAACAAATTTTTTATATATACTAAATTTCTAATGGTTACTTCCTTCATCGTATTTTTTCCTCTTGAGAACACTTTAGATCATCTGTTAGATTTATTTTTGTTAATACAAACGATACAGATTGCTTTCTCCTTAAATGCCTCAGCTTAAATAATACAGTTATTTCTTGAAAAGTCAATGCTTCTAAAGAGAAGAGGGAGAGACCTGTTTACAAGTCACTCTGGCTTTTGCCAAACTGATTAGTTCATGTGCTTTTTAGCGTATCTTTGCAGTATTGAGAACAACAAAAATTAAAAAGTGGTGAGTGAAAAAAGTGAAGCAACCATCAAGCACTCACCAACTTGGCTATTGAAGGAGTTAGAATGTTATTCCTTATAGTTCAATGTTATAAAACAGAACCATAAGGCAAAGGGTAAACACACAGCAATCAGCTGCAAATCTACTTAAGCAAAACAAAACACAAGCTGGCAGATGTTGCTTTAATGACTAAAGTACTTGCTTTGGCTGAACTATTACCAACAGGCAAAGTGGAATTTTACTGCTGCTTGCCTGCCTGTTGTTTTACTAATCTGGTTCATGGAAAAGGAGGCTTCACATTTTTTATACTAACACACAATTCTGATATTAATGGCAGGTTAGAGGAAAACCAGTTCAAAATAATGTAAGCTGCTCTTAATTTTTCTTTTTAAAAGAAAGTATCCACAAAATACTTAGGCCATTTAAATTAAGGATATAGGGAGAACAAACCAAAATCTTTAGCAGAATGTTTCCTCTCGGCACTCAAGACACATACAAACATTGGGATATATTTCTACATCACTGTGAGGTCACTGAATCACCAGAGCAGTACTTCCTCATGATCTAGATGAAAATAACACTCATGGACATATTTGAAATCATTGCATACACATCTCAGTGGAGAACTACCCTTTCTTGTAGCCTGTGACAAACAGCTCATGTGTCTCCGTTCTACTGAGCAAATATTCTCTTACTGTTCAAAAGATCCCCAAAACCACAAAGAAAAAATTTGTTTTGCTCTATACAATAACCTGAAAGCTGAAGTATAGAGGGAGTGGGGAAAAAAAAACCCAAAACAAATAAAAAAACCCAAACCAGAACAAATTGGTATTTAAGTCATCCAAAGGCACATGGACTCCATCTTTTCCTTCCACCAAGCTGCTTAACTAAGGAAATCTAGGAGGTTCTTTCAAGACCTCACTCAGGAACTGTTTGATGAGCAAAAGGTCTGGCTACTGCTTCCAACAAACCTGAAAAATCTACAGGTGCAGAAAATCTTCCAAGTACAAGTCTTTGGCTGACTTGAGGTCCTTAGTACGTCCATATTTATCAATGTCTTACAAAAGACAGATAGAAATGTGATACAGCCTTTAAAGAAGCTTATCAACTACTGGTTGCAGCATGCTTCTTTTTCAAGTTCCTAAATCATGAGAAGTCTTACAAAAATTGTATACAAAACACTGAATTAAAAAAAAAAAATAGTAGAAAGGTAGTAAAGTCATACAACCAAAAACTAGGAAATTCTAGTTTTACAGTTACCTGTTCAAGCATAATCCTATCCTTTTGTAGTTCTTAATGGGAAATGTCAACTCAGTCACCTAAACAGCTCTCTTCTAAGACATAAAACATTTACTACAGTAATTCACCTAACACAAGCAGTGAAAAAGTCTGTGGGTTTTGTAGAAGGTTGCAAGGAGTGTGTCCTGAAGAATTTGTACTCTCTGTTAGCCTAGTACTTGGTTGACTCCATGCAACAATGGCAATTCTCACATTTAGGCAACATTAGAAACACCTGGGTTTGTGCTTGAAGCATTAACAGGTCTAAAGATGCACTTTTAGCTACAATTGCTACCTGAGCATCCACAGCAGCTACAGACATATCCTGGACTTCAGGATTACAAAGCCATCTCACTGAACAGGGGTTGTAGTTCTACATACAGACAAAAGCAATTTTCTTCTGTTCTCCCATCTAATCCTTTTAAGCTACTGATTTTACCTACTCATGGGGAATAGTTTTAAGCATTAGACACCCAGCTTTTCTCATCCACGAACAGATGTTCTCCCCAGCCTGTTTGTCAGACCACAGAGAGCAAAACATTTTTTCTTAAAAATATGGCTACTACTAATAAAGCTAAAATGGCTAGTACTATAACAGGAAAAATGCAAGCAGATATTAACTGAATGTTTATACTAATTTCTCAGTTTAGTTATTGCTCTTGTTAAAAAAAAAAGACTTTCAAATTATTAATGTGGCTTTCTTTTAGTGGACATCAATAGCATCTCTTCTCTCATTTGAATGGGATCTTAAGTCAGTGGCAAGTCTGTTTCAGAAAAAATGCTGTTAAAGTGACTCATTCATATGAATATCAAGTTCATTAAAAAAATAAACAAAAAGTGGGAATAAATTTCTGTAGTCATCAGTGATTTAAGTAACTGCCATTATGCAAGAAGATCTCCTGAATTTATTGCATATTTAACTAAGCTGACTTTTCTGGTCTTGTTCATAGACTTTAATTAAAAACATGTTAAGATCTAATTCAGTTCTAGTTTCAGTTATAAGCTATAAAACTTAATCCAAGATACTGATTAAAACAACTTTGATTTAATTTTTATGTACCTCATCTAATGTGCAATGATTTAAAATTCTTACTACTATAAAGAAAGTAATTTTTCTCCTGCAATATGTTCTGATCTATAGATTGCATATTGGATGATTTACAATTTGGTGGCAAGCTGCAAAAATTGCTTTTAGTAAGGAATTGGTATCTAAACTAAACACTGCAACACTGTGAAATGTAATCAAGAATGTGATCAAAGATCTAATAAAAACTTCCTTGACTAGAGATTTGCTTCAAAGGTACAGGATAACATGTTCTACTTTGAACCTGCTTCAATAGGATACGTTTGTAATTTTCAGATTCAGTGTATGACTCAAAATCACTATAATGACTGTGATGTGAAGGTAGTACATAGAAATATGGACCACTCATTTTAAATATTTAAAATATATAACTTATCAACTGAAGCTAGTTGGCAACTGGTTGCAGCAGAGGAGAATTGGCAGGAGGCAAAATTTTATTTGAGAGAATTAAATGGCATTCCAAAGACACATTTCCAAAAAATATGACAGAAGAGTCATCATCATTCTTTCCTTTCTCACTATAATCATGTCATTTTCAAAAGTTACATCTTCTATAATCTCCAACCAAAGCTGGACAATGAATGTTAATGAAGTTTAACAACAAATCTAACAGCAGAATTTATATCCTACCTCTTATTAATGGCAGCCCATGTCGCATTAATGTTATCTGTTATCAGTTCTACTTTTCTGGTGTCATCTGCTGAATAGTCACGGAGCAGCTTAAGTGCCATGTCATTTGCCACATCTACATTTATTTGCCATTGTCGTATTTCTTTTGAAAATTGCTGAAGTAAAAAGAGAAAGAAAAAGAATAAACCTCAGATCACCTTAAAATGATCACACACATTGTATGATTATTAGAGAAGAAGATTAACAACTTATACCATCAATATAAAAAAAAGAAAAAGGACTTCCTCAGATTTACTGCTAAGGTCAGAGTCTTTCTAAATGTTTCAGTTCTTTTAGTCATAAGACCATAGGACTAATTCTGATCTCTGAGGGACCAAGCAACAAAATCCTAAATGTCAGATAAAACATGAGAGCTCAAATTGATAAACACTGATTAGAATGTTGATTATTCTTTTCTGAGACACAAATAGATGGATGCATTATTATGTATTATGCAAACAATCACTATTTGTGATGTTGAATTACACTGAGATGGAAAAGATAGTGAAATAATATGTTCTATCTAATTTTCTTTTTTATACTGTGAATTAATACTGAGAATTGCACAATTATACCTGTGTTTTCACTTTTTAAAATTTATTTTAGCGCATTGTTTATGTAATTAGTGCCATCTACTGGAACAGCACTAAATCTGCAATACAGCAAAATACTACTGGTAAACCTATCAATATCTTTATAATGCTAATTTATGCTTCTTAGTATTAAGAAAGCTTTTTAAATCTTGGTCATTGGTTTTTTTTCCCCTTTCCTCTCCTCTTTCTTCTCTCCTCTTTTTATTCTCCTCGTCTCTTCCCTCTCCTCTCCACCTGGTCACTACAGAAGCAAACCAGGAAATCCAAGAACACTCATTCAGTCAGCAACCAGCTCCCATGCGTGTTTCCCATTAGTCTTTTTCTCAGAGCAAATTTCCATATAAATGCACTGAAGTTGCAGATTTAATCCATAATGTGTAACAACAAAATGAAAGAGCAAAGATAATCGATGGTCTACTTGTACTTTTGTACTAGGTGAAGACTACAATGCAAGTAAGAAAAAAGTTTGTATTTATAAATAGAAACAGTAAGTTGCATGTAAACATTAGAAACTATTGGCAAAAGAACAAACAGTAAGGTTTGACTGTCTTTATTGTTGTGCTTTAACACACAAATCAGGGAATGTCTGTGAAGAAAAGATAGTTTTTTCCTTCTCAGTCTCCCAAAGCAGTATTCCTTTTGAATTCTTGACTCAGATAAGGAATTCTCCACACAAAGATGAACTTAAATATGTAATCCCTGATTAAAGAGTCTAAATACCTAAGTAAAAATAAATACATTTTGAATATTTTGTGCACTTTTGTTTTCATCTCAGAAACTCTGTAAGTTGATTTTGGTTAAGATTGGGACTGAAACGTACTCAACCTTTGAATAGAGTCCAGGTGGAATTTTGGGGGGTTTTGATTTTCCCCCCAAAATCTTACCTGTTAAAAAGCTGCTTCAACATCTCTAGGTCCTCTCCATAATGTAAAAATGAAACATGTATTCCCTCTCTTTCCTGTGTCATTCCGTCATGAGAGGGCAGATCACTCTACTAGTGTGAAGCAGATAACATCAGGTACTAAGACAGCAACCTGATTATCTGTTTTGAACAAGGGATCTTTTTTCTACCAATCAAACATTAGGAAGGGGCTACTAACCCCCACTCCCAAAAACCATCTGAACATGTTATGGTTAAGGTCGCTTAAGCTGAAGCTGCCTAAACAATTTTCTGAAGTCATTCTCCTGTGTGAAGTATGGAGATGTAGTCAGGAGAGGTGATAATTTTGTGGAAAACCACTACCATTCCTTTGGAGAAGATATAGGCAGGTGGCTGTTTTGGAAATAGTCTGCCAGTTGAGCTCCTTTCCTGCCAGAATTATATATAATAAATATATAAATGTTAATATTTACACACATATAATAAAATATATAAAAACAAAAATAAATGAATTCTACAGTAATTATCATTCCAGTTTTGTAGGTCAATAGCAAGTATCTATTCTAGGTCTATCCATCTTTATTATACACTACCTTTCTCTTTGTTTAAAATTATGCATGCATACAGCTATTCTTTTTCCAGCCAAAGAATCACAGCAGACAGACTATTCACTGCATTACATAGAAAAGTTACCATAACATTTTGTCTGTATTGTAAATTAATGACCTGTAAACTTTACTGAGAAAATAAGTTCTTTTTGCCCAGTCCCATGTGAATATAAATGACCTTATAAAACCTTCCAAAGCCAGTTGTATAATAAAAATATGGAAAGATACATTACAAGGCTATTTCCAAAAGTGTTGTTCTCACCATTAACTTCAACATTAATCCATTATCTTCCTGACATTACAACACTAGATCACTCAGGAAAGAAATGATGAATATAGAGAGCTTTGCCGACAGAAACAATTTGTATTTTCTACTTTATTGGAAATTGGTATGTAATTTTTCAACAACTTTGAGGAGTGCATGCCTTGCTTCAACTTTGCTCTGTGTGCAGACACCGAGAACAAAGTGTTGTGGTAAATGTTTTAACTGTCTGTCCTACCAGAGGCCCATGAACTCCTATCTTACATGACAATAAAGAACATTTTAGAATTAAATTCTTGGCATTAGGGTTTTTTTCTCTTTTCCTTTTTTTATTTTTAGGTCTCATTTATCTTTTAGCTACTTAATGACATGTTTGATTTTTTTTTTTTAAAAAGGAAAATGCTTCATTACCTTAATTTAATTTTGACATTTTTTAAAGCATTCTCTTTGTTTTGTCTGTGTCATCACTGGAATTTGCTCAGTTTATTAAAAGGCTTAAAGAATTAAGGCTGTGCATTTATCATGTTACTTAGGTATAAATTTATTTTTAGTTTTTAATTAGAAGACATTAGTTGATATTAGGAAGAAAGTCTGTGTAATTAAGGATCCTTGATTAAAAACAAGTAAGGAAATTAGAGCTGGGCTTTCTTCTATCCCAGGATTGCCCAGTGGAACAAAATAAATGACGCACAGAAGTTCAAATATAGCAATATGTATGTACAGCATCATCCAATTCTGAGCATGTAAATCTCACACTAAGCAGGTGTATATATCACAAATCTGAAAAATCAGGCTGTCTTTCTGTCCTTTTTCTGTATATCTACAGTGTGCTTTATTTATATACTTAAAGAATTTTTTTTTTTTAATCAAGGAATTCTATTTCAGTGTCTGCATCATCGTCAATAACATTAACTTAATGGTTAATTGTTTTACTAAAATCAAAGCAGTACACTGTCAGCCATGGAATAATAAAAATACACAAAATGCTGAGACTGTACGTCAACCTATATTGGTACATAGGGAGTGGCAAAAGAGTACCTAGCAAGTTACTCCCCTGCAAGAAGAAGACAAAGGCAAGCAAGATAGCCTCAGTCTTATCCACAAATCCAGGGCATAAAGTTCACTCCCCAGGCTATGCCAGTGGAAGGTTGCCCGGCCTCTTGAGTCCCATCAGAGCAGGGGATGTAATTAGACTGCTATTTAATTTCCTATTTAGATGAACAACAAATAGGCGGTCAATGAAGGAAAGGAAGGAAACCTTGTCTCCATGCCTCCTCTTCAATTTGGCCATTCCAGCTAAACTGGTACAGAGGGAGAACAGATGCCTCACTAGCTCTCACGAAATCAAGGAGCCAAGGAGTCAACTGACAATCCTAGCAGGTTGGATTTTTTTAACATAAGCTCAGTATTGTATTAACAAGAGACTAGTTTTACACTAGCTTATGTTCAGATGACTTGGGGATGGAAAGGAGCTGAAATGTGACTGTGTACTATTTATGCACCTATAAATACTGTGTTATTTCCTTCAGCCTGCTGAGTTAACCATTTGCAGTCATCACTTAATAAACAAAAACAAACAGGGCTTTAATGGGTAGACTCCCGTTGGACAGCATGTCATATTCTGATTCTCTGCACCTAACCCCAGTACTTAGAATTTAGTTCTCAAATATAAAACTAAAAAAATACAATGAAACAAATGCTTTAATCCTCTGCAAATTAGCTCTGAATTAACTTCTGATTCAAAGGAAAAATATTTTTAATTATCAGCTATATGGTACTCGGTTATGTTTCTTTTAAATATCAGAAACAAATGTGTCAAATTCTATTGAAAATACCATTGGCCAAATACAAGCCAGTTACAGATTTTTGTTTTATGCTGGTATTGTAAAAAAATAAATAATCAAAAGGCTGGCATTGCTGAGGTTACCGTTTACTCACGTGTGAGGATGCACTAACAGAAAAGCATTAACACAAGCACTGACTAAAAGTTCACTTAGAGCAGAGAGGAACTTTTGCATTGACTCAGCTGTCTTTCGGCAGACCTATAATGTTTAACAAACAAATCGCAAGAACACTTGGTGACTACTTTGTTACACCAAGCTGTGCTGAGATACAAAGCTGACAAAATGAATATGTCTGAAGAATTTATTTAAGACTCACACTAACCTCTCTCTTTCCCTCAACACAAATGAATAGGAATGCCATCTTTATTTTCACCAGTGCAACAGCAAGCCAAAAGACAGCATGCTTAATCTACATATTCAGGGGACAACATCAAAATATATGTGTTTGGCACAGAAGCCTGGAAAGCATTTATTTTGAGGACTTGATGTATTTCTAGGTCCTTCAGTTTAGATAATACTATACAAAAGAAATATAAAGCTGCTAAACACAAAAAAGATTTCCATTTTCCTTAGAATTCATGACCCCTTATCTTAAGCATGAATATAACAGCTGATGCTGTCACATCTGAGAAGTTTTCATGAGGGATTTGACACAGTCAGAATTACTGGCAGACAAAGATAATTCCTGTAGGAAGGCTGGTACAAAACAAAGAGGAAAAAAAAGAAGGAAAAAAGAAAAGACACCCCCCTGCCCCATTCTTCCAGACTTGTGGGAGAAAGGCTAGGCAAAACCAAACAAATGAAAATAAACAACCTTGGAACTGTAGAGCTTGTTGATGTTCATATCATGACTAGGGCACAGCAAATTAAGATGGACTAGCTGTGACACTGAAATTATAATTATAGGCTAATGTCTGTAACTTGACACAACACGTCACATTGAATCCAGATGGTGATGGGCATGGCTGAAGATACTGATAGCCCAAGTGCTTGATCTCTTTTAAAGAAGGAGTGAAAAGAATCTATAGATATTCTTTCAAATACTCTGTTTATACATAGAGATACATTCTATGAATAAGTATACTAGTATACTTTATAACTTGGGGGATGGAGGAAAAGAAGGGCATATTCTTATTTCTCTTCTTGAAGAATATTGATCCAAAAAACCCCATCATTGTTTCAAAAAGCATACACACATACATGAACCTCATCTAAACATCATATATTCTTGTAAAAAAGTGGATGTAAAATCCATTTCTAAAACTATATTTTCAGTTGTTTTCCTAGTTAAGAAATTTGTGTTCAAGACATAAGACACTCCAGCACAATGACCTGTTTTTTTGTTAATTGAGTCTTTGCAGAGCTGGGACATTGACTTCGTTGAAGCCTTTTTTTTTTTTTTTTTTAAACTAAACACTGGGCGGAAGCCAGAACTCTGTCTCTGCAGAAAGACAGTGACAAATGGGAGTCCTCTACACTGAATGACAGTAGTATACATAATCTATAACTCTTTCCAATACATTAGGGAGTGATTGCCCTTGTTTACCATAATCCACCCTTCCCAAGCAATGACCCTTATGGTATAATCTTAAATGAGAAAACTTAACCAATTCCCAGCTGTAAAACAATGGGCTAATGAATGCTTTTATGCTTCTTACAGGCAAGTAAAAAAAACAAAAAAAAAAACCCCAAAACCCAAGCAAAAACCCCAACAGATTTTGTATCTACTTCTAAATATCAGAAAGGCCATGACTAACTGATGATGGAGATAGCTGAAGACCAATCATGCAGTTATACACATACTTTCTCTGTCGGCAAAACCAGTTGATGAGGACCTCACCCCACTATTCTTCACAGCAGTTCATTACCATTCAGCTGTGCAAATAAGACCGTTCTAAGTCTGCAAACTTTAACCAAACAGCTGAGTGGTAGGAGTTAAAAAAAATAAAAATCTGGTGGGCAGGAGAGGAGAACATATCAGAAAATATTTGTGTAACTATCCTCCTAAATAACTAAAATGTAACGTTCCACTAACATGGAGGCAGGACTCCCTTTAAGAGGCTGATCAACTGGTTCGTTTCAATCTTGTTTTTCCCCAACCAGAAAATGAGATATTATTAATCTGAAACAGCTGTTCTCAAAATTTCTTCATGAAGAATGTCACCTAAGTATGACTATTTCCATAACAAGAAACTTAAAAACTGATGCAACAGTTAGGGCATATTTGCATTGCTACTTGAGGTATAGCTCAGCTACATAAGTTAACTGAGGTGCACAGTTTAGCACCTGGAATGTGACAACATGTGTGCTAAGATCACAAGACCATCCATTTAATGGCTTTTGCAGTTAATAACCCTGCCAAGGTTGAACCCAGTGAGATTATCTTGTGGCAAATCTAAAATGCTTGATTTTCAAAATATCTCCACATAGCTTGTTATGATTCTTTTTTCCTCCTTTTGTTTTCTTAACTACTTCCAGATAACTTATACAGCTTCCTTATCAGTGCAGACAGACATACCAATGCTACAGGATTTCCCAGTCTGCAGTACCAGTGCCTCAGCTGAGGCTGTTGTACACAAGAGATGAGAAATACTTGTGCTGAAAAGGTAGGTATTCCTCCTGCAATATCAGCCAGCTATTTCTTATGACTGATAAGATCAATTTCATTCAAGGATTACATGACACACATTTTAGACTTTGTAAGTTAATTTCTTTCTTGTTTTTTGTGGGAAATAAGGTATAAAGAGGTTGTTCTTAATGTTCAGTGTCCAAGAGTTAGAGGACTTTTTCTTTAACAATCTAATTAACTCAAGCAGAAATATTTTAATTCTCAGTAGTGACCTTAAGCTCAGTGTTCTGCTTTTTCAGAGCTTCCACGGTGTAGGAAATTTCTTTCCACGACTCAAGCTTAGCTTTTGCTTGTTCAAGAACCTGCTCAGCTTCTCGTTTAGCTTCTAGCCACTGTGTTGAATCCTTTAACATCTCATGAAGCTGCTGTCTCCGGCTTTGGAGGTGTCCATGCACTTCATCCCACTGGGTCTGTATCTTTTCAACTGGTGAAACACAAAGGAAAAAGAAAGCTGAGTCATTTAAAAGCTTTTTCTTTCTTTTTTTTTGGGGGGAGTAAAAAATAATATTTAAATCTTTCTAGAACTGACCATATTAGAGAGTTTTTGTACTTTTAAGCTACAATTGCAACTAAGTTTAGTTTAACAAAGAAGAACAGATAAACTGCTTTGGGTCACACAGTATGACACTATGGTACACAGCATGTGTTTCGATGCATATGCAGCCAGAAATGCCAGGCTCATGCCTCAAAAACGATTATGAAACAAGATCACATTTGAGAAAAAGCATCAGCAATAATCTTTCATTCTTACCAAAGCAACACAAGGTTTAATATTTTCTGAAGAACAAGTCCTTTAGGGACTTCAGTAATATTAGTTAAAGATTTATTGCAAGATATAATTAATGGCTATACTTTCTTATTTCATTAAGGTAAATGTTACCAGACTGCAAAGATTGTCTAAAAAACTTTCTCACGTGTTCATGTTAATTATAAAATAACAATTAGCTTTATCCACTATTTGAAAGAAATGTGATTCATGGGAACTTAATAATCACTAAAATCACTGATACTAAGTGTTGGCTAGCATCCAGCATCAGGCTCGTCCATTGTAGCATAAAAACATCAGGAGACCTAGCCGTCCAAGCAGTTGAAGTTTGACAAAAAAGAACTAAAACCAAACCAAAAAAACAAAACTCCACAAACAATAAAATCCGTGCACTGCATGAAGAAATAGGCATTTTTTTAATATTTTGGTTTTAATTCCCCGAGGTTAGTCAGCAAAAACTACATTCTCAATATTTTCTTGAAGACTGCCTCACTACATTGAAAATTTACAGGTCTTCTAAGGAGGGGAACAGAGACTCCTAGAGTACTCAGAAAGCAATTGAAATTATCATCGAGCGGTAGTTCCAACACTGCATCTCTCACTGCAGGGTTGATTCCAGAATGGTGCAGGCTAAAGACTAAAGAGATGAGAAACGCTTCAGCAGGGAAAGGAGACTTCTACCTATCAGTGTTCTTCCTTCTTCCAGAAGAAGGGATAAAGATCTTTCCATGGACTCAGATGAGGTTTAGAGAAAGAGAAGAAAATCTTTCAGCATCCCCTGCACAAGCCTAGGGAGAAAAACTGTGAGTAAACACATATAGCAGCATGTTCAAGTCAAAGGCAATGCAAAAGGAACTGAAGAAACAAAACTGGAAAACACAAAGCACAATCAGAGCTAAGCAAGGATAGCCTAAGGCCCAAATACTTAAATTTAATCTGAAGCAAAACTAACCCCTTATTTTAGAAAGCCGTATACAAAGGTCACAAAACAGCAACTCATTTCTGTGCCCTATCTGGATGAGGATTTCTGATGTAAGCTTTAGGGTGTACTTGAAGTAACAAAGAGATTATGGTCTACAGGAAAGGTGAATAACAGAAATGTTCTTGAACTGCTCAAGTAAAATTTCTGTGCTATGGCTACAGCATGTGGCTCAAGAGTTGTTGTATTGGGTTTGCATGGCAAGGTAGCAGGGGGGCTATAGGTGTGGCTTCTGTCAGAAGCTGCTGGAAGCTTCCCCTATGTCCAACAGAGCCAATGCCAGCTGGCTCCAAGATGGAACCGCCACTGGCCAAGGCCGAGCCAATCAGTGACAGTGGTAGCACCTCTGTGATAACATATTTAAGAAGGGGAAACAAAAAAATATGACTGGGTCACAAACAGCAGCTGGAGAGAGGAGTGAGAATACGTGAGAGGAATGACTCTGCAGACACCAGGTCAGTGCAGAAGGAGGGGCAGGAGGTGCTCCAGGTGCCGGAGCAGAGATTCCCCTGCAGCCCGTGGGAAGGACCCACACTGGAGAAGTTCATGTAGGACTGTCCCCCGTGGGAGGGACCCCACGCTGGAGCAGGGGAAGAGTGTGCGGAGTCCTCCCCTGAGGAGGAAGGAGTGGCAGAGACGACCAGTGATGAACTGACTGCAACCCCCATTCCCCATCTGCCTGCGATGCTTGGTGGAAGGAGGTAGAGAAAATCAGGAATGAAGTTGAGCCTGGGAAGAAGGGAGGGGTGGGGGGAAAGTGCTTTAAGATTTAGTTTTTATATCTCATTATCCTGCTCTGATTTGACTGGTAATAAATTAAACTGATTTTCCCCAAGTCAAGTCTGTTTTGCCCGTGACAGTAATTGCTGAGTGATCTCCCTGTCCTTATCTTGACCCACGAGCTTTTAGTTATATTTTTTCTCTCCCCCGTCCAGTTAGGAAGGGGAGTGATAGAGTGGCTCTGGTGGGTACCTGGTGCCCAGCCAGGGTCAACCCACCACAGTTGTGCTTGAGATCCAGGGGACAAAGACTGCCCAAACAGTTTCCACAGTGTTGCTGGCATATAGGCAATAGCTGCCACCTATTTCTTGCAAATAACTACTAGAGCGCCTTCGCCCTTAGACTCTGAGACATTCAGTGTGTTATCTTTTGATTCTTGGCAACCTGGAGATTTTGGTACATAGGTGACAAAAGTATAATAGCTTGTTTATGTCAGCTGTCCATGAAAAAGCCCTACAAAGATCCCACCTGTTTTTGTTTTATCCTAATTTTCTTTGTTTGTTGTTGTTGTTGGGGTTTTTTTTTGGGGTGGGGGAGGGAGAGGCGGGGATTAAGAGATGAATGAAAACTCTGTCGCAGAACTGCTTCAAAAGACAACTGGGTCTACAACTATATTAATTCTTCATAACAGCTGCTTTAAATAAGAAATGATGATATTTCTTATCAACAACAACAACAAATATTTATAGATGGATCTGTTCCAGAATGCCTTGTGAGGTTTGTATCTGAGTAAGACGTTAGCATTCCTTCTCTAGGGACTGTGCTTTTCTCAGCAAGACTGAGTTTGTCATCACATACCAAAATCCTGGGATTCCATGATGACCAATTCTCCCACCCAAGAGAGGAATGAGTCAGCATAATGAAAGCTGTATTCAGGACATCTCAGGAGCCCATTTACACAAGTGACTATGAATACACAAGCTTCAAATCTATGAAACACATTTCCTCGTGAAAATGCTTGGGTTATCTCCCCCAAAAAGGGAAAAGGAAAGCTTCTGACATGGATACTTAAAAAATAACATGCATAATAGTTTTGCTTTATTACAGACTGGAATTGAAGAGTTCAGGAAGTTACTAGGTAATCTGAACCAAAAAATTAAAATGTTGTTTTCTTGAACCAGTGAGTGACAAAACCCACTTAACAAAATACTTCAGTTGGGGATAAACACACCATGGCATCTACATAATTAATCTGGCCTTTCTGAGCCAGAATATACCAGAGAGTGCAGTACTATATAAGACAAAATAGGTAGAGATAATTTATTAGAGAGGCTTTTATAATTATGACAACATTATTTAGTTTAAGGTAACATAAAAATCCCTTCATTACTGTAAGTTTACATCTTCTAAATGATGCTCCCATTTGAAAGCGGACTATTGACTGTTTGTTGAATAACAAAAACCCTCAAGCCTCTAAAGCTTAAAATATGAGAATTCACTTCCAGAATGTACTGAAAACCAGTGTAGATCAGCGACTTGTTAGGAGGTATTTTGCTCCTGTGGATACTCTGTAGTGGGACGTTTCCCACAGAAGGAAAGGTGAACACTACTTACAGATTTATGCCAAACAAAAAATTCCAGAAAACGCAGTTTGAGTGTATATTGTGTTAGAACTGATCCCAGTAACCCACAAATGCCTCACCTGCAGCTAATGAGTTACTGACTGCAGATGAGAAAGGTCAGAGAATTGCTATTAAATAATGTCGATGGACAGTAGAAGACAATTTTTAAAGTATTCTGAACATCATGGGGGTTTTGTGCAAGGCCACTGGAGCATATAAAAGGCTTTCTCTGACTGGATACTAACAGGAATATGTTTATGAAAATATTTAAGAGTTTTATAAGATAGCAATGAGGAATCTCAGCAGAAAGTTCTTTCAGGCTAACACTCTGTCTATAGCCTTGGAAGGGTTATTTCTGCTCACATGACTTTATAAAATCCTTAAGGTTACAATGAACATATGGGATTCAGCAGAGGGAAAATTAATTTCTTCTGAAGTCCAATCACCCTTAACTGGAACCAGGAAGACAACCCTAGAAATAAGAAATAGAGTTCCAAAACCAGAAAAGTAGAAGAATCAATGGCACATGAAGCAATTCTTCCAGAAAAGGATTTGCCCAAGTTTTGGAGAACTAAAGAAAAAAAATTGATCACTACTTACTACCTTGAATTTAAGGCCTTCAATAAAACGTTCAATAAATTAAAAAATTACGTAAAACAAAACCAGACAAAAGGCTATTGCAAAGATTAAAAAATATCCTGAAACCTAAGCAAGAACTTAATATAGCTAAAAAAGTAAGCTTTTCCAGGGAAAAGTAATGTAATTGTCCTTACTGTACTCTGGATTATAATAGCATATTACCGAGATCAGACTCTGATCTTTACCTTTTATATATCATTGCACCTACGTACTGTGTTGACTACACATTGAAAATGCTTAGATAGACAGAACAAATGTAGCTCTATGTGCACTATTAATATCACTGAAGCACAAGAATTTTAAATAATTAGTAACAATGACAAAAGCTATTTTCCTCCATGGTTCAGCATCTTCTGAAGCACCTCAGTTTACATTGTTCATTACAGCTAAGTCCTATGCCTTCTCCATTTCAAAGCCTAATCTCTTTTTTAGTGTGGCACTCCCCCTTTGCATCCAATTTTCTTCCTTCCCCCCCGACCCCCCAAATTTAGCAACAGCACAATATTTTTATTGTAAGAATCAGTATCTCAAATTAATTCAAGAGGATTCTTAAGTATTCGGTATAGAATTTATTTACTAACCAATCTGCAAGGGGCAATCTGGAAAAAAGGATAACATTTTCTTTATAGACTTAAGGAAAAGGAAAAGAAGTAATTTAAAATCATTTTATCAATCCATGTGGCTATTAACTAGTTTAATTTGATAAAACCACAAAAATATTTGACAATTAACAAAGCTAAACTGAGTATCAGAAAGACAAAATACATACAACAGGTTATTTTCTGAAGTGAAACCCAAACCCCATCTATTTCCTAATCATAGCGCTCCAGGCAGAAGTCCTCACTGTACTTCACTTACACAAGTTTTGCACTTGCTTACTGGAAAATGTCCCAGCATGGTGCCAACTGCTCCCAGTTCAACACTGAACTCTCTCAAATGAATAATTTAGGGCATGGTGAGATTCTACCAGTATATAATTTCAAGATTGCTATTCAATTTCTTCTTTTCATCACTACTATTTGCTAGTTCAATAGTGATTATAGCACTAAGATGGACCAAAGAAATTCTCCTGAACTGACCACGGATTTAGTAAGTTATTGGAAGAAATAACAAAGCAGAAAACTGCATTTAAAGCAATCAAACACCACATAACTATTTTTCAATCCGGTTATCATTGATTTAGTACATTGAGGGAAGAACAATCTCAGTAAAGGAGACTGCAGGCTTAAGATTCAGTTTTGTTTATTAACAAAAATTTTTATACTGTTTTTTTCACCCTCTCGGTATAATAGAGAAACAACAAACAAAAATAAATCTCTTTTTCTTTGTTGAGAGTTCATATCATTGATAAAATACAACTCTCTTCACCAAGAGAGTTTGCTCTCTGCTGTTTATATACAACAGCAGTGGAAGCAACAGAAAATGAGTCTGACAAGAAGCTGTCAGTCACAGGAAGAATAATGTTAATGTTACTGTAAGTTACATTTAGCTTATGCAAAGATGAAAAAAGCAATCATTCAATGCCAGTTTGATAATTCCATTGAATCCAGTACACACTCCAAAAAAAGTGAACAAGTAAATGAATAGCAACAGAATTTGTGAGGTAGAAAACCTCCACTTTCCTTGTCCAACCAATTACTTAAACTGCACTCATTTTGCTCTGTAGGAGAGTGCTTTTCAAAAGCATTACTGTCAATATATTGACATTTCCTTATAAAAGTAATTTTTTCACTGTAGCTTCACAGATTTGGACACTAGAGGGACTAATGCAATCTGACCTGCTGCAGAACATAACTGGAGAACAGCAGAATTATGGACAGCTATAATTCATGTTACCAAAAGAAGCTACTGATGCACTGATATTCCTTAGCTGAAAAATGAAAATCATTTTATATGCATCTTTGAGTGTTTCAATTTACTTATACCTTGCAACAATGATCACGATGAAAAGATACACTGAGCTTGAAATCTAGCCAATGCTGAAAAATGACTTATGAATAGTTCATATTTTGTCATAATCTCTTGAATCTTAAGGGTTTTTTTCTCCCTCTCCTTTGTAGCAATATGAAACACCCAATGCACTGAAAGGAAAAAGAGCAATGGAGATCTTCATTCTTAGAGTACTGAGTAGCCTTTAAACGCTACGGCTGTACAGAATGGCTGTCACTCTTAAATAGAATGAAAGCATAAAGAAGAAAACATTTTACGTCCTCTGCCAATTGTAACAACTTCAGTTGTAAATGTTATGTGTAACAGGTTAAGAAATTGGTGGATGAGGTCGTTGTACTGCACTCAGAAAATCTTGCTACAGAACTGGATGCAGCCCTGGTCTGAACGTGGTTTGCACAGTGATAGGATGGCAAGCACAACACTTGATATGACAGTGCACCTACCAGCCAGCACTACAAGTAGAAGACAGCAAGCCACGGTAGCATGCAGAGTTAAACTGAGTGCCTGGACATTGTATTAGAAAATGCTGAAAACATAAAAACTGTAGATTTTTGGGAGTGACAGGTTAAAACCAGCCCAGGCCCAACATTGTCATTGGTTGCCCTGAAAGCATACTATCACAGCTTCAAAGTTGTCAATACGAGATCTTTTTCAAACATGTTACCCTGAAAATTACTCCTACATCGCCCTAGAGATTACTCTTACTTCTCCCTAGAGTTTAAGTCCTTTACAAAGTTGTTTTCAAAGATAAGTACACATTTTACACCTCATCTTTAAATAGTCTGTCAGCTTGGATTAATTTCTGTTGGAGTTGCAGCCCCATAATACACTTTTCTTGGAATGTTCTGGATAGCTGTTACATATTTCATCTTACTTCATATGCTTCTAGTTAATCTATACATTTATCCATATAAATTTTAGTTTAGTTAAACTTTTGTGGCTGTATAGAATATTAGTTTTTCCAATCCTAAAAATTTAAATGTGTCTTACTAAGGAGTGAGCAGGTTTTCTGAGAGGCTTGATGGAGAAACTAGAAAATATGGATTTAAACAGAAACATACCAAGTTACTGCACCTTTTTTACACTTTTCCCTTTCTTCCACTAAACAGTATAATTTCCCACATAATTGGGATAAACAAATTATGAGGAAAAAGAGATGTTTTTCATAGGGCTATAAGACCATTCTGAAGGCACAACAACCATGCACTACATGAAAGGCTTTCTGATGCTTTCCAATTTTGTCTCAGTTTTCTGTAAAGCACGTGAGTGGAATCACAGCTAAAACATCATTTAAGCTTTGTCTTATCTTGTGGTTACCTTGCTTTTCATTATTTTATTGTTCTAGGCAAATAAACCCAAACTAACTGGTTTTTTTTTCCCCCAAGAAAAGGATTCCATTAAAGTTCTCCATTTGTCAATTATTTCTTGCTGAAAGTGCTCTACCTTCTCTTCTGCTGCCTTCCAGAACAAGAGGTGTCTGACCTGAGTCTTACTCTTCAAGGAGGAATCACTTTAATGACGTCTATCATACAACATCCCTTGACAAAAGGATGCCTGCTCTGTTCTTATGAAGAATCATGAATCTGTCAGAGATCGGTCTAGGGAGAACATTTGGATAGTAGATGCAGAGTCAAAGGAGGATAAGTTTAAAACATTTATTTTCTAAACGCTGAAGTACTTAAGGAATTACAGGAACAGTTATAACATCTACTAAGTTGCTGCCTGTAGGCTCATCATGGAGTGGAGCTGGATAGGACAGAGTACACAGTAGAGAACAATTGGAGCCAACCTACTCAGACAGTAATTATGCTTCATCTGTCCCTCTTTATCTTTTCTTGTAAAGCAGTGTTTCTCTTAACCTTTTTCAGAGGCTTATAAAAGTCATACTTCTTAAACAATGACCTTAGAAAGTTATGGCAACAAGTTAACTAAATATGGAAAAACACTAATAATGTGTCATGTAAGACCTTTTATGGGTCCCTTAGATGGTCAGTAATGTGATGAGAGGATTTAGCCAATAAACACAAAATTAATGGTGGGGTGGCAACTTAGAATATCTAGCTTAATGTGAAGTCTGTCATTTATGCCAGTAAGATGTCAGATGTGGCTTTTATGCACCATTAATCTATTAAGGTATTTACAGAAAGATTATTCCTTATCATTTATGTATCATAATGTGTAGCGACTGATTTTTAAAAAAAGCCTATGACTTACAAAAGAATTAGGCAAAACAGAAAGTATGTACACAAATTAAGTTGCATATAAAAAACGTGAATACGTAATACCTGGAAAGAAAGAAAGGAACTGTAATCCTCTATACTATTGTGCAATATTCTTGTTTCTAATAACAGAAAAAAGGTATTACAAGGCAAACCAGGAAAAAGAAGCACTCAGAACATTCAGTTACTTTTCTTGGGTGATGAAGAACAATGAAAATGTACCTGAAAGACCCGTCAAGGCATGAAAGCCATGGGAGGAAGAATGTTACTTTCCTTGGCTTCTCAGAGGTTAAGAAAGATAGGCAATAAGGGAGATTTTAACAGACGTAAATGTGGTTTTTTTCTTAAAAAACACACAGAGTCATAATCTTATTTGGTAGTTTGATAATTTTGGGGGGTAATTAATTTTCTAACTATTGCAACTCTATGGTTTGATTTTGTTTTGTTTCACTAGGGTAAACCTATTTTTCTTTTATCTAAAAATCACTGCCATATGATCAAACTAATGAAAGGTCACTCTGTTCCTTTGGAAGCGTCAGATCAAACAGAATGAACTGAAAACTGCCAAGTGGTTTCCGCTAAGCATCAAGTGAATAATTTTTCAGCAATGTGAAGCATGCTTTATACCTTGCTATTGGGAGTGGGAGTTAGAGACCAGACTGAGCTGGTAGCACATCTAAAGAAATCAGTTTCTCATAACAAGCAAAAGGCAACTTCCTTGGCTGAGCACTGAGAAGGGCATGCAAGAGCTTATTATTTGGAAAACAGGTCCTTCAGAAAGCATTCACTGGTTTGTCAAGTTTTTATAAAAGTATTTATGTATATAACATTATCACCTCTCAGATGAAGTTTTCATGATCATTTTTTCACTAAATGAAAAAGGGAACAGATCATGGTATGCATGAGGTGGAAGAGCAATTGCTTTGCATTTTGAAATGTTATACAATCTGTAAAATTTTTATGTGAGAAATAAACACTTAGCCTAAAGAGAAGTAAGATTCTTTAGGATTTAATATGAAATAGGTAACAAACCTAAGTGTAGTTTTGCTAGAAACCTACAGAAACAAATAAAAAAATATATATGCATATATACACAAGTATTGACTAGGGAGATGGATAGACAGATTAGGGCATGAACTTCTGATACCTCTCTATTGCCATCAGAGCCTTAAGAAGTAGAGCAGGACATTTATGGAGAAATGGACTGCCACAGTCAGGCCCACTGCTCAGGCAGGATGCAGAGTCAGCAGAGATTCTTCCATGGCCCCAGCAGCAGAATGCATATGGACAAGCCACCAGAAATTAATTTTTTTTTTTCTGCAGAGACTCACATATTTGGATGATATAAAAAAATAACTTTTTAGTAACATTGTACTAACTGAAGAATCAGAGGGTTCCCTTGCTGGAATGATTTAATCATCTTTCAAAATGTTGGTTTTATTCAATTTCCTTTGTTGTACATAGAAAATACCTACTGCATTATTGAATTTAGCTACTTTCTTAAATATTCATCATATAATTATGAAGAGTTCCATTAGATTTAGAAACGATATTTAGACTGATGGAAGGTACCCAAACTGAAGCCACAGACTATGACTAATCTGATTAACTAGATGAGTGAATATGTAATCCAATCGTTTTAGTTTTAAATTTATAGAAAAGTTTTCAAAGAACTTAATAGGAAAAAATAATTAATTTCTGTCTTTTCTTAGGAATGTAATTATTAATCAGAAGTGACTAGGTATTTTAGTATTTATCTTTGCCCAAATGTCCATTAGTATTTTTTCTAGGATGTTGGATACTTAAGCTATTCAAGGGAAAATCATTTACAATTATGAATCTAATCTGTTCATGGGTGAAAGCATTTGTAATAATCAACCTCCCCACAAAATATTCAAGAAAACCTTTTTTCAGAAGAAATATGACTTGTCTGTGCCTGTATTTAAAAATAGCACATTAAATCAGTGAAATTATATTCTACTTTCCCTGAACATAAACAAGAATGCTATCAGCATTATTAAAGTACATCAGCTTTCATATACTAGTGCTTTCACAGACTTCCATACTTACTGATGCAAAAACATAATGGTAGGTCTGGCAGTTTAAGTTCTGAAATGTATGAAATTCATTAACTACCTAATGAAGCATACAGGCAATGAATTTCAGAATTCTTCATGCCACATAACTTTGTGTTGCCATCATACATTCATATTTACATTGTATATTTTTAATGTCATTGGCCTACTAATTCCTACTGAGTTTAGGCTGAGACTTGCTTTTCAAATATATCTGCATTTGTTAATCTGTACACTGATTTTCTCTGTTTTGATTTAATAGATCCAGCTCTAAGTGTATGGGCAAGACTGTGGGAAATCTTAGAGTACCAAAATACCTAGAAAATTAAAATGGACTTAGGAATTCTGCAAATGTGTGAATATCAGGCTCCAAGTTACTGAAGCAAAGTTTTGCATATTGTTTATATTTCTATTTTCTTCTTCAAGAAGCAAAATAATTTCCTCAGGAGAACCTCCACTCCCCACAAAAGCCATAAATCCAAAATTCAGAATTCAAAGACTGCAACTGGCTTTGAGTCATTTTGCAATAGATAAACAGCAAATCTCTCCCGTTATTTCAAGTTAAATATTATATAAGCTCTCAAGGTCCAAACCCTTACCACTGTAATACTTACTAATTAAGATGCTTCAGCAAGGGTAAACTGGCACACTTTGTGCAATGGCCAGTAAGCAACACAGTGGCTCCCATTTGTTGGTCTTAACTCTGAGACCATCTGCTGGGCTGCAATTTGCTCTCTACAGTATTCCACAACTGGGAATTATGAGCACAGAGTATTGTGAATCTTTTGCTGTGCCTCTTCTGATAATGCAAAATCTGCACAGTGATTCAACTGCTGTACCTCCACAGCATGCACCTCTCACCAGAGGTCACCTGGAAGACGACTCTAGAGCTCCATTCACTCACCTACACAACAGTCAAAGGAAGCAGGGTGCTGGCAACAATACTGAGCTGAGCTCAGTGGATGAACCAAAAAAGACAGGGAAGCATCAGAAAAAAAAACCAGTGGGACAAATCAAAACATCATAGCTTTGACTTTTATTTTTGCCTTTGAAAGCAAAGAAAACTTTCAAATGAGCAAGAAATTATTTCAAAGCAAAGAAGTAAAAGTGTTTCCTTTTGAAATATTTCTATATTCAACTTCAAGCATAAATTTTGGGTATTTTGTATCTGAACTGAGTTAACTTGGTAAAATTTTTATTTCACAACAGAAATAGAAAACTGTATATAAATTTGTTTTATTTACAAATTACTAATTTCATAATCACAGAACCATAGAATGGTTGGAAGGGACCTTTAAAGATCATCTAGTCCAACACCCGTGCCATGGGCACGGACATCTTTCAACAGATCAGGTTTCTCAAAGCCCCATCCAACCTGACCTCTGGACCCGCTTTAACAGATCCGCGTCTTGTACTGGGGATCCCAGCTGGATGCAGTATTCAATAATGTAGTGAAACATCAGATATACAGCTTCCTCCATGCTATTTTCTCAGGGACAGCTGACTAGAAATTCCAGCACAGACAGAAGCTCAGAAGAAAGTAACATTTACACAACAGATTACACACTGTACTGGTGATTGGGTAAAATAGTTACTTTTCTTACAATAATCTTCCTGAGAGGAGAAAAGCATCAGATATCACAGGAATGTAAACTAAAAGACTGTATTTCTGGCCAAGACAAAAGCAAGCTTATTTTTTTTTTAGATTTACAATTACAGTCTTTTAGAAAAAATAAATTAATATTGAACTAAGTATTTCTGAAGGTGAGTTAATTACTCAGGGCTTTTGCTTCTACTTCAGCTGACATTTCCGCATATCTTACACCCCATTCTGTTTTCCCTCTCACATTTGTACCTATTTTCTACATACTCCAGAAGGTGCTATCAGTCTGATATGAGTTAATCCATACTTTTTTTTTAAGCAGAAAAAGACAATCTTAACTTCCCAACACTTGAAATCCTTAATGACCTGAAATGCAATACTTGAGAACTTAAAAATAGGCTGAAAAATGACCCAGAGAGTCTTTTGTGAGCAGGTTGTTATGATTTTTTTGTTTTCCTTCTTCTATTAATGAGTACTTTCCACTTATGTGGCCAAGTAGTATTGGGACTTTGATGAACTAAAAAGCAAAGAAATGGTTAAATTTCACACTTAAAATGACCTTATACACTTCAAAGGAAATATCCAACCGAGTCAACTAAGGAAGTAACATAAATTGCAGAGAAATGTTTCTCCTGAAATTTCCAAAATATTCAGACATTTTGAGCATTCTCTGTGTAGCTATACTGTTCCCACATTTTTTTTTTTTTGACTAAGCACTGATCAAAAAATGAAGGGTGTATCATAAAAATGCTGGTACTTGAACTATTAAAGGAGCACAGCTCTGCAAGCATAGGAGCACGTAAGAAGGAAACATAACATTTTTTTTCCTATTTTTAATTTACAGGACTAGTTTTCAAGGTCACATGGACTGGGTCCCAATCTATGGAGCCTGGCATGTATTTGTTTCTTAATAACTAAATAGATACATAAATTTAAAAAAAAAAAACCAAACCTACAACATACCATAGCTGTCATCTTAGTCCAATATTTTAGCTGACCAATAAAAGAAAAAAATATAGAATGTGCCAGTTACACCAATCTTGAGAAAAGGAAAGACACGATAACTTGCCTTTTACTGTCTTTTTGGTTTGAGAAGGGGTTGGGTTTATTTTGGGGTGTTTTGGTTTGTTTTCTTTTAACCAGACATCTGTGCTTCTTTGTTCGTGTTCTTTTTGCTACTCCAACACAGATCATAACATTCATGACACTCATGACACACTAAATGGACTAAACTTAATCAACTTTAGACAAACCAACACACTTCAAAGTCACTATTCTGATATGGCTCAAACTCAGCAAATTTTGAACCTAACACGCCACATAGGTTTAGACTGGACATTAGGAAGCATTTCTTTACCAAGAGGGTGGTCAAAGACTAGAACAGACTTACTAGAAAGGTAGTCGATGCCCAATGCCTGTCAGTGTTTAAGACGTATTTGGACAATGCCCTTAATAACACGCTTTATTTAGCTTGGTCAGCCCTGAATTCATCAGGCAGTTAGACTAGGCGATTGTAGGACCCTTCCAACTGAAATACTTCTATTTTATTCTATTCTATTCTATATTTTACTACAGAGCTCAACATCCTGCTTGCAGGAAAACACAAAGAAAAGGTATCTAACAAACAGGTTAAACCATTACTGTTGCCATCCTAATACAATGCTGCAGTGAAGAAAGCCAAGTGTCGAAGGTGCAATAATTCAGAGAGAATAATAATAATAAAAGTGTAATTAATATTCTGCAAAATTATTATATTTCTTCATCTGCAATACTGCACTCATTTCTACACTTAAGAAGATAAAGTAGACATAAACACAGTCTGACACTTCCAGGAAAAAAATCGATGGCATAGGCATTTCCTCTACTGCATGCAGGTTCCCATCCAATTACAATATAACGAAATGAAACCTTTTCTAAATATTCTGTTTCAGGTTCTAAGTTCCACCAAGCCCAGATGCCACCGCTTTCTCACCATATATCAGACTGTCCAACATCTACTCTCCTTTGCTGCTACTCAGCTAGGGATTGTCCACATCACTCTCTGATGGGTCACCGTCTCACCTACCGTGCAATAGGCCTGCTGACAAGAAAGATGAAGTATGAGCAGCTAATCTCCAGAATTTTTATGCTGTTTCCCCTTCCGTCCCTTTTTGGTATGATAAAGGCTGACATAATCCTGTGAGCATTGCTATCCACTAAACACAGATTGAAAAGCCTCAGAGCTACCATTTTCATACGCTTATGGTCCTGAAAACAGTAATAAAATTACGTTCTTTGAATTATCTACAGTATTTCAAAAGTCACCATAATGATGATTTGGTATACGTAACAAAATGAAAAAAACAGCTGGTGCAACCACCCACCGAAGTCTTAGGACCTCTCTCACACAGGCTAAGCTGGTATTTACTCAGGCTGGACTTGCAAAGGAGCTTTGGGGCTGTACACAAAACACTCTTTTTGTTATTGGTTTATTCCCAACTCAAGCAAAACTAAACCCATGATAAATTTATATTGAGGATAGCCAAAGCGAAATCTGTAGGCCAAATGTACTCCAGGGTGTTTAACTAGATTGTCTGAGAACAACTGCAGGTTCCAACATATATTCTTTGTGTATTGCATTCATTTTAGAAAAAGAGATGGGACACAATGTACACCAAAATCTGCATTTGCCTGATATCACTGATTATGTGGTATCTAAATTTAGCCTGTAATCTCTGCAGAGCAAGACCTTTGTTTCCTGTTTGCTCTGTAATTACTACAGAAAATTATGGTCTGTCATAAATGAATATATACTGTTCTGACAGTTTTATAATAACTGTGGACATTAAATGTTGCCCATCAAACTCTGGATGAAAAATGTCAGTGGACGACTAATTTGATCACATTTTGAAAACTCCATTTCTGAACAAACCCTTTTTTGTTATTTCCATTTATTTTCATTTTGACTAATTTGTTGCAACACAGCTAGCATAGCTCTTCTGTTTATATCATCATGGATAAAAATAAAATAAAATGGATTTTTTTACTGTTTACATGTCTGCTTCTAGTCAAATTTACACTGTTCTGTGCAAGCTACTATTTCTAACAGAGTACTACCTTGAAACACTGGCCAAAACAGCAAAGACTTAGGTTTGTCATATTCAAAACCAGGTCAAAAAACCTAGTCTTCTGAACATGTATGGTAGACAAAGGCTGGGAGATAAGATACATTATCCCACCTTATCTAGGTAAAGAACTGAACATATGAAATCAAAAGACTGTTCTGGAATTACAAAGGAAGTCTGTAGCAGAACTGGAAATTAAATCAAGGTCATCCTCACCTCTGATAATACAAGGAGTTTGTTTTTACCATATTTTCATTGATCCTTAAAGGCAAAAAAAAAAAAAAAATCCAAATGCTATCACACAACTGACCTTAGGCGTAAGGAATAAGTCAGTGCTTAGTGTTTGGCAGGGGGCTTCCACGAAGAAGAATAACGAAGAATGGCAAGTATGCCTCAGATGCAATCATATATTTGCAAGGAAGGAATAAAAAAACCTTGCTTGCTTTGTTGTAGTAGCCTGCCTTACAAGTAGGCTACCTCAGTCTTTGCAAGCATTCTCTCTCTACTTTCCATCACGTGTATGAAGGCTTCTCTTGATATCCTGGAAATTTTTGTTACCTTTATCTTGGCTTGTCTTTCACCAATTAAAATTATAGATGCAACTAAATTAATCCCTAGTCCAAGTGTTTATATTAGCACTTGGGTGCCAGGTCCTGTTCCAGCTAAATGAAAACATTTCTCGTTCCCTTATTTAGTCTCCAAGGAAGGTGGTCAGCATTTCCATCACTTTCAAAGCAATTTGTGACTTCTCACTGACAAAAGTCACCCTGTGGGTAGCTATCAGAGAACAGCACCTTCATTGCCGGCGGCAGCATCCCTCTCGGTCCTCTCTGAGATGTTTTCGGCATGCACCGCTGGAAGCACGGGCAAAGTTTCCAAGCAGAAAGCAGCCAGGAGGAGGCACAGATCTACTCTGTTTCTGCTGCTGCAAGCTGCTGGGGGTTTATTAAACTTAAGAATTCAGAGATATCTCAAATGGTATTTGAGAAGCCGATAAGATCAAGTCTAAGAGAAGAAGTAAACATGTAAAAATAAATGCTATTATTTGGCTTTTTTCCCCCCAGATCTCAGACATTAAACCCAGAAGACTAATGGTACACTTCCTGTACAAAGACATAAAAACCCCAACAACATTTCTGAATAGGTCTGCTCAACCATCTCTAAGTCTGATAGAGTTTTCCTGCATTACCTACGCTACAGACAGAGCCCTGGCCTGAGCTACGACAGCAATTTTTACCAGACAGGTACTAGAAAGAGGAGGTGAGCAGGCAGGCATAGCCAGAGTGAAAGATGAGTGCAATGACATGGTGCAAACAGAACAAGGGAAGAAGCAACACGGAAGTGAGTTAAACAATACATAAACCAGCATTTTCCACATGGGGGACAGAGAGAGGAGAACAGGAAATGGAGGGAATAGAGGAAGGCGGATGAAAATACACCTCTAAGTGATTGTCAGGAAGCATCCCGTGAGCTCTGCTTGTGCTGCAGGCTGCCTGGGAGCCTGGCAGCTGCCTGCTCCCCTGCCCGAGCTCGGGCAGCACCAGCAGCAAACCCCGGCTGCCTCCATGGGGGCCGGGGCCTGCAGGGCACCCAGGCGGGAGGCGGCCATGAGCCACCCTGTGCTGGTCACAGCCGGTTCCAGCAGGCCCCGAGACGTGCGGGGGCTGCTGGTGCCAGCCAGATCTCCCACCAGAGCGAGGAGGCAGTGGCACCTCTGCCCGAAGCGGTTGCAGGCAAGATGGCAGCAGGCAGGGGCAGGGGGCACAGCGGGAGGCCAGCAAGGAAACGCGAAAGGAGAGAGGTGAGTGCGAAGAGAGGCGTTTGGAGAAACGAAATGGAGGAGACACGTGGAAAGGGATCGTGTTGGGGACGCGGCTGGAGGCGCGCACTCGGAAGGAGGCCTTCACGCCATGTCTGAGAAGGGACCTGCGAGGGACTGCAGCTGAGTAAGAAGCCAGCAGTGGAGACAGAAACCCTGGCGCGCTGATGCCTGCCTCCTGTGCCACCTGCCAGCGGGCCAAGGGGACTGGCGGGGGACGAAGCGCAACGAGTAGCAAAAACAAGGGGAGTTGGGACTAGGAAGGATGGGAGGGAGGAGTGCTGGACTGAAGTTGAGCCTGGGGAAGGGGATGAACGGTGTTTCTGTAGCTCTTCTGTTGTTTATGTCTCCTTGGTTTCTCAACACCTGAATCAGTAATTCGCCAGACCCGTCCCAGCCCTGTCTAGAGTCCACACTGGGGAGACAGTCAGGTGCACACCAATTCTTGTGTATAGATTGCAATGACATGTAACGTCATCTAACAAACAGGTCTTGGTCCCTGAGAAATATAAAGATTTCTACTAGAGATTACATCCCTTGTTTTTACCTGTGTACCTCCAGAGCATGCCATTGTGTCAAGACCTGCAGCTTTGCTCTGGTACAGCCCTGCATCAGGACGCTCATACGCCCCCTGATTTTGTGTCCCAAGATCTCTAAGTGCCCATGGAGGGCCCTGCCCCTGCCGTCCCCAGCAAACACCCCATCCAAGAGCCTAGATAGCTATTAGTCTCAGAGGTAGCTCAGGTGTCTCTTCATAATGCTGCATTCCATCTTTTAAACAGTTTTCATATTTGTAAATATGAAAGGTTAGGTGTTCAGTGTTTTTCTAGATTATTATAAATCACCTGTAAAATACAAAGAACTAAGTACAAACATGTAGATGCAACAAGTACGTGTAACTGTGAAAAAATCCATGAAATGGTTTCGATACAGATGGCAGCAGATGTCCAACAGCACAGTTCCTGGCAACTTCTGTATGACAGAGGTTTTCCACCAGATAAAACATCTATGAAAATCTCATGATTCCCAAAAGTCCTAGCTGCTCATTAAAACCTGTCATTGTGCCCAAATCCAAAAACAAATGCAAAATCCAAATTACTTTCTAATCAATTGCTGACATCTACTCTGACGGAAGATATTCAGATATGTCATAACATCAAGTCAAGTAATAAAAAATGTCAGCATTGCAATGTCAACATTCACAAAGAGAACTGCAAAAAGTAAACCCAAATAAGCAATCCCACTAAACAATAAAAAGAAAAAAATCACTAAAATCCAGGCAATTCAATATTAAAAAACAAGTAATTGTTTGATGCTTGTATAAATTGACTGAACTTCAACATTTAAAAGTTCCATTAAAATTAAATTAATTAAAATTATTAATTAAAAAATGAAAACTCTATATAAAGAGAGTGAAGAGAAGGAAGATAATGAGACTTTTTTGGGTAAATGGGATGCTTTTGTTAAAAATTGAGCTGTCTAATTCCCTTAAAGAAAAAAGGGAATGCATCCAAACCATATGATGCAATACTATCGAGACTTTCAGACTTCAAACATATGGACTAGTACCAGCATCCAGCAAGAAATAGAAATCCCCTATCTGAAAAGAGAAATGAAGTAATTTTCCATGATCTTGAGCAACTACACACTGACAGATTTTAAGGTTAGACAGTAACTTTGTTGATTGCCCAAGTGGACCCTGTATAAACACAGCAATGAAATTTCATCAGTAGATAGGGAATTTAAATTGCTTATAAAAAGAGTCTTTAACTTTGAAAAATAATTCTTAAAGTGTAGAAAGTTAATACAGTTATAAATAATAGGCAGTTTCCCTCTCACTTTGGAGCTTGATCATTTTGGATATTTACTTGCAATGGAGATGGGCCACAAGTATGATATAAGTGGTATAAATATTTTTAATGGCAAATTATTAACACTATGGGTTTTAATATCAAAAATTGACTGAGTCTTTCTAGTACCACTCAAAGACGAAAAACAATTCCTTTCTGATTATCTAGCCACTACACAAGTCAATGGAACTTTCTTCTACCACTGACAAGATGTAAGTTAAACCTCTTCAGCATTTATTATTTTCAGATTTTAAAGTATTTTATACAAATGTTAATTAAGATTTGTAAAATAAGATTGAAATAAATTTTGAAACCCAATGTAATTAAACAGATTTTTTTTCTGTAACACCGTAAATAGGAAGTCTCACATTAGATACTGTTAAACATGTTGAAAACTCAAAAATAACTCAGTGCTTGCTTTCCTGAAGAACTACAAATTTTTGGCAGTTTTAGTCAGTTAAATGTTTAAAAAAATTGTGTTAATACTTCTCTAATTGTTTAATGAGAGAAAGACTTTGTATCCTGAGAAGTACTCTCAATTTACTTCACATTTGCATGCTATTGAATTCTTAAATATTCTTCAGAAGGACATGATACTAACAATTTCTGAGACAACAGAGTAAATTAGTAGGACTTGCAATCTCATCCTGTGTGGCAGTTCCTTACCTTCCCTTTACGTTTTGCTTATGACACTTTTGCAAGTAAATTTGCTTCTTTTTGAAGCTACTGGTCTCGTTAAACTAAAAAAAGAAAGCTCCTTCAAATTGATATATGCAGGCAGATTTCTATAAGTGTTAAAGATTTTCACTAAGAGATTAAGAACAAAGGCAGGTAGTTACATAAAACCAGTCTGTTAAAATATGACTCCCCTTGAGCATAAAAGAAGGAAAAGATGCCCCTAACAACACTATTAATAGGACTTATCTAGTAGGAGGGCAGACAACAGTACTTGGGGAAAGGCATTGCCTGCTGACAGCCTGTAAACAAGACTTTCTGTCATTTCATGTCCGGTCATGGTTCTGGGCAACAGTTGTTTTCATCTCATTGGTGACTGGGTAGGTTGAAAGTTGGAGGGGGCTGAAGTTTTACACACTTTGGCCCTTTTACTAAAAATCACCTTTATCACCTCAGTTTCCAAACTATTTGAGAACAGCAGAGTAAATTGCAGAATATTAAATTAAACTCACTTTGTGGTCATATTTTTCTGATGAGAGATTTGGTCCACAATTCTGCTCTCCTAGCTTTTTTGGAGGATAGATGACAAAATTTTAGTAACACGATTTGGGCAAAATTAAGTGCCTCTATCCAACGCAGCAATCCAGGGTGCCTGTTCTCCAATACAGACTGATTTCTAGGAACATAAAACTTAGGACAACGTTCCTAACTATTTAGAAGTACCTGGTCTAGAACTAGTGAGCTATGTTCCACCTGAATTACCACACAACATGAAGTTTGGTAATTATCTAACTCTCTTCACAGGCTTGACAAGGTAAGTGAGCTCTGAGCAAGCCTAACACAGCCACTGGCTCTGATACCACTGAATGCACTTAAAAGCACTGGGCCTATCAAAAAAGCCATGCCACTTTTATGCAAGAATATAACCAGAAATGGAAGAAGGTCACCTTGTAGTCTCACATCCTTTTTGGGAGCACTACAACACCTGAAGTAGACAGTTTAGATTTTGCCCTTTGTCCACTGAGCCATATGCTCCTAGTATATATAGCCTGAGAAATGATATATAACTGTAATTCCCCGATCACTCAGACATTTCTGGGGCATGCTATTGCCTGTTCTTAAAGGGCAACTCTCTCCAGTGCTCTAAAATAACTTCTTACTCCTTCTTAAAATGTCCCATAACTTTCTACAAATCCTGTAGCAGCAAATCTGTGCCAAGGAAGTGGTTTCCAGTGAGGTACTCTTCTCAGTAACATGCTATCCTTTTCAAAGCTGTAGTTTTATATTGTTATTGAGGTTTCTTTAACAAAAAATGGTTTCTCCCTTCCTTCATTTCCATGGCATAGAGTTCTCATAGGAAAAACACGGTTTCAGCTGTAAAGACGTACATCAGGATGGTTAATAAACTTTGCATTTTTATGACATAGGAAAGCTATTACTCAGGTTCTTAAGAAGTTCTTGAAATACACGGGAACCAGAGAATAGAATACTGAGGTTTATTCAATAATTCAGCTTAAAAATATCAAAAAGATAACTGGGCAAACTGTATACAAGCATAGTTTTCTCTTACACGTTTCCTTCACAATCTTGCTAACTAGGAGTTTTACTACTGGATGACAAATTCCAGATTGTATAAATCTGTTTTCTCAAGTGGTAAACTCTTTATTTGTATTCAATAGCTCTAAGAGAAAACCACATGGATGGCAGTACAATGGAGATGGCTATTTTATTAAGATGTCGAGAACAACAGCACGGCTGTAATTCACTGTGGAGTTTCCATACATTTTGCTGTGAAAGTGATGACAAGTTGATGATTTTGCCATAAAACTGTCAAATACAGCAAACTATTCAATAAAGGCATTTTTATGGAGTGTCACAGAGACACTCAGACTCTTTTCAGATTAGTTCAAACGCAGCTCTCCTAACAACTAATTATAACATATAGCTTTTCTTTTTTTAAAAAAAAAAACCCAAGCAAACAAAAAACAAATCACAAAACCAAAATAACTCTTCTGAAGACATCCTCTATAAATTATTCATACATTTGTGGACTTGGTTTTAAAAACTGCCAAATAAAATCTTAAAAGGAATCATTTGGTCCCAATGTGTAATTCTCTATTAAAATAGTCTTCATTGAAATGCTTGTATTTATTGCTATTATTTACATATTTAATGTAATAGAACTTAATTAACCTCTCAAGTGATAGTTTGAGAGTTCAGTACTTTTCACACAATTGCTGAAGAAAGATGTGTGTTACTCTGGCTTCTTATAATCTTGAAAGAAAGATTCTTTGGTCAGTAAGAGATTATTTCTTCATAGAGTTCTATAAATATTCATTTTCATACCTCCTCTATCACTTACACAGTCAGAAACCACATTACAAAATTGGGATGTAAATTACTAGCAAAATGAAACCGCAGAAAGGTTATTCACCATTATCTTTTGCATGTATGTGAACCCAACAGTGGGAAGGCCTGCCATTTAAAGTTTCTTACATTTCCAGGATCTAGCAAGATCCAGCATAGCCTTTGTAATTACTTTGGTATTTCTGATTCTAAGACTAAATTTGGTTTTATTATCTCTCAGTATACTTCTATATTGACTTGTTACCAACTTTATGTATACTGTACATAGGAACTGATGGAAAATAAAAGGAATTTTAAAAGTTTAATTACTTCATTATATTCAAAGTTGCTTATAAACTCATTCAATTTAAAGAAACAACTTTTACATCAGCAGTAAAGCAAAGTGTTTCGGAGCTGTGATGCATTATGTAGAGAAAAACGTTATTGTGCAGCATATGGTTCTGTTAGAATAGAATGGTTTATCGAGGGCATTAAAAGAGCTGAGACCTATCTTGCCTTTTCCCATGACAGCTATCTTGCTTTTTCCCACAACTTTTCCTCAAGACTAAATGTAGCTGTTATTCTTATGTATTCTTTAAAGTATAAGTTGTAAACAAACTATGATTTAGATAGAATAAACAGAGATTTGATTATAACAGTATGTAAACATAACACAAGCTTTACTTTATAGAGTCAAATTCTTTTTATGTAGTATAGCTCCTGCAATTTCATACAGATAATGAAGTAAGGGTGGGGAAAAAAGTTTCAAAGGAAATAATTCAATTGTATGAGCTTATCTTTAGTTTCTGGCTTTATTTCCTAAAGAAAGACTAAACCTATGCAATACTATGACAACTCTGTTGCAAAATAATCTCATGTTCATTGATTTTTTTGCAGCTCTTGATAGAAATTCTCTAATAAATGTCCTTTGATTTGCTTGATTCTGTATAAAATATTTACCGTTTGTTTTTATAAATACTTTCAAAGTCAATAATGCCTTCTAAATACGGCTCAAAGTTAGACTTCAACAAGCATAATATATGTATTTCTACAAGCGGAATTTCTGACTTAAGAGTTACCAATGTTAGCACAGAAGCCAGAACCTCCAGGGTTTTAATTCGAGTTGATGGCACACTGACCATCCTGTGAGAATGCAGCTATCTTGTACAGTAGCTACAAGTCTCATTTAGTATTTATAAGATACCTGTTCAGTGATACTGGCCAGATGATTTTGCTGAGTTTTTTTACTAGCTCCTTAACAGCAAACGACAATGAACAACATATTCATACAAATTAGCTCATCCTCCCAGGTTTTTACTTCCCAAAGTGTGAGATCCTGTGCTTAGGCAGCGCACTAGATACAGGCAAGTCTATGAGCTCCTACGTGACAGACCAGCTCAGTGCAGCCCTGCCCTCCCTTCCCTTCACAATGGGATCCGATGCACTTGGCACCCAATGGTGTGACATTACACTGTGTGGTACACAGCTGCTGCAGAGGAGCACGGGTGGCACAGTGCTGATGCTCAGGTCAGGAAACTGGATAGGTTTGAATCAGTACTCCTAACTGCTAAGTTGTAACCATGGTAACCTATTTGCATTCATGAAGAGGGAAAAAAACACAGGAAGTGGGAAACAGTCTGCGGGTGAGGTAGTCAGGGAGGACCTGCAGCAGGACTCTGGTGCAAGGTCCAAATATAACGGAGGGGACGCTCTCTAGGGCTGTGGGGAACCTGCAGGCCTTAGCAACTGGAGCAGGTTCTCCAGTCCAGGGTTCAGCTCCAGCTGTGAGCAAGATTCCCGGGGATGGACCTGGGGACAACACGCTGGGTGCAGTAGGCTGGGCTCGGTACGTGCTGCACTGCAAGGCAAAACATCTGCACCGGGTGGGAGCGCTGCATGGCACAGCAGGGTTCAGAGGAGCTGTGTTAAGAGAGCACGCAGTTAGAGAGCACCCCAGCTCTGCTGGGGATAAGGGGAGTCTTCTGTGTCCAGGACAGCATAGCACTGTGAAGGGGTGGGAGGGGGGAACTACCCCCATGGTAGCTGCAGCAAGAACAAGTGGATCATGTCTATACAGGTATTTAGCAGGCCTAATTCAAACCAAACAGAGCAATCTCCATCTTCTTCGTACAACACAGAGGGGGGGAAAATACTGTACAATTAAAAATACAACAATTGCTCTAGTTCTTTTAAAGAAGTAGTTTAGGTGACAGTATGCCACATTTAGCACATATTTGGAAAAACCTTATGTGTCACATTGTAAAGTCCTAGCATTTATTTCCCCTAGACATATCATGATGTCCTTAAAATTCAAAAGTAATAAATACCTCTTGAATAGTGTTTAGTACTACCTACAACTATACAAATGTAAACTAACTAAGCAGGAAAAAACCTTCATGAATCTAGCTTGCTGCCTCAGAAGACTGGATCAAAAATGGCCCTGATCATACTACCTCCCTCCATTGCACCCTGCATACTTCTGACAATAAATATTTTGTTTACTTTAAAATTATTTCACTAGCAACAACAGGATGATGTTAGAAGATGCTATACTACAGCAAGATGTACTTGAAAGAACATAAAGGGACATGACCTGTATCTACTGCATCGTAAGTTGCACTTTTGCAGTCAAGGATATTGAGTTTCAGCATAGAAAATTAATTGCTAAATCACAGCAAAAATAAATCTTGTATACTTTAAGTTCAAAACCAACTGAGCATTTTGGGAATTCTTATAGACAAAAACTAAGAAATCATCATGTAAAATATATTCACCACACTGCTAGCCACAGATGCAAGCTTTAGTATAGTTGGGTTACCACATACTCATTCATGATTTGCAGTCTGATAGTTTGCTTTCCTTTTTTTGCTGTATGAAAAAGAAGCATTTAATCTATCTTAGAAGGCAACTTCACTTAAGGTGAAGTGCAGTTTTCCAACAGAACAAAATCTAGTCATGCATACAATTCACATGAGGGCATATAGGAATTATGCTTGCATTTCATGTGAAGTCTACAATGTTATCTTCAGAAGAGCTATCTCAGAATTAAAAATTAAAGCATACTAGGAAATACTGATGGGAGTACTACATATGTTGGCTTTGAATAAGCACTGTAAAGTTAAGGTATATGTACACACTCCATCTGAATTCAACTGAGTATGTGATTCTAAAATTAATTTGCATATCAAACAGGAACAGGTATTTATGTAATATATAAGTGCTATCCATTTCTTCTTATACTTCAAATAAGACAAATACAGCTTCTCTCTCTCTCAGTAATATGTTTCAAGGCCAGGAAGAGAATAGCAGTTAAACAATGTTATTTCACATAAGATATAGTCTAAATAGTATCTGTGTCTGCTACTAACAAATCAGTCCAAACATGCAATGTGATTTTGACATATTATGGAAAGTATTTACCTGATGGAATAAAAAGAAAGAAGTAAAGTGTTTTGGTTTTTTTTTTTAGATTATGGGGGTAGAGAAGTTTAGCCTATGTATAAATCTTCACAGTCATCAGTTTCAGGGAGCAATCTCTGGTCTCCAGGCCAAGATGTAGAAAACAGTTTGCATCCACCTAAAGAGAATTTGCCATGTCCACATGCAAAGCATTTTGCCTTGGTCTTCTCTAAGCTCCACAGGGGATCTCTAGGACCATAATAAATTAATTTTTTGTAGTTTTTAGTCCTGAGTACTCAATAACTGAAGATATATAACTGTCCACCACAGAGGGCTGCTTTTATAGCATGACCTTGAGAGTGTGTTTCATCCTATAGTGAAGGGCATAAGGACATGCCAGCATCCGAGGGTGGCAAGGCTACGTCTTCTACAGCCTTCTTCTAAAACTTAATCTATTAATTTTTCCACCTTAGACACAGCTAGTTGGTTAATTCTGGAAAGGGAAACCAGAACTGAAGAGCTAATACAGACTAATACAGAGCATTATCGGACTTGTGCGCCAGCTGAGGGGAGATGAAAGAAGAGGTTGCAGCTGTGCTACAGAGGATGGAATTGAAAGCTTCTTACCAGCCTACGGCTATACTCTGTGAATTCTTTCTTTTTCCTCCTTGTTTAAGAATAAATGTATTTCATTATCTATAGTGATCACATTCTATGTTTTCTACAATATGCTTCCACTATGAAGACAACCAATATGAAATTAAAGTGAAAAATTTGAAATATATGATCACTGACTTTCAGTTACATGTCTTCTATATGCAATTTGGAAAATCTGTGGAAGAACTGTCTCCTGATGGAACTCTCCTTCTCATGGCAAATGCATAAAGTATCTGAAAAATGCTGTGCTTATCAGGTATTACATAATTTTCCATATTTGCTGAAACACCATATGATAGCAGAATCACCACTTACTGCGGTCAGTAATTATTGTTCTGGCCTCTTGATTGCTCGTCTTGTTTTTTAGATTTTGTGCTGCAGTTATTAGTTCATCCAGTTGGGGACGTCTTTGCTCCAGATCCTGTAGTATTGCCTAGTTGCACACAAATACAAAAATAAAACAAAGAAAAAAGCATGTAGAGCTGTTGAGAAGACCATATATAGGGACTTTTTTTTGTGCCAACTTGATTTAAAGCAGAAAGGTTGTTTGATGTTTAAATAATATGAAAACTTTGGTCTAGACATTCCAAATATTGTTGTTATTCTTAATATGAAAATACCAAGTATAACTTGTAATAATAGGTTTAAAAGGACCTATAAAACTAGATATAAAATAAGGACCTATAAAACTAGATATAAAATGACAATCATTCTTCATTTTTAACCTGTCAAATTATGCAAGGGTACACTGTTTTCTTCTATAAAGCTACAGAAGCACACTATTCTTCTATATTCACCTAGATTTTACAGTGGTTTTACATTCCTACCAGATTAGGCAGGATTTTCCTAATAACTCATAAAGTCTAGTTAATAATGTTTGTTTCTTAATGTTTTGAGAATGCTTAATTACTATCTATTGGTTTAAAGCCAATGTAAGACTGTTAATGTTGCTTTTTCTGTCCTGACACCTTACCTAGCAGAAAAGAAATTAACACTCACAAAAATGTGTATGTTAGTCAAGCAGATACATAAAGCTCAGGCAATCTGACTAGAAAGTAAGTGGATCTAGAGTTTCTCATAGGGAAAAAGATGGGCTTCAGAAAAATGACTCGTGGTCTTTAGGAGGTAATAAAAACTAAAATACAATAGCTTCAGATATAATGAAAATGAGAACTCAAGGAAAGTAAGGTATATAAGAATTATGCGTATATTAGTTTAACATATTTTGAAGGATTAGGGAAGAACAAACAAGGAATCAGTTTAATGGTTTCCCAGATAAGACGCATCCAAGCATGTATTTAAGACATTGACCAAATCTAGCAACTTCAAGTCCCTATCATGTAGATTCCAGAAAAGATGCTCGTTAGATTTCCCTGTCTTAGGAGTTGGAAGTAGCAATATTTATTACTAAATTATGAACAAATGACTTTTTTCTGCCCACAATTTTGAGTCACCAGAACAGAACAGTATTCTGTCAGATACCTAGTAGGTACAGTATATAAGCTATCAAGCTGACAACAAAGGTCAGTGGACGATTTTTGTTTTTCAGGCTTTTTATGTGGACAGTGGTTAGATAATTTGTTAGCATGCTCACCTGGCTGTTGACTAGGTGTCTTGAGTATTTTATTGTCTTAAAAGCCATGTGTGTCTGCCCCTCCTTAAAATGCTTTTATTCTAAATAATCATAGTCTATTTTAACAAGCTGTTATTCACTGTCGGTACTGGATGGAAAAGATCTGCAAAGTCTGATCTTAAATTTGGCCCTCCAACCTGAGATTAGTTACATAATTACACCAAGTTGAAGGTGACAGTTAAAGGCCTAATATAATTTTCTGTTCAATGAGATTAACAAAAGTGAACAAGAATATCAATCCCAGTAACTACAGCATGTATCATCAAAAGTAAGCTAAAAGCTCCACAGAGTTTCATTTTTGTTCAGTTACAAACTCTTTAGAAAAAGAGTAATTTTCAAGATAGACATCTAGCTACACCCAAATTCTTGCCTTTAACTTCTGTACCAGAAGTTCTTTGAAAATCTATTATAACTGGCTTTCTAAACTCATACCCAAAAGTTTGGATGGTATTTTTTCACTTGTATACTTACTGGATTGCATACAGAGACATGCAGTTAAAGCAGCAACTTCCGTAATTGAGTGAAGAACAAACTTCTCATTAGAAGTCTCTCTTTAGTGAAAGCACTCAAGAAAAAGAAATAAAATCTACTGATGTAGTTACTACCTCTAGATATCTATGTGCCTTCAAAACTCCATTTTCTAGGAAGACAAGTTAACGAGTGACAAGAATTTGACAATAGAAAAAGCAGTCCCATTGCAGCCTAACATCATCTGCATTATACATATTGCCAAAATGGACTGTGCAGAAGGAACATTAAAACATGTACAACATGCTCAGATAATTGTGTTGCCTCCAAAGTAATATTTCCCTTTCTCTCTCCTTCCCCTACCTAGAAACTGTTTAGAAGAGGAAAAGCAAATTAAGTGATTCTAAGGTCTTATGCTAACAGTGACTCTAAACTGTTCCCTAAAGTTTCCTAAATATATTTTTTATATTTGATATACTGAATAGGAGGATGATTTATCTGAACCAGCCCAAGTCTCCAACTAGACATTAAATGCTGTTTGTACCACAGAAGAAAGCTTCTGCTATATGAAATCTAGTAAGAAACAAAGCAATAGGTAAGGACTGCTCAGTAAGGATTTGCTCAGTACCAAAATGAGAGAATGGAACTGATGTGTGCTTAAGTGCTGTACAGAATGATTTACCCACAACACCCATCTGCAATTCCAGAACTGGACACTCAGGAAAACTAGCAATGCCTCTTTAAAGTGAATCTTGCTAGCTCTGCTGTTTTCTTGGGGACACAACAATCTCATCCCTATACAGACTGTGAGGACATCCTTCCTTCTGCCATTTAATATGAATAGAATTTATTTCTGACGGATGTACTAATGTGTATTTTTGAAAGGTCAAGAACGATGTCTTGAAACCCTGATACCATGAACATACCTGAAGATTCTTGGACCTGTCATGAGACAATGGCATATAATTATAGAACAGACAGGTTTTTTCTTAGTCTTAGAAAGGTAACCACTCAGAATAAGGAAAAAACAATGCTCCTCAAATTACTATATTCTTTCTTTGATTTAATACAAAGTATCTAAGAACCTTACCCAAACAATGTTCTATTTTATTCAGTAAAATTGTATACATTAACATTGTTGTTAAATTGTTACAAAATTTATTGGTACAATTTTACCAATTTGTACAATATTAAAGACTTAGTAAATATACCTTCCACGTGGAACCTACATTGCATGTACACCATGATGGAAACTCAGATAAAAGTAGCTACTAAAATACATCATTCCTGAGCCTTCCTGTGATCCTGTAGCATGGAAGTAAAGAGCAACATTTGAGGCCCCCTTACAGCTAAAGTATTATCAAATTCAGAAAAATATTCTGTGACTGGATAAACTAATCATACAAATTGATTTTGTAGGTAACAAAAATACAAATAATTATGCTAGGAAGAGAAGTGTTTTGATTAATACAAATTAAAAGACTGCTAAATACAATTTTGCAAAAAAAATTGAATAGTTTTAAAGTATTAACTGAAATGATCTAAAACAAACAAGCAGCAACAACAAAAAAAAACCAAAATCCAAACCAAAATCAAAAGCAATCCATATATGGAGATATTTTTTAAAACTTCTACATATTCATCCAAATATTTAGTGTTGTAAAACTGGATCCTCAATAGAAAACTAGTGGAAACTATTAAAAGATGTTGTTACAACAGCCATGGGAAGAAAAACTCGTTAATAGTGACACCCTGGTGAAGGCAAAGCAGATACAACAGACAGATGCCTCTGATTCAGAATGGCAGCACACTGAAACGAACGTGCTATGTAAAAATGGGTAATACAGAAATAAAAGAATTATGAAAGGACTTTCAAAATAAATTAAACAGAAATCTATCTAGTCCCCATCAGGTCACCGAAGGGACAGGTACAAAGACTTAGTGAGTCAGCTACACTAAAAGGATATATTTTTTTTTTTTAGTAAACACTTGTTTGTACTTGTGTTCTTGTGCATATAATTTCCCTTTACTCTCATTTATCTAGTGGTCTGTAAAGGTACAATAATGTATTCTGCAAAACATTATAGACCACATTCTAACCAAGAAATTTGTGTTTAATAATAAATGTAATTCAACATAAGTAGGTCAACAATGAAGAAGGACCATTGACATCCATGGCTGTATAAATACATCTTCAAACCCAAAAAAGCTTTTCTTTTTCTTCCATATGAGTGCCAGCATAATAATGCCTGGTGACAGCACAGTAATGGAAAGATGAGATTCAGTCATCAAACCTGACTACAGTTTGTTAGAAAGTGATGCTATTCACTTTTAACAATCTTTCCACATTTGTGGACAGCAGCTGCTCAAAAGAAAAATCCAATTTTCAGGTTCTTAACTTTTATGATTTCTTTACACAAAATGGGGGTTGAGATATGGAACAAATTGTTTAAGTCAGCAACTGAAATAACTTGTATAAAAATTGATAAAAAGTAAACTGAAACAGGTGAATTGTGACAAATTCTTGGTGGGACTGAAAGGTTTGACACTGAGAATTAAAATATTCTCTAGCTGTATAATGTAAAGCATGCTACAGCCTGCATACTTGTCCCTCTAGCCATGTGTGTAGTAGTTTATATAAAAGATAGGATCTTTAAAATCTATCCAATCTTTTTTCCTTTTTCCCTGACTTCAAACATATAAACAAGAGTTAAAGTTGCTGTTCTCCATATTAAGAGCAAACTGGAAGCACCATTTTGCCATAAACAACCCATGGCTGAAGACTAAGACTTCCCAACTGTTTGGGATGGTTTGTTTTGGACCACCCCCAACCCTGTTTAATGAAATGAACGAGTGGACCACAACGGCACAACTGAATGATTAATATGGGAATGTAAGAGAGAAGGAAGATATATTTTTCTTTTTATGAACCTATTCACTCCTCCAAACTCACCATGATATTCTTAGAAAAATCATAACTCCATTAAACAGTTGTTGAGGAAATGATTTGCTCATCTTTTGAAAAACTTTATAGACTCTAAACCTTAAACTTAAACAAAAAATGAAGCAATTACTTCCTGAGCAAAATGCATCGCCATGACAGCTTTTACTGAAAACAACTGAGTTTCTTAAGGCTGGTTGGTTCTCTAAATATAATGTGTTATATACACACCTAGAAAGAGAGAAGCTAACAATTTCAGAAAATGCAGCTACGCAACACCTACAATTCATCTGCATAATAAAATTGGCTTTGTTAAGTTATTCCACCCAAGCACAATTTGGAATTTGTTTTCTTGTCACTAAGCAGAAAGGGAATATGAAAGAAAAAGATCATTTACATATTCTCTACATTTAAACATAAAATCATGAAATAATGAGAGTAATATAATGCAGTGAAGTTTTCTTTTCAAAACAACTTTTGTTTTGGCTATTAGCTGTTTTGTGTTTTCCTTCCAAAGCATGTATAATTTTAGGAAAATAAGAAGATCTAGAGTTACTATTTAGCAGTGTGCTAGCTGATTGGTACCTGTCAGTAAAACCAAAACATTAACAGACTGGACACTATGATTTGGTTTTGCCCAAGTGATTTATGCAGCTTAAGTTTTCATAAGCACACATTTTTATGCCCACTTATGGCCCACTGAAGAACTGCCTAAGTAGCTCTCACCACTGTGTTAGTGAATATATCAACTCTATCAGTGATGCTGTGGGAAAGCCACCAGTGGCAGCTTATCAGGTGTCTCACTAGATGCATGAAAAAGCATGATAGAACTTTTTGTATGCTTTTTGTGACGGTCACTCAACAAATTATGTTGGTGGCATTGTAAATGTCTGAGGACTGTTCCTTTACAGCTTATGAATTCTGGTTCATACTACGAAGTTATGACAGCAAAAAGTGCAACATGCTGTTGAAGTACACTAACCAAACTAAGCAGAATGGGGAGTACTTCATTTGAATCTCCATGCTTTGACTAGCAATGTAAGGTGATGGTGGTGGCTGGAGCTGGGACAACTCTCACCCTCTCTCTTCCTCCCCTGCTCCCTATTTGTCTATAGGAAAGGACTTTGGGAGCAGGTATTGCAAGGTGTCTAAGGAAAGGTGACTGAACTGTAGAAGAGAAAAAAAAAGCTTAAAAATCTGAGTTGACAGGGAAATCTACTATACTGCTCCAGAACTGCAGGAGGCAGATACCCTTGTACTCATCCACAAACGGGGTTAGTCAGCAAGGAAAAGTACATGCAGCATGGATCAGAGTCACAAGTGAGGTACAAGAATGAGACTTTCTGAGAGGCTAAAAGTCAGCCAAGGCCCACTGAGATGTTTTTTACCATCCTCACAGACCACCAGATTGGGTAGCGACACTAGGAAAAAGGTGGCATACACATAGGTTGCAAGACAAAAGTAGTATGATTTGAAACAGGCCCAGCAAGGCAGGATGTGCCCTAGCCTTAGAAATAAAAAGGTGGAAGCAAACAAAAGTTCAGCCTGCAGCCAAAAAGATTTTCAGACTAGGAAAATAGGCTGCAGAGATGTAAGGACACAAGGCACTAGATCTCTTGTAGAGGGATCTCTATTTAATGCATGTTAGAGGCAGCTACCCAGATGTGAAGTTAAATAAAACTAAATTTGGATATCTGATATGAACTAATAATGCTGTAGACATTTCACACTCATTTAAAATATTCATACCATCCATCACTCTTTGTCAACAATACAAAGGAGGAGAAAAAATCTGTCACAAGGAGATCAGTTTATACCAACTCAAGGTGAAGAAAGTGACCAAAGGAGCTCAGTGAGACAATAGAAGCCTTACCTTGCTAAACCTGGACTTTCTGAACCCACTCCTTTTCAGGAGAAAAATAATATATAAAGAGGGGCAAAGACTTCCAAAATCTTTGCAAAGTTTTTCTGTGCGTTTAGTGGCATTTACAATGGCATGTTTTTGCTGAGCTAACCTGTAACTCAGTACCTCCCCTTTATGCTGGTGTCCCAGAAAAGGTGTGTTTAAGAGACAGAAAGTATGCAAGTTGTCTACATGGTCCAAGGAACCTGCAATATCACAAGGAGTTGCAAGAATGCTGTATCAAAAATAAGCATCTAAAAAATGAATTTAACTTGTTCTTAACAGCTGCTATGGCACCTTACACTACAATACATGGAGTGAGACAGAACTATAGCAGAAGTGGTTGAATTTCCTGGATAATTGGTAAACAAAAATCCAGACTCTTCAGGAATGCTAAGTAGTCTGGGTAGCTTAGCTACTATGTGCTAAATAAGATCCCCAGATAAGATTTTTTTTGACAGCCTGTGTCATTTTCAGAATAATGCATAGTAACATGTTCAAAATTGATGAACACTGGCAACTGTCTCAGACACCATCTATGGGAAAACAAGCACTGAACAGAGGGACACTACATAGGAAGCATGCTGTCTATGCTATTTTGTACATATGGTGCATATCCAGGAAGATGGTCAAACCCCTAGCAGCTTGATCATTCTAACTGAGATGTCTTGAGGGACTGCACTGGAGTCCATCCAGTGGACAGGATGGACAGAAGATGGAGAGGAGACTAGGAAAAGATTACAGCTTAACATGGTTTGTGAATGAAACATTCTCAGATAAAAGGAATTAACACTATTATAGCCATTGCAAGAAAAAAAAAGGAATAAAGCTAAAGATGTATCTGTAACAAGTGGAACGACATTTAAAGATTTGGGTGTTTGGCTATAATGATATCCATTCAACTAGAAGAACACAGTGATAAATCACTTGTAAGAACTCAAGACTGAAACAGGATTACAGCTCTAAGAGTAAGTCTGACTATACGTGAGCTGTGTATGAAATTACAGCCTTTTGCCCCCACACAATGTGGCTGTTCAATACTACTTTTGTTTGCAATAAAGTATGAGCATCTAAACAATCAGGCAAACTATTCCAGGGTATCTTATGTCCTTTCAGGCAATCACACTAAATAACGTAATGGACGGGAACCAGTGTTAGGAGCTACAGAGCTTCCCCAGTTTCTATATTAGTCAGCAGAACCAAAGTCTCTCAGCACACAGCTACCATTTGTGGAACGTGAATTTGCAAATTTTACTATTTTATTTCTCCTGTATAATTAATGGTGTTCAGATTTCACTGCACTTACAAATGCATATTACCAAGAAAACTGAGGACAGCTGTTCTGTTTCTCAAAGCTGCAGCTTTAGTTTTTTCTTTATGTTTTTTTCAAGATGATGGTGGTAGTGAACTCCTTTTATCTGAGACTGATCCAGTGAAAAATGTACTTGTCAATGCACTTCAAAAGCAAAGTTATAGGTTCTTTACCTTGTCACATTTTTAAACAGAAGATATGTTTACCTTGCATAAAACAGTATTGAGTAGACATTGTATTATGAATATAAGCAAAATAAGCAGGTATTTTTAGCTATCATTTTTTAAATTTAAGAAATAACTAACATATTTTCATGGAGAAGGAAAGCTAACAGTTTCACTCAAGATACTCCCCAAATTATCCAGTTTTATAGGGGAAAGATTAGCCTGAATCAATTTTATGCTCTGAAAAAAACCACAGAATGACTTCCTCAGTTTCTGCTAGAGCCTCTGGAAATCTTTGATTACTTTTACTGGAAGTTTTCTTCAGTAATAGCAAGTGAGCAACAATTAAGAAGAATAAAATGGATTGGCACAGCATCATTTGCCAGATAAATTTTTCTTTAGTACCTTATGACACTAAATATTTTCCTCAAGAATAAGGTAAAATGAAGAAAGAGGATTTCATCTGTTTTGTTTGGGTTTGCTTTTGAAAAAGAAAACAAAAGCTGTTACATCAATTGTTTCTTACAGTGAACTTATTATTTAGCTCTGTGTATGTGTGTAGGGGGCGGGGGGGAAAGGTGTTTCTTATTTGCCATGTCTGATAAGAAACATTGGAATAACTCTGGAATAACTTTAGTCCAAATCTAGTAACTTGGATCCTTATCTTTATTCATATCTCACTGTCATTCTGAAAGATGAGAACCATACAAAGTAACAAGCCTAGTTTTGGTACCTAAACATTTCTGGGACATTCAGAAAGGTTTCACTCTTAGAGCTATACTTCTGCCCTTTATTTTTGTTTTCATTTTTGTCACTTTGTTTGTTGTGCTTGTTTGTTTGTTTTCCTTCCAGTTTTTATTCCCCTGTATTTCCATAACTACGTACCTAATTAAGGCCAAAAGTAACACAGAAGGTAAAGATGGAAACTTGAAAAATTCTGTTCTTGTTCGTATTTCACTAACAGTGAAGGAAGGAAGGAAATGTATATAATGTGGATATTGCAAGTCCAGGAAAAATATTTTGTTTAAAAGACTGTGGAGATCATGAAGACAAAACAGTGGTGCACTGTAAAAATGGGTTATTAAAAGTTTAGACTGGGCAAGACTTACCTTTATAACTAACTTCAAAGGGGAAATCTCAAGTTCTCAATTGCCAGCAGGAGTTAGTACATTATTAATACCAACTTGTCTCAGTAGTGTCACAGAGACACCAATCTTTTGAAAATACCATATTTTACACTCAAAAACTATAATTTGCCCTTCATGATGTAAGAACCTATGGGGTAGGTTGAGAAACAGATGTAAGTGCTGCACACTTGAGCATCACTTCGTGTAGCTAAAGTAGGAGCTGTAGCTGAGTTAGGTCCTCCAGTTATTTTGTAGTGTGAAAAGTGGGTGGAGAGTGGATGCCTCAGGAGGGAACTCAGCCATACGTAGGCTGTGTGGAAAGATGCCTAGCCAGTGCGTGACTAGCAAAAAATACATAAGCACTCCTTGTCTTTTTGCAGGTGATGGGTGTCCTGGTGACAAGGGCTGGGTCCTTGCTTTCTCTTTCCTATTCCTGGACTCCTCAACTCTTTTCTGAGCAATGGTGCCAATTCAACAGAAGAGGCACAGACTAAAACCAATCAGAACAGCCTGGCGTAAGGGACATTTCTGAAAAGTGGGAGATAAGACAGACACTGAAAGCAGGTGATTCACTTGCCTGGATGGATGCCTTATCCACTAGAAAATGTGCAAAAGAAAAGAAAAAGGCAGCAGCTCTTCCTTCTGCCTTTCCAGTGAATACCCTTTCAATATGCTGATGGAGAACACCTGTCAGATTAAAGCACATATTCATGGGAGGCAGGTGGAGGAGGGCTTACTCTGAAGATGGGTACTAGATTTTAAATTTATGGAGAGCAGGTTGGAAGAGCTTCTATTCACAGGTGAAAGCCAAACTGAAGGAGCACAGCAAATGGCACTGTTGTAGAGCTGAGCACCAGCAGAGCTGGGCAGGGGTGTCAAGGCTGGGAGACAGGCACCTACATTATACAATTATGCCTCATTTTAGACTTTTCTGTCATTTTATGGTGCCACCCCTTCGTCAATACAGCTTGGTGCAGAGGGTAAATTTGCTCATGCTAAGGGCCACAGCTCTCTGATAGTACACTAATTATTAATTACAGAAACAATAGCATTGAAAAGATGTATCAGCTGGAAATTGAAGACAGCAAAGTTCAAACAGAAAAGACATAAATTCTTAGTAGTATGTCCATTTAAAAATCAAAGCAGATGACTAAAGAATATTAGAGATTCTTAATTAATAGCATTGTGTAAATCAAGATCACATGATTTTTTTTTTTTTAATAGATATTCAGACACAATCTTGAAGAGCAGGAAGAGGAATCCCCATGTAAAATCCCATGGATTATTGTTTCATAAATAGTATATGATCATATCAGTCCTTTCTGACCTTGAAATCTATGAATCTATGAGAAATTAAAAATACATTTTGAATTGAATTTCAACTCATCTATAATGCCAGCTTATCTGAAATGAATTTTCAACACCTGTTTCCTCAAATCAGTATCAGTCCTACTTGGTTCCCCTTCCCTCACCTGTACAGATATAATGTAATTTAAATATATTTAACTAATTTCTGACTGAGACCAGTGTTTAAACGTAAAATTAAGCATAAAACTGGTGCTATTTCCTGCTCAGACAAGGGGAACTCTTACTATGAACAGTTAATGTATTTCATCTGTAACCATTGCTTGAGGCAGAAGGTACAGACATTGGTTAGTAGCTTGCAGAGGAGCCACACAATTCTACTTCAGTGGAAGAAAAATTAGCATTTTTCTTTTTCAGAAAATACAGTTTTATTATCTGAATGACAGTTTCAGAAATATATCTGATTTAAATAGAAAAGAAAGAATCACTGGTAAAGTCGAATGACACTACTATAATAGAATCATAGAATCATAGGATTGTTTAGGTTGGAAAAGACCTTTAAGATCATCCAGTCCAACCATTAACCTAACACTGCTAAGTCCACACTAAACCAATTAAGGCTAGACTAGACTAAACCATGTCCCAAAGTGCCACGTCTACCCGTTTTTTTGAACACTTCCAGGGATGGGGACTCCACCACCTCTCTGGGCAGCCTGTTCCAATGCTTGACTACCCTTTCCGTGAAGAAATTTGTCCTAATATCCAATCTAAACCTCCCCTGGCGCAGCTTGAGCCCATTTCCTCTTGTTCTATCGCTAACTACTTGGGAGAAGAGCCCAACACCCACCTCACTACAACCTCCTTTCCGGTAGTTGTAGAGAGTCATAAGGTCTCCCCTCAGCCTCCTCTTCTCCACACTAAACAACCCCAGTTCCCTCAGCCGCCCCTCATAAGACTTGTGCTCTAGACCCTTCACCAGCTTTGTTAAAAGCAGTCACTAATAATTTGCTTATATATGTATTTATGTATATACACACACGGCTATATATAAGTAAATATAGATACTGATTTTGCAGTGGGCCTTTACAATAACAAAGACGGAATCCAAAGAAAATAAATTTCAAAATTAATGGCATTGCTCTGATTTCTGTTTTGTAACTGAAGAGTAACAGAGGCCTGAGAAGCAATGAGCTTGAGCATTGCAGTCTGGTCAAAACAGAGGAGGATGATTTCTTGGGATACTATTACAACCCACTTATGAATATAATAAATGTTCCTGGCAAAATAAAAATAACCTTAGAATAGAACCTTCACCATTAAAAGTCAAAATGAAAATATCCTTCTCTATATTATCTTTGTAAAGTAGTTTTGAAATACTGACATTTTTCCACAGACAAGATTTTCTGTGCATTGCAAAATACTGTTTTGTTGCTATAATTCCCTTGCTTTAGAGAAATGGAACTTGGTTTCTGCCACTCAACTTTTTCCTGGGACAAAAGAATGAAAATGGGTGTAAAACTGTCTCTTCCAGTATATTTTTATTTACACTTATTTCCTGTTATGTTTATATTTTATCAAATATGAACATTTTATAGACAAAGTAGTTCCACAGTTCCAGAAAGAAATAAGCTTGTCTCCAGGTTTTACTGTTCTCATATACTTGCTCTCCCTTGTACTACAAAAGATGGGCCTTAGCTAAATAACAAACTGTATTATACATTGGTTGGCATTAAAAATTCTGACCATATTCAGGAATTCACTACATGCAGTTCCATAATAGTGTCAGTCATGGCTGAAAAATAACTGAAGATTAGATTAATGTATATCACCCATTTTTATAGTGCTGTTTTTCAACATGAGAGGAAATTATTTTTTTTTTATTCACAGACCTCAGTTCCTAAACCCAAGGGCTTATGGCACTGGCTGCTAACAACTCACTATTAAAAAATGTTCATCTTTGTCAGTTAATCCAACTTGATTTTTAGCTTTTCACTGATTATTCATATTTTCCATGCCAATAAGGTATTTCTCTATCTTACTAGCATTGACACACAATTTGACGTGAAGCACAATACAGAGATATATATAAAATTCTGGAATAATCATTTTCAAGTTTAACATATCTGAAAATTTGGCCTTATCTGATCTGCGATATTTTCACTTTTAGTCACTAAACTAGTAAGCTGCAAGAAAATGTTGTACCATATAGAGGACAAGCTAAGGATTGATGCAGTCAGTTCTCCAGGGGTGAAGAACCCAAATTAACTAGGAGGCTGTTAAGATGCTTCTGGACCCTGTCTCCCACTCTCCCCCTCCCTGTTACCATAACAAAGTCAGTTCAACTGAAAAGCCATACTGGGAGGTGGAAACAAGAGCCTCCAAATGTGTTAAATTTTTAAAAATTAATGATTTGTATCTCCCTATGGAAATGAGAGTATTGCTAGATTGTGACAAGCAGTTCTTCAAGAGCTAAATCCTGGAAGGACTCCAGACTGAGGTCACTGGCTTTTTGCAAATGCCAGCCTGCAAAACTCGGAAGTATTTTGCAGTCTATGCTGCTGAAAAATGTATCTATCTTGGTATTTTTTTTTTGTTATTCAACTTTCTGACCTTATTCCTTCTTTTCTCTTGAAAATTATCATATTCACATATGCAGATACACTTCTTCCCAGTGGATTTTTCCACCAGACAAAAAAAGTAAGATTTATTTTTCCTGAGAGCTACATTTGAAGGCAAACAATTTTTTTGTCAGTTATTAATTATTAACAAAAGAAAACTGACTTTAGGAAGCTACTATTTCTGTTCCTTCTACTTTACCCCTCCAGAGTACCCTTCTAAATACCTCCAATACAAGCATTAGAAAATGCAAAGATCTAAATTGCCACCATTGTCCATGGGATTTGAAGAACTCTCTAGAAACATGGGCTGAGGATCATAAAAACGGGAATAAAGAACTGCACTAAGAAATAAAAGAGAAATATTACACATAAGACAGAACAGATGCCATTATCTTTTAGTCCTGACGAATCAGCTAAAAGCAACATCAGTTTATATATCCATGACAGCGTAATATATTCTGGTTAAAAACAAAACAAAACTCTGAAGCACTGACAAGTTTAGGAGCTATGCCTCAGCATGTTCCAATACTCTGTATCAGCTGCTTTCTCAGAAAGGCTCCTAAGGGTTATGGAGGTGCCACTGGCTGATCATTTCTAGTTGGTGTAGTGGTGGCACTGATGCCACTATGCCAGCCCACTCCCATGACCCTCCTTCTGCTCTCAGTCTGTGCCTTGTGCCAGAAAGTTCGGAGGACAAAAGTAATGGGGACATGGCTCTAACAAAAAGCAACAGGAGCAAGCTGGCAAAGTTAATGCAAAATGGCTGGGCTGCTTTACTGAAGATGGGTTCTTGAGGAATGGAGGATGACAGTTGTTGGTGTACAAGTACCTAAAGTTACACATTTGTCATTTGGATTTGGGTGATGCTGAGAGAGAACACCAAAGAAGTGCAACACCAGTAACAGAAGTGTAGGACATTATTAAGACTGTGGCAATCGAGAAGATGTGCAATTAGAATTTTTTCCTTTTTTAAACAGATTCCTGACAGAGGTATAACTGCTGTGATTTCATTTTTTCTTAGTCTGTATTCCAGATGTAGATTACTGTGTAAATGAGGTTATTTTAACTTTGAGTGTGACCCCTATATTTCTTCAAAACAAAACAAAACCCCCCAAACCAAACGTAATTCTGAAAAACTGCAAAGACCTTAACCAGTTTGTAAAATTTTAGCTTCCTTTCAAACTTTAATTACTCACTGATGCAGATGTGCAGGCATTAAGAAATAACAAATAATTATAACTGATTCACCATGTATGCCAAGGTAGTTCTCTTGAGACTTGATGGTTTATTGTTTTCTAATGTCACTGTAGATCAAAGGAAAATGTTTCAAACTGTCTTCCACAGCATGAGAGATATTGCATATGGAAATCAGATCATACGAGTTAGTCTCTTGGAGGACTGTTCCCTACCATAAACAACTAAAGTCATATAAGAGAGACGTTAGGGGAGATTTCTATACATGCACACAATTGTACAGAATTTCTGGCTGAGGGCGTGCTTATTGAATTACCTCCAAATTGAAGCTCTATCCACACATTAACAATCACTCAAACCCTAAATAGCCACAAAGCATGATCATACTCATTATTCATACCAAGGAAAAAAAAAAAAAAAAATCAGCAACTGCCACAACAGCATTGACCCAAGAGCTGGGTCCATGCGAGCTGGACATGTATTCCCTGGAAAAGGAAACAGTAGCTCCTGGCTAACTGTACCCACACTGCCTCCTTCCTACACAACTGCTTAGCTGTGGCTGTACCATATCCACCAGCTCACCTGTTTGAGAAAGGCGAATGTTTCAGGCTGAACACAAGCACAAGTGCATGAAGGCAAATCCATGAAGGATGGGAAAACAGGAGTGAGAGTTAACAGCAGGATAGGGGCATGAGAGGGAGGGGGTGGAGGTGTAGGAAAAGCAATGATATGCAAGAAAGGAGCTAACTGATATTTGAGCTGCACACTCCAGAAAGGCAGTCAATCCCCAATTACCTATGGATGATTTAACCTCAATTCTGGATTAAACACAACATGAGACAGAGGCACTACAGCTGATTCAGTAAAGAGCTAGTTTAGGTCAGATAGACTTAACTAATGCACGCAGAGTGCTGTGTGAACACAGTAGTGTAATTTCTGGGGCCACCTCAGCAGCACAGCATCTTTCAGGAACAGCCTGAGTTAATGAGACCTGATGAGTCTCAACTGACTGAATGCAGAACCACTTACCTGTTCCTGCATCTGCTCCCCAGCTTTATCTCATTTAAAACAGCTGCAATGAGCCTATCTGTAATCACGGCATCTCCACAATATTGCAGTACTACTAGCATCTGTGTATGTATGTGTGTGCAGAAGAAAGAGGTCAGAGTCAAGTCTTCATTGTTGCATATTCCATATAATTTTTTTTTAAAAGGCACAGCAATTGTGGATCAACTTCGTAGGGCAGCCTGAGGATACCTGTACAACTGTCCATAATTTAATATTGCACATATTTCCTATTATTCCTATTGGAAGGATATTTTCAAATATTAGTTCACTATTTCAACCTCTAAGTCACTGCTTAGACAGGCTATTGCTTAGAACTTGCTGTCACCAATTCTTCTAGCTACCTGATGATTTTTGTCGTTGTTGTTCTTCACTACATCTTCTACCAGGAAAAAAAAAAATGTATCTGAAACGTATATATGTATATGTATACAGACATGTTCACACACATATATATACAGGTAATAAGAAACAGTAGACAATATTTGGATATGGAATACAATCCATCACAGAGAGCCTAAATAGCCTTTTGTACTATTATCCACTGTGTTTGTTATCCCCCTATTGGCAACAAGAGTTTCAAACCTATTGCTCATTTCTCTTCTGCAACATTATACAAGATGGAGTTTATTTTTGCAGATGCTCTAAAGTTTGTAATCTTATATTGTCACAACATTTTTTCCAAATAGAATAAAACAGTCACTGAAACTTTTGAAGTGATAGTCTGAAAAAAAGTTTGTTCTAGCACTAATCCTTATGCTAACAGCTTCCAGGCAGAAGGTCTCTGAGTGAATAACAATAAACAAACAACTAATTTTGTTAATGGTATGTCACTGTTCTTATCTAGCTCAATATGAATTGTGATGTGACAACTCATGAATTTCAGCTATAATACTTGGGAACTTGCTCAAGCAATCTCATAGACATTAGTAGTTACATTTGAGAACCTGCAATGGATTAATATAATTCACTTTTGGAAGAGGGACAGAAAACTACCCAGGAAATTTTAGGTGAATTATTCTGAGCTCAGTTCTAGAACATATGATTAAACAATCTGTGAGCAGGGAAAAGAATAATAAGTACCAGCTAACCATTTATCAAGAGTAAATAATAACCAGTCAACTGAATTTCCTTTCATCTGGAGCTGTAAGATTTACCAATAGTGGATAACAGGTAGAAGTTGTGTCTGATGCCCTTAGCAAGGCTTCTGATACTGCCCATGTGATGTTACCACAAGCATGTTAGGAAATTTTGATTTAAATGGAAATTAAACTAATAGAAAAACATAAGTGTTCAAAAAACAGGTAGATGTGGCACTTCGGGACATGGTTTAGTCTAGTCTACCCTTGATTTGTTTAGAGTAGACTTGGTAGTGTAGGTTAATGGTTGGACTGCATGATCTTAAAGGTCTCTTCCAACCTAAACGATTCTATGATTCTATAACTTGAAGGTGCTATATGGGAAGGCAATATCAAGTGAAGCTTCATACAGATTTCTACTATGTCTAATATTAATTTTCAATAATTGTTTAGTTGATGGAATAGAGGATAGATTTATTACATTCACAATGATGGAAAACTGAACCAGCAGCAAGCACTTGAGAAGAGGAACACAAATCAAAGTGGTCTCAAAAAACCTGATCATTCAATTCAATGAGTGCAAAACACTAAAATAACTAGCTGAATAAAGTGGATGAACATAGAAATGGGTTGCAAATGACTGGACAGATGGTCAGAACTCTAGAAACAAGGATAAAAATTTTAAAAAGCAGGATTCATTTAGTCTAGAGAAGATTGAACTGAAGTAAGTATCAGCCCTCAAATATGTGAGGTTATTGCTGAGAGTAAACTGTTCTCAATTTCCATTGTGGTGACATAATTAGCTTCAACTGCAGCAGGGGATATTAAGGTTGGAGACAAACATTTTTTGAACTGCAAGGATAGCAAAGCAGTCGAAAAAAAAAATCTGCAAAGCTACAAAAAAAAAAACCCCTTGACTTAAAGAGCAGGTTAGACAGAAACTGGTCAGAAATTATTTAAGTCTAGTTGATCCTGCCTGGGGCAAAAATCTGGACTGCACAGCCTTTCAAATCTCCTTCAAGCCCTATTTATTACACCTATCATTCCTTTGTGAAAAAAAATAACTCTATAAAAAGTAGCATAAGATAGAGCCCTATGCTAATTTATAGTGTCATTTTTCACAGAACTTTAAATGATGGTTTGCATAAAAACGTCATCATGGCATTCCCTATAGCTAATACATTTCCAACTTTTATATTGATTACTTGATAACAATGGAGAAAAAACAAAAAAGGGAGAATGAGAAACAGTACCCACAGACTGCCTGACTATAATAAGAACAAAACTTACTAAATTATTTCTTCTCCTGAATTATCTTACTGCTATTGAAATTGGCCTCTTTTTGTGATTGTAGTTTCTCATAGTATGATATTTTTTATAGAATGACAGTGACTTCCTTTTCTCTATTTTTGATTCTACTGAAAATTGCTAGCCTCAATTTCTTAGCTAAGATATAAGGTTATTTTACTTTAACTGACATATCACATTTCTCAGAAGTTTGGTAGCAGAATGATAGGTGTGTGCTGTAATATATGGATACAAAGTATAAAGGAAAGAAAGGCTATGTGGATGTTGGGGTACCATTGTATGTCAAAAAGTACTTAAAACCAAAATTGGATTAATTAACCCAGAATTTATATTTCAGGTCTGAAGAATATGATGGCCCAAGAGAATCAACAGTTTCAGAGAGGGCTTAGACAACTTCATGGACAATAGGCTGAAAAATAGATGCTACAAGGAATAGGCAGTAATATGTCTTCTAATATCCCAGATCAACAGCTATGGATGCTAGGAGTGGGGTCAGTATGAGGGGAACAGTCTGCAGAAAGTAGCCAGGCTGGTACTTTCTCCCTGCCCAACTTGTCCTAATGTCACCACCAGAGACATTTTGATGCACTAGACAGAACACTGGTTTGACCCAGTAAGGCAGTTCTCATGCTCTCAAGTGTGGTGAAACCCTATTTTAGTTTCTAGTTACTCTTTTATTTGTTGTAGGTCTATAAAATACCAGTTCTGCAACCTAAAACACTGAGAGATCTCTGGCAAATACAGAGTTATGCTAGACCAAAAATATTTGTTAAGAGCAGTGTTGTCCTCATCCAAATTCATGCCAAATCCTATGCAAGATGTTTCATTCTTTTTCTAAATTATAGGGAAATCTGTAGTGTTATAAAAAGATCCTCTTTCAGTAGTAAACAGGAAAAGGGTTTGATTTGTTACTATGTTGGCATAATACATTATTTATGTTACTAATACATAATATCTTTTCTAGCTGCTGCTAAGAAGAGTCTCCAAACACTTGACTGTTTATCTAAATCAAGGAATAAAAAAAAAAAAAAATTGGTAAACATGATACATATTAAAATGCTTTCCATGTCTGCATCATATTCCAATTATTTAGTCATCACAATTTTCCGTAGAAATGAAAAAGTCTGAAAAAGTTGACAAGGTTGAGGCAACATGAACGGTTCATCTGAGAATCCAACTGCACCTCCCTCTAGGGAGTAAAAGGGCATAACTTCTCTGTGCCTGAACAGATTGCTCCCAACTGGAGCAAGGAGGAAACAGAGACCACGTCCTAACTCCTTGATTCATGTTGCAGCTGCAGCCCTTCTCAGGCAGCACAATACAAATCTGCTCCTCACTCAGGCAGTACGGCTTGGAAGATTGCAACACAGATCAAAACGACTGAGTCTAATGATAATGCACAAGACAAACTTCAAGAATTACAGATTTCATAAAGCATGTTTCAGACTAGTAATAAGCTTGTAACAATTGAGCAAAGGCTGAAAAATAGGTAAGTCTTTTCACCCGGCTCTTACACAGGCTGCTTTGAAATCAGTCTTCTCGTATTTGTTCTCCCTAAATATTCAATACTGCATCCTTAGTGACGTTTCTTAGAAGCAAAATATTACTTTCTTCCTGACGCACTCAAATAAAGAGCTCTGTACTGGGAAAGACATGCACATCTTCTTATTAACTGACTTGTTATTCCTGTTCATCACTCCTGAACTGTGCAAAGAAGCCATTATCACCAAATTACAGTCTACAAAATGCATGGAATAAAAACCAAGATGATTTGGACTGAGACAAAACAACACATTATATCCACAATGTATGTTGAGAGCTTTATTAAACAAAGTTGTAAGGAAAGTCACATATCTTCTTCCTCTCTTGGCTGTCGCTTTATCTATTTCCTATGCTCCATTACCTCTGCACAAGCCCAGGAGGTGTTTGCACGTAATAGCATTTCATTCTTGATCGAATTTACACTGAGCATTCCCCTCATATTATGCATACATACGATTTTGCATTTTATCGCCACTTAAAACAATCTTGTGAACCCCATGCAATACTTTGGGAAACATACCTTACAACCAAATTTTAAAAAGGATAATTTTAGTTCCTGCAGATGCAAAGACACAAGACTTAAGTTCAAGAAATCTTTCTGCAGTTCTTATTCCGAAAGGGACATAATTATAATGCATTGTGCATGTTTGTTGTCATTTTGAAACCGTGTTCCAAAGTAGCTGTTGCAAGTAGATTAATGCCAAAAGAGATAATAGTTTGCTCTTTGATGGCCAAATGGTTAAATGGTTTGGAAATCTGAGATAACATGCCTAACATTTGGTAGCAAGAAACGTACAATCACTTTTGTTACGATCTACCCCAATTTTGTGTCAAAGAGTAAGAATTACAAATGATTTTGTCATTGCTCAGTGACATATGCCAGGAATTTGTATTGCATCTGAAATATAATCAAAACAAGTAAAGCATGTTGTTTGGGTTTTTTTTCCCAACAGAATCAACAGTGTCTAAATAATTTGTAAAGAGATATGAAGACAGGATCCCTGTCCTGCATGGTTTACAAGCTTCTTCCCTAAGAACTCATATAGCAAATCTCCATAGTACATGGGCAACCAAAACTGACAGGTATCAAAGGTAAATGAGAATACTGCAGAAAGGATAAAAAGGATAATAAAAATCTCTGCATTTGGGTGATAAAATTAAATGTATGATTTGTTAGATGTTATAATCCTACTTTTTCAGGGAAAGTGGGTATGTAAACCAGGAAAATTTCAAGTATGTTCTGAATGAATACATTTTATCTCCTTTTTGTACATATTACAGTCAGCATACAATCTGCAAAAGCAGACCCAAAATATCTGGGAACAACTTCCCGCCCCGCCCCTTGTCCTGTAAAATGCTATACACACACAGTCTTGATATATACCATATTTATTTCTCTTTTGGTATTGCCTCTTCCGTTCCCTTATTAAAATAAAAATAATAATAATAAAATAATCTACATTTTTACAAACAATTCCAAAGTACTGAGTTTTCTCTGAATTGTAAAAAGAAATTCAGTTTATATTCTTCAAAATGCTACTCTCTTCTCTCCCACAACTGCAAGGATAAAAGTGTAAATTTAACCAGATTTCTACCATGGAGAGCTTAATTTTAAATAATGTTTTGGGATTTGCATCATTAGTTTTAAGTGACAGAGTTGCTTGCATTAAACCATACCAAACTAAGAAAGTAAAGTTTAAACGTTAAGAATTACTGGACTGAAAAAGTTGCCATTTTTAACCTGAATCACTCTCCACACATATCCTAGGTTTCCTCATCAAAACACAGATGGACAGACATATACAAATGCCTGCATTTTAAAAAGATATTTAAAACCAATGAAATAATTTAATTGAGAGACAGAACTGAATATTAACAAATATTTAAAAGTACACTGTAGTATTTGAGAAACTACTTGTAACAGGATAATTTCCTGGAAGGCTAGCATTAGAGGGGACAGAGCTGTGACTGTTTTCGTTAAATCTTACATTTCTCACTGAATTTCTCATTTAAAGTAGCTTTCTACTTTGATGTGAACATGGACACTTGGCTTTGTCTAAAAGTCTTTTTAAAAAAGGTCTTATCGAACATAATAGAAAGAAATTGCTCTGAGAAAATGGTGTGTAGTTATTCCCATCTTTTACTACACAAGCTTACTTTACTTCAGTGCAAACTATAAAATAAGAACCAAAAAATAGTTCTAATATTTAACTTGTACACTGCTTAGCAGTTATTTCTGAATTATTTCAATAAATCTCTTCCCAGTTAGATTTTTTTTTCTTTTTCCTTCCCTAACCAGAATACTAGCAGACAGACAGACAGCAGGGTGTTGCCCGGCAACAGTATGCCATGGACAACTCTTATAGGAACTGGAATCCTCTGTGCTGTGTCACCTTCTTCACAGTGCATCCCTCACAGGGAAAATTCAGATAAGTTTGCAAAAAGAAAGGGAAAAAAATACAGAGATGAATTGAAATGAAGTCAGAATGTCTCCAAGGAGAAGAATCAGTAGCAAAACATTAAAAGGAAAAGATCATCATATTCTGTTAGGCATTGTGCAAAAGTGCTTGTTTTCACATTATTTTTAACAATCCATTACAATTCTTTTGATGTACCAGGAACTGAAAATGAGTCCTGCTGTTCATTCTTTTTCTGAGATAGTACTAAAAAAAATAATCTGCTATTTATATGGGGGTTTTGTGCTGGAAACGATAATTACAGTGAAAAAGTCTCATTATGCACTGGCAGTAGAAGGAGAGAAAGTTGAAAATGATAACGTAAATGGCTATTTATCCATCATTCAAAACAGGCTGAAGAATCATTTATCCTATATATTGTTAAATAGCATCCCCAAACATCAATGCTACAGCAAGGCCTAACAATGATCATATAACCCATGCACTTCAGAAATAGGCGTACAGTGAAACATGAAGTCAAGAGAACACATTTTCTGTGAATCCTACAGTGAAAAACCTCAAATCTTCTCATAAAAAAAAATACATGTTTTGTATTCTATACTAAGAGGTCTCCAAAGGCTGTCCTGTTATTTTAATTAAGATTTGTGATTTTAAGATTGTCTAATGAAAGAATTTCAAAGGAATTGGGTAATGAGCACCCAAGGAAATTAAAAGTCAGGTGCACAACTTCCTTAGATTCCACTGACAATTCTGGTTTATCTATAAATCATTCTAATAATTAGAGACATACAAAATTATTAAATCCATACAAAAATACTCATAATTAAACAAAATATATGAATTCTCACCTTGACAAGAAATATTGGAAAAAAAATAATAAAAAAATACAAAATGAACAAACATGACTGAATAGAAGTTTCAACCTGTAAGATTTTCCTTAATCCTAGCATATTTAGCTAGAAAGTTTAAAAGAAAGGTACTTGTTAGTCATTGTTCACAGAAGGCAAGTGATGTTTGACCTAAAAACTTCTGCAGTCTAGCAGGAAGAGGGGGAAGGAGGGAAGGAAAATTTACTGACATTAAATTTGCATAAACTAATGTAGGTAAAGACAAGAGCATTTTTATCTTACAAATCTTTCTCCTTCACTGAATTTTTGCACTTCATCAATATGAACCTTTATACAACTGTCGTAAAGGAGACAGAAGTCTTGCAAACTTTTGCAATTCAACAATTACACTGTTCTTCCTACCCTTTACTCTCCATCTACATTTCATCCATCTTTCCTGTCTTCTCTTAACCATAAGACCTGTGAGAATTTCACCTACTTGTTCCCCAACTCAGCACAACGTTCTAAGCTCTGACTGAAACCACTTATAAATATGCAACTTTTTCCATCCACATACACCTTATAGGTGTTATAATTTTAATGCACAAAACCCCACTAATTCTTTTCCTGAAAACCCTTCTGTCTCTAAATCAACCCTATCAACAATATCTGTTGTGGATTATTATTGCAGGTGTGTATAGCTCTGGAAGAAGTAGTTTAGTCTAGGTAAACAGAAGTGCTACTTTTGAGTTCACATCATCAGGCCCAACATGTTACGATACACCTTACAGTCATTGCTCAGAAGGACCAGTTGGCTGTGCTCATCCCCAATTCAGCTTCCACTGCCTCCAAAGCACTTCACCGTGACTTGCACCAATCTGCACGAGAGATCCCCTTTAGTAAATTAGTACTAAATTTACTAATTTTATTTCCTCTAAATTAGCTGAGGAATACTTACAAATGGCTGAGACAGTTGATTTTATTAACCGATTCACAGCACATTGATGCTTAGCTTTTCGAACTATCATCTAGTACCCACAGGTATCATTTGACTCCCTAGCATCTATATTTTGTTCTTTATCACATGCTTTAATGACAGGTTGGGGGAGGGGGGGGGGACCTCACCCGAAATCACACTACCAGCAAACGTGCTAATAATTTTTACAGGTTCTGATGCACTGTTATTTCTTTGCAAAACAGTCACTTTGTCAGAGCTGAATCCCACGTCTGAATGTCATTATAGGAATCTGCCAAATATACCAGTTTTCATCACAGAAATACTATGACATATGGGCCACATATGAAGAGGTAGAAGTATTTATAAGAACAGTTAAAAATGCTATCAGTGCTGATCACAATGCACAGTAGGAATTTAAGACACATGGATAAGATACCACAAAGGAAAACAGTCCCATTCATATGGTCAAACATATGTCAAAAGGTTGGACATTTACCCTGAGATCTAGTCCCACACCATGCCACCTTCAAAACTGTCTGTTTGAATAAATGATTCTGTGAAATACACAGTAAGACATCTCTGGTAACTCACAATAGCCCAAAAGACATTCTTCCCCACAAACAGAGAAATGCTTAAATTCACCTTCTGTTCATTATTTCTTTCCTTTACCTTCCTTGCTTCTTGGTCAAAAAATATAACAGACATTTCTTTGAACAGGAAAGTGAAATAAAATGGGTTCTTTTTGTTACCTCAGAACCATTTTTTCCAAAATATTAAAACCAGGTGCTGATCAGAAACAGGTGCTTATTTTTTTCCAGAGACATAAAGTGTCAAACTGTTCTGTTAAAACATCAAAAAGGAGCCACTTCTTCGAACATGAAAATACAGACTTTCACTTACTACTGCTAATATTAAAACACAAGTTTTCTGTGGTTTTGTTTTGGAAGTTTGGGGTTTTTTTTAACACAGAAATCAAATTAAACTAAAATTTGGATCTCTGGTATTCAGGGGTGACAATGGAGACAGTAGATGAGAGAAAGAGAAATCTGACAGTTTTCCAGTGTCCCAAAGGAGTAACATCACTGCCTTTGGTCTGGCTATCCAGGGGCTTATTTGTGCTAGTGAATGGTGGGAACTGGCTGTTGCTCATTACAGGAAACCTGCTTGGTTTGCAGAGTTATGTCAGGAATCTGAGTGGGGGCAATCACAGAGTTGCTGCATTCCCCATGGAACATGCTGGCCTTGTCATACAGATATTTTCTAGTAGAAAACTGCCCCACCAGAAAGGTGGGGATGGGTAAGATCAAGTGTAGATAGGTATCTATACCTGAGCTTGTTACCGAGCATATATTGAGAGAAACAAGCCATTCCAGGAAGCAGTGCGCCCCACCTACTGTATATGTCCACTTCAGAACCAGGTAAACTAAATGACAGATATGCCAGTTTCTTTCTACTGAATTCAGAGATAAGTTAGATGAGGCTTGGTCAAGTTGTTAATCAAGTTAGAATTGAATTTTTGGCAATTATGATCTCCTCAATAATAGATCAGAGTGTATATACATACAGCCACAAACCCCTCAAACATGATGTATATTTTTTTAATTCTTTATACTTATAGAGAAAAAAATTCATGTCTAGAAATCAGTTACAAGTATTTAAATTATTTTGATTGTTCTACTTTGATATTTTGTTAGGCTTAGACTTGAGGTTTTTTTATTTTTCCTTATTTTGTCGTCTTAAGCAATTTCCACATTCCTGTTATCAACAAGCAATGCCAGATATGTGAGATGCTGAGCAATTACAACACTGAATTCTCTTGCTTTCCAGCATCTTTCCAGTGTTGATTCTATTACCTAGTTTCCACTTCAGTGGATTTTTTTTTTAAAGGAAATCCACACAAGATTATCATTGCACTGTAATAGTCTGGATCAAAGAGCTTTTATTACAAATTTATGACCTATTTTTAAGATTTGACATCAGCAAAAAGCTTAATATCATTAGTCATTAACAAATTAGCACTGCACATTCAGAATATTTATACCATGCTCTTGCCTAGTTATTTAAGCACACAAAAATTAACAGTAAGGATTATATGTTTTTCTTGATCAGTGGATCACTTTAGGTCATATTTTATCACTCTGAATAGTCTTCCTACCTTTTATTGACTATTTATGATTGGAGGTTTTACAATAATCCCTCGGGAAAAAGAAATGGATAAGCATTATATTTTCTTAAGCTGTACTTCTGCGATCAGCACGTAACTGCAGCAACTGAGTTACTTGCATGTTAGCGGCTAACAGGAAAACTTCTCTTGAGCAAATAGAGTAGATAGTTGCAATATTTGAACTGCATGAATGCCAGTGTGAATTACATGTTTAACAATTCAGCTGGAGAATTTGACAAGTCCAGAAGCACGAAACAGAAAGTTGGGAGCTGGCTGAGGTGACTAAACCTCTATGTATGAAACTCACATTTGGCTGCACAAAACCTTTCATATAAGCAGAAAGCACATGAACATTAGGAGTGCCATGGTGATAAGTCAAATTGATCTTTTAGCTCAATAAGAGCAATGGTCCACAAAAGCAGCAGAATACAGTCCTGGGAATTGATTTGTTACCTTGCTTATTGTACCAGCTAGCAACAGAGACAAATGAGAGGTTTGAGTAATGTGAAATGGCCCACACTTACTACAAAAACAGTTTTCTTTTAATTAAGTCCTTCAGCACTTGATTGTGTGAAGAGCTTAATTCTCTGGTTCAATTCAGAAAAATACTTTAATGTCTTTCTTGAGGAAAACATGCAGTCATTGCTTTTAATAGGGTTACTTTCATATTTCAAGCTCAATGTGTACTCAGCCATTTTCTAGGATTTCATTGCAGTGCATAGTAACCTGAAAAATTAACATTCTATTTACTTTATAAATTTGTTGCCTGCTAATATGAATGTTTGAGATTTTATTTTTGCAGTAGTGAAGGAGGGATTATTTTTATATCAAACAAAACAAAAAATAAACATACAACGCCTTCTCACCACCCTCCCTGACTAGTGAAAGAAAAAGAGAATGTAGAAACACTAAAATCTAACTAGAAACTAGTGTTTCTTCAATATGTTGTTCATTATTAACAAAGGACATCAGCTGTTAGAGGTGTTAGTCAAAATCAGACATTTTGTCCTCATCTTCTGCATGCAAAATTGAGTTTAGTAGAAACAAAAGGAGAATATATTGAAGAATAGACAGGCCAAAGGGGATTCCAGGCAGCAGAAAACAGACTGGCCATGTTCCACAAAGGTGAAGGTGGTAGGGCAAGCAAGTGAAGATCAGGCAAATTCAGAGCACTATGTCCCTTTCTCCTCAATCCCCCCTAATACCAGCTTCCCAAGACATTCAGTTCTCTCTCCCATTACTTCTCTCCCTCCCCAGAACCATTGGAACTTACTGTTTATTTATCTTAAATGTAGTGACAATGCATGCCTAGTGGTGGGTCACATGAAGAAATAAATGTGTATAATGGTTAGGGAATGGAGAAAAATATTCAAGAGCCCTGCGCCCCTGAAAACAAATATGCCTTTATGCCTCTGTTACAGTGTTTTTATAAATTTTACCTTTCGCTTTTAAGCAGCTCTACATAGCATAAAATTTAAATATTTCACAGGAGCTTTAGTGAGTTAGATGTCTGCCTCGTGCTTACATTTGAGTCAACTACTTATTTGAGAAGTTTTGATTACTTCACATGAGTATTACAAAACAATATATCCATGTAAATCAACAGAGAACTCTCCACGAGAGCTTCTTTAAGTGCAAAAAATTATTATAGTATTCCACTGGGAGAAGAGAAAAAGGAATTCCAAGAATTGGGCTTGCTGCAATAGAGCTTAGTCACTAGAAACTAGTTATTTGACACATCCCACAGCTTAAAAAAAGCTAGTGACATTTTTTTAAACAATCCCTTCATGAAAAAGGAGGATAATGACACTGCTGGCTGCTCTGCCTCAAGAGGGAATTGTCCATCTGCTAGCAAATCCCTGAATCTATATTATTTTTAAGCAGTGTTTATAGAAGTATCAGAGCACCCTTGGCACATTAAGAAACCAATAGGGCACATTTCAAGATGGTAGATTTTTTTAGTTAAAATTCTGGGATCGTTTTCTTTTCTACATAAAAGAACTGTGTTCCAAGATCAGCTTCATTAGGAAGCTCTGCTGGGATTTGATGTTTTTATTTTCTTACAGAGAAAAACTTATTTCTCTAAGAGCAGCTCCATCTCCTCACACATAAAATGAGCAAATATACCATTGTTCCCCCTAGTTTTCATTTGCATTTTATGATTACAACTAGATTAGAATGTTATACATCGCATCATTATTTAGAAACAAGCTGCTTTTACATTTCCCACAATTTCCGAATAAAAACAAAGCCACTCTTAGCTTTTCTTGTTACTACTGCTAATAATGTGTGTTTATACGGATACAAAAATACAGCCCCCTAAAACTTGTGTAACTGTCCTAACAGATCCTCACTACTACTTAGAACTAAATAATTTGTTGACATGTTATCAGGACTGCTCCAGCTCTTAACGCAAATTAGAGCTGAGGTGAGAGGGGTGCAAAGGTGGCATAAAGCCATGTTTTCCTTCCTTTAAAGTGTGCTTCATTGACAAGGTATACAACACAGAATCTTGTTATTTGAAAATAGCATTCATATATAATTACAGAATACTTTAGGTTGGAAGGGACCTTTGGAGATCATCTTGCCCAACCTACTGCTCAAATGGGGCCAAATTCAGAGTCACATCAGGTCACACAGGGCCCTGTCCAGTTTTGTGTTGAATATCTCCAAGGATGGAGAATCCGCATCTCTGCACAGCCTGTTCCAATGTTTCATTATGCTCATCATGAACATTTTTTCTCCTAATATCAGAATTCCCTTTGCTGCAGCATGTCTGTTGCCTCTCATCCTTTTGCTGTGCACATTTGAGAAAAGTCTGGCTCTATCTTCTGTACAGTCTCCCATCTAGTGACTGTAGACAGCAATACGGTGCCTCCTGAGCTCTCCCCCAGGCTGAGCAAGCCCAGCTCTCAGCCTCTCCTCATATATCACATGCTCCAGCCCTGGCCACCTTGGTGGCCCTGCACTGGACTCCCTCCATGTCTTTCCTGCACACTGGGAAGCCCAAAACCAGACACAGAACTCAAGATGTGGTCTTACATATGTTGATTAAAGGGGAATGACCACTTCCCCTCAACATGTTGGCTAGGGTCTCATTAAATGCAGGCCAACATCTAGTTAGGCTTTTTTTGCTGCCTGGGCACACACAGAACTCATGAAGGTTTAAGCAGTTTTTACACTTTCTAGCACAACAGGATTTCCCCATGGTCCACACTGTGGAGAACACAAAACTTTAGTGTTTTCATACCCATGGTATGTGTGTAGAGGGCCCAATGCAGCAGGTCTCTGAGTTGCACATACCAGCGGAATGCAAACACGCACAATGAAAAATTGATTTGGATAAAAGAGTAGGTCAGGTAAGGTCCAATGTTGATGGAATAGGTCATTTATACTTATAAGATAGGTCAGACTTAGAAATACAGAAAAATTCGCTATTGAAAAATGCAACCCTAGTGAAAAGTGCATACATCTAATACTCAACATACAAAGGCAAATGAAAATGAGTTTTTACACTCTTGTCCTTTCCCCGCTGAACCTAACAGGATGCCAGTTGCACTAATCATGATAATTTATCTTTCCCCAGAAGCTTATTTGGCAGGAATTGGAAAAAAATAATCAAATTATTTCACAATAGGCCAATAAAAGCAAACAGAGGAAAGTTATCTTTAGGCACAACTGTAGTACTATTTTTTGTTTAGGTGATGATTTACAGCCTGACTGAAAACTAATTGAAAAACGATGAAAGTATCTCTTCTACTTCAATGAGTTTAGAATCAGATCCTTAGAGGTAAAATTTTTATGCACATCTTAGGGATTAACATTATAGAGAAATAAGGAAATGGCTGTTAATCACTCTCCAAAAGACAGTGTTTAGACAGCTTTTTTATTGTTGCAGAAAACAAATATACTCTCTAACATACTGTAATGAGCTGGCCAAGCTATGTTAAAATATCAGCTGTCTTTATGTGCAACGAAGTATTAAAAAAAGAGTCTCCTGACACATATTCTATATCCCTTGAGGTCCAATTTTCAGATTAATGGATTTATTTTTCCTCCCCTTTCCCTTTAAAGACTCAGATTTCCAGGCCCTCTAGGGCATCCTGCTGCATTTTCTACCCTTTAAGAACAAGCTTAAAGGCTGACAGACATTTTTTCATTTTCCTCTACTCTAAAAAAGCTAAAAATCTTTCAGCATACCAACCTTGTAGTTCTAACTTTTCCTAATATATTTAGAAATCTGTTCATTTATTAGTTTTTTTATTCACTTCAAAAACCGAAACCAGCCTTCCCAGTACTTCTCATAAATTAGAATTAATTTTAAAAGTCTAACAGCATGACACAGTATAAAGTAATAATTCTGCTAGATATCCCATGTTAAACAGAACAACAATAACACTCTGAAATATACATAAAATAATGATAGTAGTCTCCTGAGCAAATAAATCCTATGGTGAAATTCATAGAGGCAAAGGAGGCTTGGCATACCATTTAAGTCATGAAGTCACATGTAGGGTTCTGCTGTCAGAGGAGGTGCACAAAAATGCCAATGAACCCTCCAACATGCTGCAGAATCAGTTTCAGCTCCAGCCCTGCTTTAGGAGCTAGTTGATCCTGGTCCAACAGTGCCCCAGGGAATGTCTGCAGCTGTGTGTTCATATGGAAATAGAAGATCCTAGAGAATGTGAAGCTTTGAAAACAACCCTCAAAGCAGCATGACAGCATGGAGAGAGGGATTGGGCAAATACACTCCTGAAGATTGATTCTGAAAGTGTGAATGTCAACTCCCAACTTACTGGCACCATACCTGCATTCTGGACTAGTGAACTCCTCCCTTTAAGCACATCAGAATACTAAACTGGAAAACATTCAGCTCCAAGTGTAAAATCTTCTATGATGTTCTTCAACAGTACATTAGCTGAAGATGTGCTAAGTGGGTCTTTTCATGCATATGTCACTAGTACGAAACTTCTGCACACCTCTGTAGAACTTGAAGTACACTATCCAAAAGGTTGAGGACTTCACCTTGCCTACAGCTTACACTTCTGATATAAACTATATGGATAGACACAAATGTCTGTGGCTGTAACTACCAGTTTTCATTCAACATGGGCATATTTAGAGTACATTGATTCATGCCCCTTAATACAGAACTACAAATTTAAATTTAGCAATTACAGTGGCTTCTGTAAGAACAGGATATGAATTTGGAAAACTATATTTTTATTTCCACAAAAATTTATGTTGGAAAACAATTTGGACAGAAAACTTCACATTCTTCTGATCAGAATATTAATTGTAAGGTTGCATATGAAAATGCACGTATAATTATAAAGTTGTATACTAAAATGCATGGTATGTAACCATCGGAAAGGATAGGTAAAAAAATCCTCAAACAAGGGGAATGTCAGTTAAGCCCACTCTTTCATCTGAAGTCTGTTAATTGCACAGCTTATAAACAATTATTTTTCCTTAACAGTTATTTTACTATCATCAGCCGCACAAGATCCTCAGCCATTGAAAAAATCAATTCAGTAATTAATAGTGAAAACGATGTCTTCATTCCAATTTTGTCTACTTCTCTAATTGACAGAAGTTCAAACCTACTTTTTGAATAGTGACAAGTTAATTGTGTAGAAATAAATTATCTGAATCTTTTGGGATGACCACTTTAGGATGACACAAATCATTACCTAAAAATATTTTTTCCTCTTTGCTTAAAAGTCTCAGTAACTAGCTTGGCTGTAGGTCTTGTTCTACATAAATACCTTTTTCAGACTAATCCCCTCCACTGCACCTAACAGTGCAGACTCAACCTATACTCTTAGAACCAATGAGTAAAAGTAGGCACTGAAAATTGTTTGTAGTAAAATTCATTAGCAATACTACTTATTATTATAATGCTTTTTTACTAAATAAAATCTATGTTCATCCAGTACAACTGAAAACCATATTTTCAATAACATATGTTACAAAAAGTTTGGATGGACAGCATGTCTTGGCAAAATCCATGGACAGAATTAAAAATTTAAGGTGATTTTAGTATTTGATCTCTTTGAATAGCATTGTTAGTTATTTTCAAGCTTTGCACAGCCTCCATGGTTCACTGCTTTTAGTAGTAATCTATTCCTGCTGCAAACCTTCCTCAAAATACAATGATGCCAAAGCAGAGTTTCTGAGTAAAGGCTTGTTGGCATCTTAAGTAACAAGAGGTTTCCATTTTTCCATAATGTAGCAACATGTAGTTTATCATCCTGTTCCTCTGTCTACAATTTTCTCTTTTATGAAGAATCCCCAACTGACCTTCAGATATAAAACATCTTGATTGTTTTGAAGTAAGGGCAGTGAAATGAAGCAACAGTGTAAACTGTATTCTGTCGTGTCCCTCACCTACTTACATCTTGGCATATTATATATTCTCAGTATTTCTTGTGAACTTTATTTGCAGATGAAGGTTGTCTAAAGAAACAATACGATTCTCTTGTCAGCCTGCCTTACATTTATTTCTTTGAGGATCAAATCCTGCAAAACATCAGTCTTCAAGCAGATGAGTAAAATATAATAATTTTCCTCTACTGAAAACATGGATGCCACTAATTCTAATAGTAAATTTCTTTACTACTTACTTTTTAGTGTCTTTTAGTTTCATTATACAGAATTTATAGAGATGTATAAATTTATAAAGATGTATACAATCATAGATGCCTAAAATATGTGATGCTTTTGCTTGAAAGAAATGTATACCACTCATATAACAGTTTAACTATAGATGTTTAAAATGAATAGTCATTATGCTACTCTTTTAGCATGCTCCTTTTACTACATAGTAAGTGCATCACTTAGGAGAATTTAAGTTGTATTGTTTCTTTCATTAAAGAAAAGCTGCCACTAAAACAAGCCTTTTTTAGAATAGTTGTCTTTTCGGTTTTGTTTTGTTTTGTTCCATAATTAACCTTTGTTCATGCTATTCACACAAGAGTATCAATTCACTGTGATCACCTCCAAGCGAAGCTCGAGTGGGGGCTAACGATGTCTTAAACATTTATGGAGAAAAAGTATGGTCTTGTGGTCTTGTGACACAATCAGATTGAAATGAACTTAATCAAAATGCCCCCAGAGACTTAGCTTCAACATTACATGATGCTGTGAAAAAAAGGACAACCTAAGGTCACTTATTTTTACCTGGGTGATTTGGAAAATGTCCTGTTACATACGTTGCTAGGATATGGGATTTCTTTGCTTTTAAAATGTTTACTTTGACATTTCAATTTCTTATTAGAAATGTGGCTCTCTGTTTTGAAAGAAATATGAAATAGAAACAAACCCCCAAAACAGTAAGAGTTTGGCAGCACGCCAATAGGACTAGCAGTTTGAAGTATTCTAAATTCTTGGTGAGCGACTAGAGATGTGTTATAGTAAAACAGCTTTCATGGAGCATGTGTCTTTAAAATGATGGTTTTTTTATAAGGGAAGTAGTTGGCTGTGTTAAGCTGGTATTTTACAGCTAAAGTTGAATAACTGATTAAAAAAAAAGTCAATGTACTGAGAGTGAACTCCTATTAAAGCTCACTGAGATCTCTGTAGAGGTGCAACAAACTCTCCAAAAAGAGCACAATGCAATACTGTGACTTTCGATGACTTTTAAATCACAACCTCAAGAGAGGTATGACTATGATCTATTACAGTATATACAGATCTGGGGAGGTAAGCACTAATTTTGGATTTCCAACTTAGACCATATCTGGTCTGACTTTTCAGAATAGCCAAGTACCCACATGTCCAACTTCATCAACTCACATACTGCTGCAGACACTCTACACATTAGAAAGCGGCGGGGCGGGGTTGAGAAACCTAAAATTCTTTGGCAGTTTTGAAAATTCTGTCTGCTAATCTCACTAATAATCCAGTGATAGGTTTAGGAGCAGAATCAAAATTTCATTACATTAATTTCCATGTATTAAGTGATATTAAGATGATCGTTAGAGAAGAGGGAGCCAGTTAACAGAACTGCAGTCTATATTTAGACATTGATTCTTCCATTTCATCAGAGAATATATTAAATGTCACATTCTGTTGCACAGCCAATTAGAGAGGTAAGCACAACAGAAAAGAGTTTTCCTGCTGGTTTTGTTACCAGCACAGCATGGTATCAAAAAAAGAGACAGGGCTACCCAGCCAGGAACAGAAGTGAGAGGAAGACTGCAATAGTACTGGCTTAACCAGCTAAAGTATTTTAGCCTTGAGTTAAGATGAAATGCAGACGTAAACCAGTTAATTTTAAAGCATGTATAACATGAATTGAAATTCTCAAGAGTTAATAATTTGATCTCATATTTAAGTAAGAGAGATCTCCAGAAGGAAGCAAGCTATGGATTTTGCCTGCCAGAATAATATGCTAAAATGAAGCATAAGTAAGAAAATCATATAATGCTGAACCAAGTATTTGGTAACATAAAATTTTAAAAACAAAGTGATTCTGAAAAAGGTTAAAAGATAATGTGCAAACAGGTCTTCTTTGGCCCTCAACCTTTTCAAATGACATAACAGCTATTTTAATTTAGTGTCCTGTGTAGGTAATACTGCAACTATCACTTCTTATTAAAAAATACCCATGACACTTTAAAGATATTTTAATTACTAAACCCCTATGTAATTCTACATGGTAAATATTGTGATCATTAATCAAGATGAAACAAATACTTTACTCATCTAGACGTTAAAACAAACCAAAAGTCTCAAAAATAGGAAGTTTAAACCACTGAAAAAAAAAGGATAATGTAAGAAAACAAACAGAATTAATCCTATGAGACATCTGCATATTTTAATATACATGTTCTTATAAAACTGCTTAGTATGGATACTAGGCAAAATGTGTCCATTGTTTCTCCCTCTCTTTCTACTTTAAGCAAAGAGAAAGAATGTCAATATCTTCCTTACAATAAATCAGATTTTTTATGACAAGGAGGAGGAGGAAGCAGAAGAGAATCTTATAAAAGAGAGTCCTAAACTCAGTTTAGAACTCAGCTGAATGGAAATTTAACAATGAAAAGTTTTGCACAGGCAAGCCAAATCTTTTGTATTGAGCAATGTTAAATCTAGAAGGCAGGTAATTACTTCCAAGCTGTATAATACCAAATTACTTTTATTGCTACCAAGTAGCTAAAGTTGAAGTTTAGCCTTTTTTTTTCTTTGCTCATACATTTCCATATTTTTCTCTGTTTTCAAAGTAACACTGATGCAGTTTTGCTGACAAAACACTTGCATTAATGAGCTGTTCTTTTCTTTAAGATGACTGAGGAGCTTTTCATAACCCAACAGCAGCAGGATATAAGCCTCTCAGAAAGTTATTACAGAAGCAACATAAGAAAAGGTAAGAAACAGGGTATCTTTGCTCCTGGCAACCTGGAGCTTACTATGCAATTCATTCTTTTTCATGGGGTTTATATTTCAGCCATTGGCTTACATACTCTTACGACACAATCAGCACCAGCAATAGAAAGATAAAAGAGATCTGCCTTAAATACCAGAGACATTATTACTCTTTTTCCCCCCTCAATTATCTTAACATTTAATCCAATAATTGTGTTCATGGGATAAAGTAGCTTAAGTAACAACTACATGCATTGCAGCCTATCATCTCTCCTGTGTTCCTTGTTGAAATGATTTAATACAGAATAAAGATCATGAGGCTTTCAACTTGAAAAATCAGTGTTTCTCATACCTTTTGTTTGATGATCATGTCGTTGATATCATCAAGATCACCTACTACCACTCTCTGAGATTTTATCTCTCGATCCAGTCGAGAAAGCCAGTCAGTGAGTTCTGCCCATGCCTTATTGAAGTCAGCCAAGGCTGGAACCTCCAAAAGCACAGAAGATGGCATTTCTGGTTTGAAGGTGGTGGTTTCCTTGGTTACCCTGGTTTGTGTATCCACAGCAACAGTTTCACCAGAAGTTACTGAAAGAAAAAAAATGCTAAAATTACTGAATAAATGGACTATGATAAATGTTTATTTCAGTAACAGAATTTATGTAGTAGAAAGGGTAACACAGAAATAAGCTTGTTTCTTGAAGTTATGTCTAGTGGAAATAAGAAAATTAAAACTAAGAGTATATATTAATTCATTTTTCCACAGTATTTCTATTGTAGTGTATGTGTCACATTCAGCATTCTCAGCTTATTCAATTTTCATCCTTAAAAGACCAGTGGGACCTAGTAACACTAGCAAAGATCTCAGTGTAATAAGAACCCCTCACTCAAGGTCACTGAAGTATTGATATACATGAGTCATTTTCCAAAATCTAGTAGTGTGGTCAGATCTGTTGAGGCTAGAGGCAGATTGAAAAAAAGTTGGTTGCAATATCCAGTGTATCACAGCATGACCATGTATCTAGAAACACGTTTCTTCCATGGTCTCCAGTCACTCTGTAGCTGTGAATTTGTCTCACCAACAATCTTCTAACTCACTGTTACCACCAGGTATTTCCCATAGGCTCTGTGACCAATATGGGAGGCTACACAACAAGAAATTCAGCCTTGGCTGATTCTTGATTTTTCCTCTTCCTAACTTGAAAATATTATGAGCTGTTATTTGGATACTTGTGGATTTTTTTCCTTCTGTTTGGAGAAAATGGACACATCTCCTTTGTGTCCTTTCTTGCTGTATTAGCTGGGTTTTAAAGAATCTGTTCATTATTCATTGCTTGGATCGGGGAAGTACCCAACACTGAAGCACAGTATCTTTCTCTGCAGTCAAAAATGATGAGAGGTGCCACAGATAGCTACCATTGAACAAAGGGGCATGTAATATCAAATAATTCAGAACTTCAAGACTGATTTTTGCTTCTCAATTTTTGTTATTTACAAATAGATGGCTATAAGCTGTTCGGCTATTTTTGCCCTCCAGTTAATCATGCATAATCATTATGCATAACACTATGGCAGATTAGGCTACACTGAATTGTATTTTGTTATTTTTTTCACATTTTTTAAAAAGTCCAGCCAAACAAGAAAAATACTAAAACAGGGAAAACACAAGAACAGGTGGCATTGCTTCACTAAGGTGCTAAATCATTAGAAAAGAGTCTAAACACTTACCCTTCAGAGTAGCTACAGAATCTCTATCTGAATCAACTGCCTAAATAACACAATAGCTAAACCAGGAAAGCCGAAATAAAGCTGTGTGGAGTGTGCCCTACATTTTCTAACATTGAACTGCAAAATATAGTTATTGGAAAACAAATATAAATTTCTAAAGCCCCAAGATGTTTGTTTGCATTTTTCCCAGTCTCCTTACAGAGTAAAGAAAACCTGTTTCCTGCACTCTTCCTGTGGGGTAGACTGTCTTTAACAGAAAAAAAACCCCAAACCAGTGTCACCCTATGCACAGTAAGGGTTTTTATCCTTTCTAGTACTTCTGAGAGTCTGATGGTTTTCCTCGTTGGCATTCATGCCATTTCAGCAAAGTCTGTCTGAAAACTCAAGTAGCAGGTGAGGGTTGAACAGTTTGGCCATAAAAACACTTGAAACATTAAAATGATCAGTAACACTAACTGATCTTGCTGAGAAATTTAGCAGCTATTTTTCACTAATGAGAAAGGTTTTGTGTTACTTCTCTGGGAAATCAGTGACCCTCTTCAGCACTGCAGAAAGGGAAAAAGCTGTGCACAAGCATCTAAATGACTGCCACTGTAAAAGCACCATAAGAAGCTGTCAGCATTAAAAATACTGTATGATTACAAACAATTTACCAAACCAACTTATATATACATTATTTATCTAGCCTGAATATACGGAAATATTATGATACCAAAAGTAACTCCTGCAGATGATCATTTTTAATGACATGCACTGCAATTAAATGTATTTATCTACCTGTCCATATGGTTATTGCATTTCTGAAGTGCAATCCTTGTACTTTTCCTTTCTGTACTTTAAAACCACATACCTGCGGATAACTATGATGTAAACTAATTATTGTAAAAGGCTGTTCCAACACAGCAAGTTTTTAATTAAAATCACACAAACAGATGAGAAAAGAGACATATTTTTTTTGATGTGGAAAGTGGTTTGTAAGGATTTTTTTTGTATCATCACACTGTTTGCTATAACAGACTAAGTTGTACAGTTAAAGATTGGCAGTTTTTAATATCAAAAGCAAAACAGATAACCCTACAGCGTCTCTCTCCTTCAGCTTTTTATTTCATTTTTAAAATTTTTACACACAGATGTGAATGATTAATAATAATAATCTGTACTCATCGGGTTTTCTTTCATCCCTGTTGAAATTATTCCAGATATTTTCTGCCCTATTCTATTTCTTTTTACCTGAATTATGCAAACGAAGCAGAGATTAGCTCTACTCAGTACTGGTGAGACCACATCTGGAGTACTGTGTGCAGTTCTTGGTTCCCCAGTACAAGGCAATGGGCACAAACTGAGACACAGGAGGCTCCCTCAACTACTTTGTGATGCCGTGATTAGTCAGTCCCACAAAATGACTCCTGACATAGCTGAGTTGTTAACCATACTTTTTACTTCTTATATGCCACTTTGCCCATAACTGTCAGCCCAAGATAATAGGGAGGGCATTCAGTGAGCAGAAGGCAATGTACTGAACCTATCATTCACTAAGGGACACAACTAGCTGAGTTTATGGCTTTTAGCAGAGGACTCAGCTCATTACCTAAAGCAACCAGTTCCAACTCAAAATCTGAATCTTTGGATTCACGCCCCCTCCACTCATCTCTCACTCCCTGTTTTGGAGGAGATGGGAAACAGGTGTTTAAATAGTGCATGGTGCTTAGCACCCCACAGTTTCTTCCTGTGCTGGCTAAAGAGCAGCACAACACTATTAGGTGCCATGCTTTCACACTTTGGTAGCAGCTGCTACTTTGGCGGTAGCAGCCATCATCTGTCCCATCCCTCTCCTCAAAGCAGCAATACACCACAGCTTTCCTTTGGCTGTCAGCAGATAAAGGAGTCAGTTTGGCAACTAGTGCTGCAGCAGAGGAGAAAAGGGGAGAAAGTTCAACAACTTCTACAGAGTGGCAGATCATGAATGGCTCCAAAAATGGATGGGGCCCACAGAGGTGCCAACTCTGGGCCATCATACAAAGGTAACATTTAAAACAAAGCCATGTGAAGCGGGAATAGTGAGGAAGGAGGGAACACTGTACTAAGATCTGCAAGGCAATGTGAAAGGAGACTACATAATGTTCTTTTAAGGCAAAAGGAACTTACAGTAGAGTTACTTTTCATATATGTACAAACAAGAACTATTTTGTTTGTAGACTCACTTGCTATTTTGTTCACTTGCTAATGTACACTGAAGTTAGAAAAGAATGTCAACATTAAAAAAATGTGTTGTTGGTAGTTACTTAGTTTAACTGAGCTGGCACTTAGAGCTTACAAACTTCAATGGTCTGAAATAACTCCCAGAAAATCACTGAGAAAACAAAATATTAGTCATCACTCTGTCTTCATTGCTGTGTCCAGAAAGTAAGGTGAATTCAAAAAAGTCACAGAATGATCATTAATATCCTCAGAATTATACACAGCATTTTTCTGCCAATATAGTAATTGCAGTTTAATAGGAATGCCTTGGTTGTACTCTTTTAATGTTTACAATCAGAAGGCTATTGTATTTTTCACCTTTGTTCAGTGGGGGGAGAAAATGGCAGAGAAGTCTTTGAGTGTGTCTGTCTGATGAATGACATTTAATTGCCTGAAGGACAAAATGTGCAACAAACAGCACCAACTAGAAATAAATAATGAAAACAAAATATACCATAGTTTTCTATAGATTTCAAAATGTTTTGGTCGTTTTTATTTTGTCTGTTTTAACGTTGTCCTTTAGAACTTTCTGTGCTTGATGTGTTTTCATGCCTTCTTCTCTTCGAGCTGGATATTAAAAATATGTCTGACACCTAGAGAAAATTATATATCAAAGACATAAATTCACAGAACTGTCTATATTGTCTCATCCCTGGATGGGAATTCAACTCCAAAGATCAGTCATGATTTCCTGTAACAATTCCAAAATGTCACCTCATTTCACCCTCTCCTCACATGAACTCCATAATACTGTAGGTAAAAGTGATTCAGATCAAGGGTCATTACTTGCAGTGAAGTATTCCATATCATGGTCAAGACACATGCAATTACGGAAAAACAGTCGAGTGTTTCGTTCCAGAAGTTTCCCAAAGCAGTTAAGTGTGAAATGTGTACATAAGTGTTGACTTCCAGTCTTTACCAAGGGATGGATACTTAGGTCCACTTCCATCTGGACTAAAGTTCATGTAAAGGCCTTGTATTTCCTCTGTGACTTCAGAGATTCTTAGACAACAGGAAAACAGTTGCTTAGTTTGGCATTCAAGTAGGTTAAACAGAAGTTGTTTTATCTCAGAGGAAATTTCTATTCCCATCTGTATTTCAGGTAAAGTGAAGAAAAACTTTCTAAACTGGGACTCTACAGAGCCCTCATAAGTACAGTCAGGGTGTCTGATAACACTGCCTGGCATCTCTTAGCATCTCACACATTTTGGCCTGAGTATACACTCAAGAGTTTGCCAAGATTTATCTATCTATTTATTTATTTATTTTTCCTCTAGTGGCAGCTATTCCAGAAAAGGGTATTCCTGCATGGGTTTACTGCTCTGGATTTTGGCTTAGGGGTTTTTTATCCCTTTGATGTAGTTCTTTTGCATCAAGAAACTTGAAATACTACAGAGAGGACTGTAGGGTACTAGCAGAAGTGCACTGTCCAGTATAATATCTTCTGTAAAAGCTTCAAGATCTACTGCTATCTACTGTTCTCTACCACTACTTAGGATGGTAATAATCTGTTCCACTTTGAGCAGTTAAAACATTTGAGTTATCAAATTATTTATAGCAGTTACCTTTAGAAAGTGGTTGCACAGTATGTTCCTCTTTTGACATTTATCTCCCCTCAGAACAAAAATAACACTTGAAACAGTACATCTGTCCCCTATTTCTCATTCTTTCATGCTTGCACAGATACGACATGGTTCATTTAACAGAAGCGTATAACTTACCGATTAAAATTAATAGAGAAATATAAATCAACTTTAATTACACAATATATAGCAACAGATCTCATTCTGAAACATTTTATCCAGAATTTCACTGACAGTTTATTTGACTCAAAGGGATAGTTTGGTTTTTTTGTTTTTGTCGCCCCCTCCCAGACAATTAATTTATAAATGCAAAACTAAAATCAAATTCTGTTTTTCAAATATCTGAGTAGCAAATTCTATCCTACTGTAACACATCAGAAACACAATGAAGGACTTAATCTTTCAACTTATTTAAAGGTTGTATCAGTTCACTCCTGTGATATAACAAACCACAAAACCAAAAGCACAATTAGAATTTAAGACATTAAACCACACCAACCTGTAGCTTTTAAGGTAACTTCTCATTAGCACTTTCTGTTGTCTAACAAAGAAGGAAACAACATAGAACAATAATAGGAGAAAGATAAAACACAAAAATAAAATGTCTAACAAATAGCTGAAAACAATCTAACAATACTCTAAACTAGGTGTGATTTTCAACTTGTTCTTGAACCTTGAAATACACTGGATGAAAGTCCAGAGTATATTGGTAATGTTTGTATCTTGAAAATAATCTGTAATATTAAACTTTAAGTAAACGAGAATAATAGGAATGTGTCATGAAATTGAAATTCAAATACTAAATGCAGAAATAAGAAAGCAGAATGAAGTCAACTGCAGGAAAGCACTTCCCCCCCCCCCCCCACACACACACTTTTATTCTGCTTATTTCAGTGTTGTGTTTCAAGACAGGGTCAAACTGACAACTCAGAACAAATAAAACTCCTTATTTAGGTACTGAACAGGAACAGAGTAGACAGGAAGAATGACAACACTCCCAAAAGTTTCAAACCCCTTCCAATATCTCCTTTCAAGCTGAAATCCTTAAGCGGAACTGAGTCAATTCACAGGAATGTACCTAACCATCCTTCTGAATGTTTTAAGTAGTGTTGAAGTTTTAATTATGTAAGATAACTGCAGCTACCAGGTCAAAGCTTTTTGACAAAGAAGAAATAACGTAGTAACTGGATGCAGATTTTAATTCAATTTGCATGTCTAGCCTGGGGATTTAGTTCCATGGTTAGCAGTACCAATTAAGGCATATGCCAGCCTTAAATCCTTTATACACTGAATAACAGTAACATACACCCACTAAACTTCATTTCTGTTTCAGTCAAGGAAACCCAGCTGCGTTTTACTCACTCTGAGGAAAATAGAGGAAGATTACCTGTACCCTGTGGCATATGCACAGACAACATCACTCAATGAATTCATTATTTTAACACAAGCAACATTGCCTTCTCTAGTGATAGACCAAATGAGCATTCCCTCTGTGGCCAAACCAGCAGTTCACTGATTTGGAGGTGGCACACGAGGCAGGTTTTGTTTATTTCATGGGAAGCCTCTGTGTCACCTTACCAGTACTTCAGCCTTGTGAACTTGATTGGGAACTAGACTCCACAATAGCACACAGGTGAAGATCTGTCACCTACTAAAGTGTATTTTTTCTTTTGATTTTTTTTGCTTAGGCTGTATCATTGCAGCCGATTTTCTACAGGGTTCGAGCATCCATGCTCATATTCTTAAACTCCAAGCAGGATTCCCTGAGAGAGATCTGAGAAGACGGTTCTGAGACTGATTTATTCCTTAGACTTGTCCCAGTGATAAATGAATAGTGCCATCTCTCTCTGCCCTTCAAAATTAAGGAAAAGAAGTTAAGAGTACATTAAGTTCTCCCATGCAGTACAACCCCTCTATGCAAGACGCTCACTGCCAATAACACTTTTTGCAGCGGAGGGCAACAGCTACCTGCCAGGTGTTCTGTGTCACAAAGGACTTCTGAAACAAAAGTAATAGAATTACAGTAGGCAACACAGCTCTGATTAACTAAAATAAATAATACCAATTTATTATTATAAAAAAAAAGCTTTGAAATTAGAAAGCAAGGGTGTGTTTTATCTGGTGATCTGAATTCAGAACAAAGTCTTTATGTTGACCAAAAAAATTATTGCCAACAAAATTCCACCCACGGCTCTAAACATGGAAAATATGCATCCTTAGAGTATTGTATCTCTAAGCTAACACTTTCTTAACATATTAAAAAGCTTCTAAATACAAAAAAATATGTTTCAAAGTGGGCCTTTTTCTGTTTGAATAGAACACCAACGTCAGATTGACCAATGTCTGATTGTCTTAGTCTTGAATATTTAGTAAAAACAATTCCTAGAAAGAATGACTTAGTAACTGTATCACGGATATTTCATAGATAGTAATTTTTATAGAGTATAAATGGGTGAGAGTTAGTACTTGATTTCATGAACAATTAGGGAACATTCACATTATGTGCTATTGTCATCAATTTAAAATACAAGTTAAGTGCCTAGACTTCCTTTGTATTCAAGAAGCTCTTAATGATTCCTAACAAGTCATTATGGATTATATGTGATTTAGATTAATACAGGTAAAAAAAAAAAGAAGCTGAGCGTTTATGGCATTATTTAAGTTTAGATCTAAAATAGTCTGTCAGTGGGATGAAGAGAGGGACCAAAACTAAAGAACCCATAATTCTTAGAGATTCAAAAGAAAGTAGAAAGTCAAGGTTAAAAACTGTAAGGAGAAAATAAAAAGATTTACAAGTGAATATGTACTGCTATATTTGTAAAATAACCATAAAAGTTATGGTTTCTAATATGGTACTATTATTAGATTAATAAATAGCATCATAATTTAAATTTATAGTAGAAAGTTAAGTGTCAGCTTTCTCAGGCTTATCTTTCTCCGTCATAGAGAGATCTGGTAGAATTTTCTTGCTGTCCTCCTTTTCATATGTAGAAGTGTGACTAAGCTGTTTATTGTACAATGCATTTTTCCAAATTTCTCCAAACACAACAGAAAGATGTTTAGATATGTCTTTCACTCAGTGTAAAGAAAAGCTCTTGCTTTCACAAGCACTGGATTGCAATGGGAATAAGAACATATGTCACTGTCTGTCAGAAAAATAGGTAGACTCTAACACTAAGAATGTCAGAGATATAAACCATGTAAGTAGGCTTGTGTGCATCATAACATAAATAACATTATGGTGAAGTCAACTCAGTGCTGCGTAGCAAAAAGTTAAGATTATGACCTGTTGTTGAGAAGAGCTTCTGCAAATACTTTCTCTGTATGCAAGATACTTACAAGTGGAATGTTAATAGTTTATTTGATGAGACTACTGCCATCATAGGAGGCACTTCAAGATAATTTCCATGTACTGAAGTTGAAAGTTTTAAAAACCTATCTTTTGTGGAAGAGAATCAGGTTGGAGAATACTTCAGCAAACTGAACACACCTAAGTCCATGGGCCCTGATGGGATGCACCCGTGACTGCTGAGGTTGCTGGCAGATGTCATGGCAAGGCCACTTTGATGGATCATGGTGATTGGGAGAAGTGCCCAAAGACTAGAGGAAACCAAATGTCACTTCTGTCTTCAAGAAGGACAATACAGAGGACCCAGGGAACCACAAGTCAATCAGCCTCACCTCAAACCCTAGGAAGGTGATGGAGCAACTAATCCTGGGAACCATTTCTAGGTACATGAAGCACAAAAAGGTGATCAGGAATAGTCAGCATGGATTCACCAAGGGGAAGCTATGCTTGACCAAACTGATCACCTTCTACGATGAAATGGCTGGCTTGGCAGGTGTAGGCAGAACAGTGGATATTGTCTGCCATGACTTCAGTAAGGCTTTCAACACTGCGTCCCATAAGATGCTCATAGAAAAGCTGAAGAAGTATGGGCTCGATGACTAGACAGTGAGGTGGATTGAAAACTGGCTGAACCACTGAGTCCACAGGGTGGTGATTAGTGGCACGAAGCCTAGTTGGAGGTCAGTAGCTAGTGGTGTTACCCAGGGGTCAATACTGTGTCCAATCCTATTTAACATCTTCCCTAAGGATCTGAATGATGGGACAGAGTATACCCTTAGCAAGTTTGCAGATGACACAAAGCTGGGAGGAGTGGCTGACACACCAAAAGAGGGTTGTGCTGCCATTCAGAGGGACCTTGACAGGCTGGAGAAATGCTGACAGGAATCTCATGAAATTCAACATAGGGAAGCGCAAAGTCCTGCACCTGGGCAGGAACAACACCATGTACCAGCACAGGCTGGGGGCCAACCATCTGCAAAGCAACTTTGTAGAAAAGGCACTGGGGGTCCTGGTGGACACCAAGTTGAACATGAGCCAGCAATGTGCCCTTGTGGCAAAGGCTAACAGTATCCTGGGCTGCATTAGGAGGAGTGTTGCCAACAGGTAGAGAGAGGTGATCCTTCCCCTCTACTCAGCACCTGGAATACTCTATCCAGTTCTGAGTTCCCCAGGACAAGACAGCTATAGAGCTACTGAAGAGAGGCCAGTGAAGGGCCACAACAATGACTGAGGGTCTGAAGTGTCTCTCACACAAAGAAAGCCTGAGAGAGCAGGGACTGTTTAGCCTAGAAAAGAGAAGACTCAGGGGATCTCATCAACGTGTATAATTATCTGAAAGGAGGGTGCAAAGAAGACGGAGACAGGCTCTTTCCAGTGGTGCCCTGTGACAAGACAAGAGGCAATGGGCACAAACTGAGACACAGGAAGTTCCCTCTGAATATCAGGAAACACTTTTTGACTGTGAGGGTGACTGAGCCCTGCAACAGGTTGCCCAGAGAGGTTGGGGAGTCTCCATCCTTGGAAATACTCAAAAGCCACCTGGACACAATCCTGGGCAGCCTCCTCTAGGCCACCCTGCCTGAGCAGAGGGGTTGGACCAGATGACCTTTCTGATCACTCTCTAAAAGCCAAATTGGAAATAGTGTGAGGACTGAGAATACTTTGGGAATGAAGCAGCTAAGACTGAAGATAATACACAGAAATAATCCTGGCACAGTGTATATAAACATTCAACTGACTGCTCTACCATTGCTTCCACCACATGGTGGAAAAAGCTTTAAATCTGCAGTTCTCTATCCTAGTTGGACTATGACTCAAGCAGAAGCAGGTAGTATAAAACCAATTGAAGATTGTAATATATATCTGTAAACCGAGGTAGCACTAATAATTCTTGCTTTGCTTGGACCTATTGTTCTATTCAAACCTTTCTGAAAGATAAACTGCTCCAAAGTTCAGTCTCCTTTTAGTAATATAGCATTGTCATGGTATTCCCTGTGAACCTTTCCTTAGGCAAAGTTCAACATGATTGATGGGTCCACTAAAAATTGAAAAGCAAAAGGCTAGGGCATGAATGGATCACTTTAAAGAGTGTAAGAATTAAGCGGGCACTGAAACTAAAAAAAGGTGTCACAAGAACCTTTCGTATACTAGCTACGTGGTGGTTCTAGATTCGATTTATAGCAGTATTACTGATTACAATACCAAGTCTAATTTAACTATCAACACATACTTAAAAAGTTAGGTGAAAACAATATTCTGAAATTATATAGTGTTACCACTGGATACTCATTACAATATCGAGATAATGCTTTAAAAATAGTCCACATGGCAGGGGGTGGGGGGAAACCCAAACACAAACTAAACAAAACCCAAAACCCAGTACATTTAATGGTTAAGGTTTAAAAATCTCCCTCTTCTATAAATAAACTTTATTGTTTATGCAAACTATATATAAAACAGGATTGTGTTTGCTACTTCTTTCTGTTCAGTAGTTTGAAGGTTAGCTGAAGAAATATCTGCAATACTGCCACCAATATTTCTGCTAGAGCAAAAATAATCATTTTTTGATACTGTTAGTGTTTTTTGGTTTGTTTGGTTTTTTTGCTTTTGTCTTTTTTTTACAAATGTCGAAGTTGAATCAAGTGCTGAGATACTGGCATAACATAAACTGAACAAATGTTAAGGCTAGTATCTCTTATTTATTGTATTCTCTATTGTCATTACTGATTTTAGTCTTCCCTTAGGCTCTTGTGGCATATGTTTTAAAAGGCAAAGAAGAAAAACTTCTTGAAGTAGGGAATTCAGATGGTCTCAATTAAAATGAACAGGTAATATCTAAAAATTATGTTTTCTTATTATGGATGTGACTCCAATCCTCTTCTGCTAGTTTTAGTTTCCCATTTGGTGTATTCTTCCATGCGGAAGATTTCACATGTCTGGCCAGAGGGGTTACAGAGCCTCAGACTGCATATACTGGTTTGCATAAAATAAGGTGAAGTCATACTGTATATTAAATGATTTGCATATTTATCATATGGATTATCACATGGAAATTTTGGACAAAAGTCTTATTTTCTTCATAAGGTAAATACAAACTTCTGACTAAATTGCTATATACATTTGCTCATAGTGGCCTGTTGCAAATATTTTCATCTTTCTGATAGTTTTACATTTGACAACAAAGAAAACAGTTAAGACCATTCAATGCATATTAGGTTTCATGTTTCAGTATGATACATGGTCTTTTTTCTTAATCACTCATGAAATAAAGATTTCCCTTTTTTATAGACATAAACATTTTAACCCTTTTCATGAGGACTTTGAAAGGAAACCTTAAGAAGACGTTACACTAAGGGAGTCAGGCTTTTGGAGAACAGAAATACTACAAACTTTATGCTGCAGTAACACTTTGGATCCCAAAGAGATCCATGATACCAACAATCAATTTAAAATTAATTTATCTGTAAAACATAGTAATAATCTGCATATGCAAAAGTACAGACAATGGAGCTGCTATTTGCCATATGAGGACTACCTGCATGTTTGGGTTTTTAAGGATAAAATTACCTGGTTGGCTCTTAAAAATTTTGAACTAAAGGGAGTGTTGAGGAAAATGTTCCAGCCTGTTTTGGGATCTCTTGAAGTAGTAGACAGAATCAACACAAGGAGTCTCTTTGGTAATATTCAGACTCTGTCAACAAGCAATTTTATTTCTGAAAGTGATCTAATAATATTACTTTTGCTGTTATTTAAATTAGTATTTTAATAATGAAATAAATTTTAATTTTTTAATTTATTCCCTCTCCCCCTCGAGTGTTTTCAGTAATTGATTCCTGCATCCCTAATTAAGTTTTCCAATATGTAGAAACACACACAATAATTTCTTGGCAGTCTGAAGAGTTTCAGTTCAAGGAGTCAAGCATTGTTTTTTGAAAAAAAACCTTTTTCTGTTGTCACTTTTTAAATGCAGTATTATCTGTACACCTACAGAAGGCTTTTTTTTTTTTTTTCCAAAGGATAGGAGTCTTTTTGAGTAAGCAGTTGTTGCAGTTGTTACAAAAGGGTTTCATGAAAATGAATGGTTTGTACTACAGCAGTTGTGGTGTTCCATCAAATTCTGTCACATACTTGCCTTATAAAAACCGTTGTGACAACATCTGTCACAAATGATGCAAGCACCTCTCAGTAGTCCTTTTGTCAGTAAAAGTAACAGGTTTCTTGATTTAGTACTCAGCTTTCAATTATATGTCAATCTATATGACAACAATTTACATTTCCAGTGTACTGCTATTGGCATGTAACTAAATTTTAGCAGGTAGTTCTTTGATATAAGGAAAAACATATATTGCCAGCAGCTCCAACTTTTACATTCTCATGAAAATCACCACTTCTAATTTTGTAAGATCTACAAATTGTTTTAACAGGTATAAATTGGTATCCTAGCCATGGGGAGCTCTGAAGAAAAAAGTGTAAAAAATTGTACACACATACAGAATACCAAGTGGAATTTTAGGTACCATGTAGCTTAAAAAAAAAATCAGAACAGGTTTGAAGAAGCTTTGAGATAATCAGAGTTCAGTTATTAGCTAATTTAACAGCATTACAGTATTAATGCAAAAAATTTCCAAGTCTACCCTTAGAGAGAAAAATTCCACAGAATTAAAAATATTTGTTCAAAACTAGAGAAGGCAACATCATCACTGCCACTTCGTTTTTGACAAAGTAATTCCTCAAATCACTGCAAGCACCTTCTGTTCTTTCATCACAAATGTTAAAATGTCTTGCCTTGTACTACTTTGTGAAACACTTGTCAAGCTTTCTCATGAAAACACATATAAAGCTTACTTTTCAGGTCAAGCTAACCTCTGTTGCTCTTCCAGCTATTTTAATTTCACCTTAGGAGAATTGCCTTTGGGAACTTAAGTGTCATCTGACCACCAATCTATTGTTAAAGGAAATATCAGTAATGTAAATCTCTACCTGCATATATCCATCACTGTGTTCCCTGCTACTCTACACTGATACAAAGACAGCAGTCTGATATTTCAGTGACAAGCTTCATATAAACAAGACCAAAGAATTTTCTAGCTGGAGTAGAAGAGAAGGTTTTCATTTGCCATCTTTTCCTCATTTGGGCCTTTTACAGTTTAAGGATCGAGTCTCTCTTTCTTTCATCATCTCATGCTCTCTGACCAGAGCAGAAACATTAGAAGCAATTATGAGCTTTGCTCCTCATTCCCTGTGGCCTCCACTCTGCTCATGATCTGTGATGGCACTTGCTCACACTCTTTGGTTGTCTGTTTCTCTGTAGAGCAGACCTAACTCTGTGGCAGCTCCAGTTACCACAGAAATATTAGTAAGGATGTCAAAGAGCCATTGCATTTCTCGGTAGGATATGACCAGGATGGCACTGAGCACTGCTCCTTTCAGAAGGAAAAATCCAGCTTGCTTTGCTCTTTTAAAAAGACAAGTCAACAAAGAGCAGCACACAGTTCAAGAGGAGTGTGCAGAATGACCTATCACTTTCTATTATTCTAGCAAATTAAAGAGATTTTCACACAATGTAGTTGCCAATAGACCTAATTACTATATAAAAAGGAAAGAGAAAAGAGAGATTACTGCTATTTGCAAGCCTGTACTATCTGGATAGTCAGATATTACAGTAATTCAGGTTTCTGTAACAAAAAAGAAGGGACAGAGACAGTGGGTTTAAAGCGTGGAAAAAATGTGTGATGTAAAGCTAGAAACTGAGGTAGAAAAAACTGAAAAAGAGCATAAAGTACCATTTTATTATGGATACTTTTTTGCTGGGAACTCTAATGAGAATCCCTTTTTTCCATATCTTCCAGAATGAACTAATCCAAATTCTTGATTCTATCTGTGTTTTTAAAATGATGCAGTTGCGTTGTTGCCACATTTCTTGAAAATTACTAACATTGGATTCTGCAGTGTGTGCTGAATATAGTTCTAGAGAAAAAAAAAGCACTGATTTAATCCCTTCCCGAGCCATGTTACGTGAGCCATGTAAAAAAAAGACCTACAATATCTATAACTTAGTTCTGTGCTCTAACCTGGTGTAGGTTATCAATAATAGTCTGATGAATTCTACAGTATGCTATCATTTACATTTCATGGGATTTAATCAAAATGAATCCTGTATATCCTGCTGCTACTAACTATTGATCAAGAAATTAAATGAAAGAAAACAAGCTGCAAAGCCTGCTCCTTAGAAGAAAATACCAGATCGTATTTTAAAAATGGAATAGGTGAATGCGGTCCTTTGAAAGACTGATGATAGAATTAATCTTATTTACATCATAAATCTTGACAGCTGCACTTTCAACAGCTTGTTACAGAATAGAAAAAGTAGACCTAGATTCCATATTGTCTTTAATAACAGCAAAGCAGCCAACTCTTGTTTTCACTTTCTGATTTACATTTCATCATAGGTGTGAGTATAATAAAAATTCTTAGTAGTAACCCAGAGTGAGTTTTATTTAATCAACTGAGCCCTGAAAAATTAAAGTCCACAATCCCTTTGTAAACTGCACTGTCACACCTGTTTATTACAAATACTTTCAAAGAGTAACCTACTGCAAGACCCCTTGAAATAGCATGTTAAATATAAAGGTGTAACCTTCTTTCTTTTGATTTAAATTGGGCTTTTGTGGCTTAGGTATATTTTGCATGTATTTTTCACCTGTCAGATAATCCAGAAACAAATCCTCACATCACGATATGCTATAAAGCTCAAGATAGAAATTCTGAGAATCATAGAGATTTGCATTTATAAACTTGCTTATTATGGTTTTATTCAAGCAGCTCTGAAGGCATAGTGTCAGCTTTTTATCTACACTCTTTTCATTTCCCTGTTGGTGTTGCAGCACATGCTGTGAATGACCTCCAGAGATTCCTGAAGCTATATGCAGAGAGAAAATTGAATCTGAAAGCTTTATTAGACAAGTTTGTCTTCAGCTTGTGTCTGATGTCAGCTGTATTGAAAAATAGAACTGCTTGTGAAACTGGGTCCTGACCTTGAAAAATCTCCAATCAAATGGTAACAGATTCAGTTTTGTGCCATATTGCTATTTGTTAGATGTGGCACATGTGTTAGAAGTGAAAAAGCTTCTTAATGAAAATCAGATGGAATATCAGGCAACTTGTTTCCTGAAAACAATGGGGACACTAGATATATGGTAATGTACACATAACAGGGACAACTCAGGTTGGCATCTGTGAACCTCTTTACTACAGAAGCCTGTAAATTAAAACTACTTAAACCCAAGAAAATTAAAATTATTTATATAACCCATTATTTATTCCTTCATCCAACAGCAACCAAAAGAAAAGGTAAAGACAACAACCTATTCCTTTACTATTCCACTTTATATGGGAATGAGCAACCTTTGTTTGGCTAGCTGACTTAAAGAAGAGCCTACTCTTAGTGCTCTCCACTGATTCAACAACTGAAGGTATTCTCTATGATACTTCCCTACTACATTGTTCCCTGTTCATTTTCTCTCTTGCATTTTGTTTTAGTAAAAGTTTTCACAGAGTTAAACTGAAGTATAACTAATATTAAAAATGGACATTTCCTTTAGATTCTACATGCACAAGTATCAGAAACTGTACAATTCTAGACATGGCCATTACTGGAAACAATATTTCTCTCTATTAAAACTCTCATGCTAGTGGTCTTCTTTGCTGGTGTCCTAAAACCAATGGTAACTAAAATGGACTGCTGGCAGTAGTGTTTCCTTCTAATTCAGTGTAGAACTACTTGCCACAACAGATGCACACTGTGGATTTTTAGCAGTTCAAATCTGTGGAAAATGGTTCTGCAAAATTAAATATCTACCATGTCCCCCACACAAGCATTTTAATAGCTCATAATCACAGTTCTTTTAAATGGTGATGTTATGCGCAACATATTTTAAATATCAACACGTGTTTGCATTAATATTGAAAACATTGTAGACACACACATCCCTAGATTGTTCAGTCTTCCCCAAGGAATTATTTTGAGTATTCTTGGTCTCAGTTATACTATGCCAGCTGCTATAAACAATACACTTTAATATCTGATTTGTACACTTGTTTTTAATTTACCATCTGAATACACATATTGTTATCTTTTCAGGTGCACATAATGAAATTCACAAGGATTTTTAAGATACCATTTGGAAATTCTGAGAAACACAGCTCTGAACTACAGCATATGTGTTCACTCAAGCACTGTGCATAATATATAAACAATGACTGCTGTAGCTATGAAATACTACAAAAAAGAAAATAGTATCTATTGTGCATTTTTGCCCAAAGGTAGTTGTTGTCATTTTGTTTCTTACATTTTTGTCATTGTCTCTTGAATATCTCTTAAAAACAAATGGTTTGTTTGTTTTTAAAGAGGCAGTGGGACATTATATGACTCAGCTCTGAAATCCATGGAATAAATATATTTCAACAGTTATAGTTTCAAAACCAAAAAATCCTTCATCCCCACTGAAAATATTAAACCAAGTATCATATCAGAGATTTAACAGGGCTGTCTTCATAATGCAGGATACTGCTATGCCCAATCTCTACATCTCACTATCCTAGAACTGACCGATATAGAATAATAGATCATTCAATTATGCACTTAATGTGAAAGTAAAAGAAAATTCCAGATGCATAAAATACAGACACTAGCACTACAGAAGCACTTTCAGCTTCTGAGGTCACTGGATTTTCGTTTCAAACCTTGTGTTATTTCATCAAGGTATGTATTTTCACATATATGTTTTCATTTGCTGTTAATTTTCCTCAAAAACTAGTGTCTCAGGAAGTGTATATATTTAGTAGCACCAGTACATGTTTCTTATGTTATATTATCTTCCAAGCAGCGCATATGAATTTCAGCTGTATTAAAGCACAGCGGTACATATACTCAGAGACTAACGTTAGTGATATTTCTCAAGAACTGTTTTATAAGACCTTATAAGCCTAGAACAAAGCAGCACGCCTAGTCCAGGTGGGGACCTGTTTCATGGAGAAAGAAGAGGCCAACTAAACCTTCCCAAGCAGAAGGAGACATACCTCAGGATGCACTCCAACTGAAATATCAGATGACAAGCAAATTAAATACTGTTGTCACTAGTTTCCCCAGACTGACAAATATAATTCTTTCAATTCAAACCCCAAAACTCAAGGTATTATAAACCCAGGAGGTGACTGCTGTGAACCTTTTTTCTACGCCCCTGCTGAATATATGGGCTAATAAGTGATGAGTTCTCTTTTGGTTGATTCAGCTGGTGCAGTTATTGTAGCTCACAATCCTCATGTTACAACTCGATTCTAATGGACTCAGCTTGATACATCACTCCTCTTGCATTCTCCCTTATTCATTCTAAATCCTGAAAAGCCTTTCTCCCCTGTATATGGAAGCCCAGTCTGGGGCTCCGTGCCTGCAGTCTCTGACTCTTCCTCCCAAAGCAAATTATACTGAAAGCACAGAGGAGCTTTGGTTGTACGCATTTGAAGAAAGATACCCAAGGCTGATGGCTAGTGTTATGAGTTCAGGTGATATAGTATTAGCTTTCTTAAATTTTTTTGTATTAAATATACAGTAACTAACAATGCATGTAAAGCCTTTCTGTCAAATGCATCTCTAACTCTGCTACAATTTGTAAAAAAGAAATTTTTTTCTTTATCTTCTTTTAGACCTGCTACAAACAGTGCTCCAAAATAAGACTGATAACTTGTAAAGTTTAAAGGGACAACTTCTACTTTATTTCAGAAGTAATTTCACCATTGTAATTGACACTAATTCTCACTCTACTTTTTTCTTCATTTCACAGTCATACATTTTTTCTGTTTCACTTGAGTAAGCATTTCATACAAAAAGACAAAAACTTGTGTAAAAATTCAGGGAAAAAAATGAAATTGATTGTACACAAAGTACAGTTCACTGAATAAGTTAAGTGCCAGAGTACCAATATAATGTACCACTCACAGTTTTATTAGCTGTACATGCAAAATGTAAAATTAGTGGCAAAGTATTTTCAGCCATATTCGTTCGCAGTTATTTTTAAAGTTTCACTAACTTCAAGTATAGCACAACTGAAAATAAATACATATCCTTTTTAAGAAATTGGAATTTCAAGTACAGCTCTAAATGAAAGTGGCCAAAATTTTCCCCTAACATCTTACTTGAATGGAGGCAAATAATGGAAGATGTCTTCCTCAGGACCAAAGTCAGGAATGCCTCCCACATGACAATGTATTCACATCAGTTTAAAAAGCACTATATAAAACTTTACCTAACTTATTAAGTAAATACAGTGGCAGCACTTCAGTACAGAAGTAGTTATATAAATGCTAACGATACTATTAAAATCTGTCCCTTCTGCAAAAGCACGTTCCAAAATGGCATTCCTCACTCCTTAAAATATTTTCAAACTGCTGGCTAAGCAATGCATTAAGGTATTTGGATAGAGACATTCACACAATTTCATGTTATCATGTCAAGTACAGATACCAAGTGTGATTTCCTTCCTGAATCACCTTGTCTTGGAAGTCAATCTTTACTAAGGTTTTAGACATACCCTTCAGCTAAGTACATTTTTCGAGCTGGAAAAGTAGTTCTTGTTCATTATGCCTGAGGGCATACTGGACTGCTGGGATATTAAGGACTTTTTTTTAGTGCTTCTTCTGCCGAAGACACTATAATACACAGACCTAGAAATAATTATAAACAGGGTCCTTTACCTCTGTAACAGCAACAAGATGGCATATTTAGTAAGACCCTCTGGCTGAGCTCTTGCAGCCAGAATAGACCAAATGATACCTGACAGGGCAGTAGAGGTGAGCCAATTACATCTTCATTCCTTGGTCTCAAACACAGATGTCAACATTATTAAATTCTGACGTCCACAAAAGTCTCTATAGAATCAGGAAGTGAATAATTATCAACAGGAGATACTCCCATTGCTTCACAGAGTCCTTCCAAAATAATTTTGTGCATCTTTCTTTAAAAATGACCTTTAATGAGATTGTTTAGATTTTTGGAGGCTTTGTTAAAGCTAGCTCTCCCATAGCCAGTTTGAGTGTCTATGCACATCACTGCATGGTTCATAAGAATCAGCAGCACAGAACAAGTCCATAAAAATGTCTATAATTTATGCGGTTAAAATAACTACAGAACTTATAGCCTATCATGACAAAACCCATGACATTCAATATCTTTTTTTTTTTTCCTCCTTTTTTTTTAAATGAAATACAAAAATAGTTTAGTAACTCATACCACTTTCTATCTTTGCAGAAACCTGCTGTCTCAGCCTGGAGAAGAGAAGGCTCAAGGGAATCATATTTATGTGTATAAATATCTGATTGGTGGAGTAAAGAAGACAAGAGCCAGACTCTCTTCAGTGATGCCCAGTGACAGGATGAGAGGCACCATGCAAAAATTGAAATACTAGAAATTCTATTTAAATAGAAGAAGAAACTTTTTTTACTGTGAGAGTGCTTCAACACTGGAACAGGTTGCCTGGAGAGATTATGGAGTCTCCATCCTTGGAGATATTCAAAACCTGACTGGACATGACCCTGAGCAACCTGCAGTAATTGACTGTGCTTTGAACAAGAGGAATAGATGTCTCCCCAGGTCCCTTCTGAACTCTACAGTTCTATGGTGATACATCTATAATGATGTGATTACAGTAAACTGACTCAAATAAAGAAAAATTATGAATTAGTGTTACAAGCACAGGTTCAAATTTTAAGTGCTCTTGGCAATAGAAAGGAAATAAATCTTATTGCCTGCTTAATCCTTTCTAGAACACTAGTGCTTTCATTTTCTGCATGTATAATTCCATCTGCTGAGTCTCAGAAATGTTCATAGTCAGAGCCTACATCTTGAATTACGGTAAATGAGTAATTTTGCAATTCTTCAGCTAAAGATGAGTTAATATAGGAATCCACTGCAGTACTACTCTGTGCTCTCTCTCTTGTTCCACTATTACCACTTCCTTTGTAACAGCAAGCACACAACTCACAAACACTCCCTCCCCCTGGAATCCGACATAACCTGCTGACATGCAAAGCTGTCACAGCAAGTTTAGTGACCCAGCACATCAAAAAATGATTACACATCTCCTTCAGTTCCCCCATGTTACTACATGAATTTCTATAGCATACCTTAGAACAAAATCCTGTAAAGCAAGGATACTGCTGTACTACAAGTTTTAAAAAATACTAGTGGTATTTAGCCCTTTTTAGAAAATTGAAATGATTGCCACTGGAACCACAGCAGTTCTAAATGACTAAAACTAAATGATAGTTATTATTTAGTAAGATTCAACATGTCACGAGCAAGACATCTGCTTTGCTTGAATTGATATATGCTATTCTGACATAAGTTGGACCGTCTTCTGGTACTGAATATTCTGGATTCTGTCTATATGGTGCAATTGTTTACCTCTCTGAAAAAAGATCTTTCTGCTTTGCTGTCCTGAAGAGTCACTGGTAGAAGGTAGAGAATTCTCTAATTTCAGCTTTTTTTGTATGCTACCCATTAAAACGTGTTAAAAGCAAGAAGGATCAACACCCTACAATTCATCAAATCCCAGATGACTACTGTAGCTGTACCATAGCCTGAGCTACAGGTAATCTTGGGGGGTGGGGGGGAATCTGATGAGCAGCTTTCTAAATTGTACGGGTGAGTAACATTCTTCATCCAAGCAACTCAGATAGTTCAATATCAAGCAAAGAATCTTAGAGACTTTAGAAACTCATATTTAACTCAGTGCTTCCATTATGTATTTCTTTTCTACCCATGCTTAATCACTACATTTCAAAGGAAAGCAGTGGGAAATAAAATCCATTTATCAAGGAGATAAAAATGAGTTTGTAATCCTTGTAGGGAACCAGCAGGTGCAAAGACATATGAGAAGAATCTAATATAAATCTCATCCAAATAATTTAAATTAAATGAAGATCAAGTCTCTTATTGTGGATTCATGAACTCAAGACAGAGATGTATATCACAGACTTAATGTTCAACTGCAGAATTACTCTTACCATATTGTCATACAACCTTTTCTATGAATAACAAGCTTTGTCTTGAAACAATCTCAGTTCATTGCCCTATCATAAAAAGTCATTTCAGAATTTCATTCTGTGACCAATTTACATCCCCTTGACCTGTAACATTATTATCTTTTAGTTTAAATAATTCTTCTCCCTTCATAGTATTTCCTCCATGAATATATGTAGAAAGTCAAAATCTCATCTCTTCATAGAATAAAGAAACAAGACTTTGAAACAGTAATAATTTGAAAAGCATGCTGCAATCTTTTCATCAAATCCATAATCTAATTTGTCTTCTCCGACACATTATACAAAATAGAAAGGAAATTATAAAAAAACCCAAGTTGAATGCCACACTAGCACATCTTCCATTTACAAGCTAAAGCTGAAATTTGTAAGGATGCAGAATGAATTTAGACGGTCTCCAGCCATTTTCATTTTAACTGTGTGATTTGCAATTAATTTCAAAAGATGTATATACTGAAGCACTTACAGACACCTGAAGAGAAAAGGCCAAACGCTGCTAATGCTGGCTTTTCCTTTAGTTGTTGAATTAAGTGGTTTATTGCCTTCCAGTCAGCATTCAAGTCTTCTAATTTTTTCTAGAATAGAAAATAACAATATATTAAATTTATAATACATAAATTAATGTAAATAAATGTAAAATAAATTAACTTTCTTTTTTCTCCATCTGATGGACCACCTGAATTTAAAAAAACCCAGAAAGTTAAAAACAACAGAAACAGCAATTATTTTTCACCAATGGGAATGAACAAAATCCTTCCCACTTGGGCTGCAAAAGAGCTTCATGGTGCCAGGGTCCTGAAAGCATCTTTTCTCCTCAAAGTTTGGCTGCTGAAGCACAGGGCCAACTTAGAGCCAGCACAGCTGCCTGACCTGACCACAGATTGACTTTCTGGACCAACCTCAGCCCGTTCCCATCCCCGTGGCCCTGCCCAGCCACCTGGGGCTGTGTTTGACTCGGGTTCCCCTCACCGGGCCTGATCCTGCTCCCCACCCAGGGGCAGCCCCCCGGCCTGCCCTGCTTCTTGGCTGGGGGCAGCGGGAGGGGCCCTGGCTGGTGAGACCCTGCCCTGCAGCCCAGTGAGAAGCCCCTGAGGCTCCATGCTCCCAGGGAGCACTGGTTTGCCCTGCTCCCTGGTCAACATGCCTTTACACCTTTTTAGGGAACATAGGATTTCTTCTTCTTTAATATACTGTAGAGGGGTGGGGGATTTTGTCACCATGAACCTGAGATGCTAATTTTTAAAATTAAAACAGAAAGGTGAATTATCTATTTTAAAAAGCCCTTGTCAATAAAACCTCTGCAATTTGTAATATCAAATGCATAACACATTCTTACACCTATTAAAAAAAAAAGGTAAAAAGAAAGTCTTAGCAGTCTTCAGGGAGTCATAAACTTCAGTGTGCGGGCACGCAGTCCTGACCAGTAATGGCTAAACTGTTAACTTTTAAACAAAACCTAAGTGAAAGTCTGGAGTGTGAATTACGTCAGTCCTCAGATAACCCTGAGAGGTATTTAGACTTGAAAATGTTGTTTCTAGCCCTCTTTCTTCCTTGCTTTAAGGACTGTAAAGAACGATGAAGCATTGCTAACTCTATGCTGGCGTCTCTAAACTCTTAAAATGAAGACTGTATTTCTTTTTTAAGCTGCTCCCTGATTGTCTGCTACAAAAGCAGCACAGACTACCAATGCCGCTCAGGAATGCTTTTAGTATTCTTGTGTCCAATTCATGATTAGATATATAGTCTAAATCACAATTCAGATGTGAGGGAAACAGGATGCCTATTAAGAAATGTACTTTGATTACCTAGAGTCTAAGATGACAGGCGTCAGTGGGAGAGGGATAGGGAACAATACGCATTAAACTGAAGTGTGTACACACACACAGACACTGCGGTAGCACAATTTTATGTTCTGATACGTCAGGGGAGCATTTCTAGAATTTGCCTTAAGCTTTGCCATGAATACTCTAAACCTGCAAAGTTCTTTTACATCTGTCGCCAATGGAGACCAGAACATTACCTGGTATAAACTCAGGACAGATTTTTGTGTAAATGCTTTTTGATAGAGCAGGAAAGAAAGGATACAGTTCTGCATTAGGGAATAAACCAACTTTTTACCTTTAAGAGCAGTTTAAAAACTGCATTAAAAACAAAATAAAAAGTCAGGAATATCTGACATTCCCCTTGATAATACACTATGAGGACTACACAGAAAAAGTAATCGGGTATGCATGATAAATGCAACTTGTCATATGACAATTCAAAATCATACATAAGTTTTATTTCTGTGTGTGGACTGGACACACAGAAACACACACTTCGGACACATTTTATGGCAGATTTTAAAGTTTCTTTTTCTTCTGCTGTTGTAGCCCAAGAACCTACTTCCAGAGCTCAAAATGCAAAGGGCTGCTCCAGTATCTATTAATTCAATTGTAGCAAAAAGCGCAGGGAGCCCTTAAAAACAAAAGCTGGAGGGATTGCACTGTCAAAGTCTGGCTTCATTTTACACTATATTCACAGTAGCTCAGGAAGGAGATACGGATGTTATAATATTGGTCCTCACTATGAGTAGCTGCTTAATCATTCATGTGGATGTGAGCCAGGGATTTCTTTCCAGCAGCGACAAAATATAAAACATGCCCACCACAGACATTAGAGAGGGTTGTCTGAGGCAACATCTATGCCACTAATAAGAGTAGCTAGTTCTAAACTCTTCTATCAGAACTATAGTTTCATCCAGTCTTGCATCTGCCATAAATTAACATGTGTGCATTAAAATGTTAACTTCTTTGAGCACAATTTTGCTGTAATTGCAACTCTAGAGCTTTGGTAACAAGCATGAACATCTAAATATGTTGCACTGAGGAACACTTTATTGATTTATTGGTTTCATTTAAATGTCAGCACTGGTGCAATTTAAGTGAGGTCAACATTCATATACGAACTAATCTCACTGACAGCACTAAAGCTAGATAGGAGTATTTAGAGAGAGAAATGATGTAGTCTTTTAAATGCAAGACTGAAGACAATGAAAATGAGTTCCTCGCTACTTACTCTGCCACCCAACATGGGAAAGGAAATATTCAGTGCTATGGCAAGGGAACGACGGCTCTTCTACTGCCACAGAAATCCTTTCCTGAATGGACTGTTCTGTTTAAGTGCTGTTAATCATAAGATTGGGCCTTATGTTCTTTCTATTGCCACTGTCAGCAGCAGTAACCTCTCCCTTCCCCACCTGCAAAAACTTTTCAAGAGCATGAAATCCATTTTGTAAAAGTGAGTATGTCTGATTATTAAAGTGCTAGTGCTTAAAGGATCACATTTCTCATCCCATTCTTGTCTCTTGAATCAGCATACACTAGGATTTCATTTGCCAACAAAAATATTTTTACAGTCCTGCATTGCAAAATTCCAGTATCAGCACTTTTAGTATGCCTAGTGAAGGTGTGAAAATATACTTATTTCAGTGACATAACTTTGAGATAAGATTAAGTATTAAATCCATGGGATTTAATTTACATTCAAAACACTATAATGAAAGTGTATTATGAAGGTTGCAAAGATAAACAGCTAAACATTAGGAAATGCCAGAATAAAGTCAACTATGAACATTAATTCAGATACAATGCACACAATTGCACAAATATCATTAATTCTCTGACGCATACTGTTTTCCAGCACAGGAGAGGCTTGTGTGAGTGAGTCTATAGGACCTCTACTTCATTTACTGAAAGGAATGGGAAGATTTGTGGTGAATTAAGGAAATCGGAGAGAAAAAAAGGAAGCTAAGAGAAAGGTGCCTCAGAGAACTAAATAACCTACCAAGTTGTCAAGCAATGCTATGCAAGTAATTTATGCGTTAAAGAGGCCATGTATTTTTATTTTTTTTTCTGTGCCACAAACTAAACAAGGAGTATGAATCTAAGTATTGAATTGCTGCTTGCACTGTGAGTGTTATCCATATCTTGTACTGAAGTAGGCAGGGTTCAGCCTAAACCAAGGCCACCACAGCAGCTTTAAAGAATTTTCTAAAATTTTGAGTGCTTAACTTTGCAACCTTGTTAATATCTTTTCAAAACCACTTTAATCTGAATACAAATTTTCTCTGCTTCCATAAAATACCTTTTGCGTAGAAAATGATTTTGACATTTGCTGAAAAGTCTACATTGGAACATATAAATAGCAGACAGTGCTGGAAGTTACTCATGAAGAACAATGACAGGAGACCAACTTAGTATAAATGGGTGGAAACTTAAGGAAACCTACATCATCAAGAAAGCAATTCAACAGTCCTGACAGTATCTATTCACTGTTTTATGACTTATTGTACAAGACAGACAGTGAACCAGAAATTAACTTCACAGGTCATTCAATTAACCGAACTACAGAATGTAATGAAAAAAGTAAAATGCAATTAAAGAGGGACTAGAAATGAAATACTCACTGCTCCACAAGTAGTTACTAATTTCCTTACAGACACATTTTATATCATTGTCAAATCTACAACTCAAGGAACATCATCATCTTTATTTAAAGAGTTATCTTGTTCCAATAAATCTGGCAGAAATTGGCAGTTTTCATTGTCTTTGATGTGAACACTTAAAGGAAGTAGACACAGAGTACACTTCTATGTCAGAAGTTTGGCCTAAACAGAATCATATCACACCATTTATACTTCTGTCAGTGGTACGTAAAACAACTACTAGTTCTTCTCCTTGAAAATGCAAGCATTAATTCTGCAAATCTTTATATGCGACTACAGAAATTCAGAAAGCCAAAACCTCTAGTTTTTTTGTTGTTTTGAGTGCTTGGCTTATTAAAATGTGGAGTAAGATCCCCTAAGACTGCAGCTGAAGTCATATGAAATGAGTAAATGCAGTTATTGCAGAGTGATTTTTGTTCCATCATCCATTCAGTGTGCAGATGACATGTTTCAGTTCCCAAAAATAATAGCACTGTATTATCCAAGGAAAACGCCCAACACAGAGTCAAAAGCTTTGTTTCTGCCCACTTTCATTATCACACTACTTTTAGGTCACCTTGAAGTTTACCTCTTTTAGTGTTTCATCACTGTTTAGGAGAACTGATCATTAAAAAAAAGCACAGATACCAAAGGGGAAAATAACTCTTAAGGATTTCTGTTCAAGAAAGAAGAAAAGAAACCAAATCATTCTTAACTATTAATTTCTAAAGTGGGAATGAGTGCATTCATGTGTTCCTGTGAATGGAAATCCACTCGTAGGATTTATAAGCAATTTAGAGGACATTTTGTAAAAGTAGGAGAATAATACTCCAAGTATAGAGATGGAAAAACAAGAAATTCACTGTAGAGGTCACTTACAGACATCCTAACTTTGTGAGGAAACCTTTTTCTGAAAAATTAGATTATTGAGTGCTGTAGGTTTGGAAAAGCTCTGAATAAAAAGACAAAGTTTACTATCTCTGCCCAGTCAGAAGAAATTGCAATAGATACTTAGTTCAATCAATAAACCACTACTACAGTTTCTGGGAACTCTTAATCATCATGTTCACAGATACTTTGTTAGCAGTTATAAAACCAGAAAACAGATCAAGCTTTGGTTGATATGGTAGTGACCTTACTAGTTTGGTTTCCCACTCCAAAAGCAGCTGAACCATGGGAGGCTTCTTGCTGCTTATTTTCTGCTTCAAGATTCTACAGGATAGAAAATTATACTCTAGTCTCAATGAAGGTCTACATAGCCTTTAGGAAACTGAGTGTAAAATATTCCCTTCACACTGATTTCTGTGCTGGGGAAAAGGATTCTACAGCACATTTTTCTAAAAGAGAAGTGTTAGGATGCATTAGCCTTCTTAACAATGTACCCTCTGCTGAAACCATAATCAAGTCAGTCATTCTAACATGAATTTTGGCTGGGAAACGGAGTGGGAAACTTCTGTATTGCCATGTCTTCTTTCCTTCACAATGGAAAAATTTTAAAGCAAAGGGCCCTCTTTATGACTTGACTCTTACTGTTTGTAGAAAATACACTCTTTTTTTTTAACTGACAAAATTTCTGAAAGCGAAATTCAAAATAAGGGAGTTTAAAAACATGTTATACGATGCCATTAATTAGGCACCAAAACTTACATTTGCTTTCAATGCTGATTACTCTTGAAGAGGTAGAACAACCTTAATGACAAAAATAATATTCCCATCACAATATGCAAAAAATTTCTAGCTGGGAACATTACATTTTTCCTGGCTATGCCATCACAGAACAGAACAAATGCCATTTGCCAAGTTCTTTCATTGATTTTAAACAGAGCACATCAAGGACAAGTGTACAACAGGGGAAGCATAACCCATTACACAGTAATGGATATTGCTAAAGGTTGCTTCATTACCTTTACTGGATGAGTGGTTGGTTTTTCCTTATATAAATGACACCCTTTAGACAAAACCTCTTCCACATTCGGCTGTTTAGCCTGCACTGCTGCTTCAGTTTCCTGAAAAATAAAAACACATGCAGTGTAGATTAACCGGAGCATAAGCAATAAGACTGAAAAGTCCTAAAGCTCCATGGGAAGCTGTAAAACACCAGTAGATTAGTTTCTGCTCAGGATTGGTTTCTGGGAAAACTTATGGAGAGTAGCAGCTAAGAACAAAGAGGGTCACCAGAGAAAACAAAAGTAAAGAGGGATGGAAAAGAGTAATGCTAGCAAAATAAACAGCAATAGGTCCTTTCATCCTGAAGGTTTCAATAAAACGATTACAAAGCTAACACAAATTCATACTAGGAAAGACAGGCATGAGAAATCTCATTTAAGCAACGCTGTCTTTTTATCTGTTTTACATTACGAGCAGATTAAAAGTGCACTGGTTAACATTTTGTTCATACAGTACATGGCATTAAAACCGTATCATGAGATGCAACAATGATAATGAATTTAGGAAGATTAAAAGTATTAATAAAAACTACTATTACTGGTAGTAAATGCGTACTTATCTAGTAAAACATTTATACTAATGAATTAAAAACAAAAGCACAGTAGCAGTGATAGTACCTACCATTAGCAATGACACCCTGCTGAATTAGCAACAGCATATTCTCTAGCAATTTTCTTTTCTAATCTGGAAAGGTGTAATTCATGTGCTAACATAAGGTAAATGCAAGAAACCCTTCCTAACAAAGAGCAGCTTCACTTCATCAGGTACTAACCAAATAAATAATGGGTGAAGCACTACATGTAGATAATTAAAAGCAAATAAAAATCACCAAAAAGTGTAAAAGAAAAGATTCCAAGTTCCATATTGTTTTCATTTTTCAAGTAATATAAGCAAAAAAAAAAAAAATCCCAGAGTTATCTGAGATATTAAAATTAACTGATTGATTTGGTTTTGTTTTCCTCTCTCCACCCTTCTCCCACCTATTTTATAACTTGATTACCTTGTCCTAACCAATATTGCAGACTATCCACTGACTCGCCAACTTGATTTTCTGTCCACAATCTCAGTTATCATTAGCGTGACAGCAGACAAGATTGTGTGCCAGGCTTGTCACTATCTGATCCGACACATCATTTAATTGGAGGAAATCTGCTATTCTTTGCTCTGCAATAAACTTGTTGAAATCTATGTCATTTTAAGTCTCAGAAAGGGCCATTTTGCTCCTCTGTTTCAGCTCAACATAGAAAACAGGTGTACACTGCTGTCTGAAGTTTTACTTGCACAACTTTATGGACAATCAGTCAAAATAAAAAGTGTTGATAAATTCACTATCATCTCCCATTTTTCTTTTCAAATATTTTTTATCAATAGCAAATGAAGTGAATTAAAGCTTGCCTAATTTCTTGCAACGATATTTGAAACATCTTCGCATTTAATTGCTTTTTATTATGTGTTTCAATATTAATGAGATATAAATGTAAGGATTCATAGAGAGTGAGCACTGAAAAGCAATGCACAGCAAAATTGGGATTTGGGGGGGGGGAGTTTATTGAAGTGTTGATCAAACCCTCATTAAAGTCCTATTTTCTTTCTGTTTCAATACTACATTAGCTTTCTACTTCCCTACTCACCATATAAAGAAAAAATAATCATCAAGGAGTGTTAAGGAAGAAGGTAATTTTCTGCCCATCTTGATGAAAAATAGGCATTTTAGTATTTGTTTAGCTTTTTTTTTTTTAATTAAGCCACCTGCAGTATTTTGCCAATATTTTGTGTTGTGTTATTCTACTCATGTCAAATACTTATGCTATTTTATAACAGCACCAGGTATCATAAAAAATTCTGTAGCAGGAAAAACACATTACAACTCCCTGCAGAGTCCAAGAACATCAAGATCACTATGGGTGCACCTACACTGCTGGTTTAACCTGAGGCGTGGATGTGCCTTTGAAGCGGCGCGCTCAATCTTCCCCACTCATTGGGCTTTGGTTTCCACCACGGACTGCTCTGGGAGCACACAAATTGTTTTCTTTCAGGCTGTAACCGGCATGGAAGGTGTGCTCTGGGAGGGCACCCAACACAGTCCCAGGCCCTGAGGGCACCCCCAGCCCTGATGCTGCTCCCCAGACCCTTGGGGCTCCCCTCACCCTGCCCATGGCCCAGGACCCCACATCAGCCCCCCGGGGCCGTCAGCCCCTGCCCCAGTGATGCTGCAGCAGGGCCGGTCTCCAGCTCCCCACAGCCCTGCCCTGCCCGGCCATGGGCCCTGCTGAGCCGGGCCCACCCACGGGCCCATGTCCCAGCCCAGCCTTGGCCCATCCCCAGGGAGATGCCCGGGGCTGGGGATGCCCCGGTGCCTCCCAGCTGCCCTGCTCCTGGCTGGGCACCGGCTTGGGCCCAGGCTGCCAGGCCCTGCCCTGAAGGCCCCTCAAGGGGAGCCCTCCGACGGCCCCGGCCCACAGGGAGCCACCGGCCCTGCAGGGCCCCGGCGGCTGTAACAAGGACGAAGCCAACCCAAGCGCTCACTGGTGCCTCCCAGGTCATCTTCACCGCTTCCCCTCAACATTTTCTAGACATAAGAAAAAGCAGATGGTCTTTCAGGAGGCTCTCTTAAGCTTTGTCGTGTATTTGATCTGACTATGTTTGTTGTAACAGTCATTAACAATAACAAGTCAAGTTCTACCACCAGGAATTGAAAATTCAAACCCAGAAGAAGCTGGCTAGGGAAGGCACTCCAGACTAATTAAAAGGACTATCCATAACAGGAGTTACTACTCAAGTCCTGTAGCTATAACAAAATGTGGCTGCTCAGTATTTATTTGTACTCTACCTTCTAAATTGAAATTTGAATAATGATTTATCATATCCGCACATATAAATATGCTAATTTCCCTTTTAAAATTAAGAGAAAAAGAAAAAAAGCAAAACAAATGACTGATGATGCCATGCGACTCCACATTCTGCAGAAAAGAAGAAAACATTTAATGCGCCTTTTCATTATCGTTATTTTATGCTAATACTAGTATACACAACACACATAAAAACTAAGAAATCCCATTTCTACATGTTATATAAACATTTGAAAAGGTATTCTTTATGGATTCAAAAAGTATTTGTTCTTTATGGATAGAATATAGGTATACTTTTCCATAGCCAGGTAACAGCAACATAATGTATTTAACTGTTAAATCACCAATTCCTTCTGCTCTACAATTTTCTGGAGTTACATGAACTACTCTGATCTTTCAAAATCAATGGCCTTGACCTAAACTGAAATGCATTGTGCAAGTCTATCCAATATAGCATGATGCTTCCTTAGAGATTTACGTGGAAATAAGAATAGAGATAAGAGTCCAGGGGAAAAAGAGGTTCTCAATATCTTGTCATGGATTTGGACACTGCTGAAATTAACAAATATCTTATTTGCTAGAGCAGCAACTACTTTTTGATTGTTGCACATTAATTCCATCATCATCTAAAATCATCACAAAATGATTTTAAGTAAGTGCATGCCTGACATTAAATCACTGCAGTAACTTTGAGGGAGCTCTCTGCCCAGCTCTCTGCCTGATAGGATAGCCCCTTGACGAATCCTGCCCAGTAAGCAAGTTTCCAGCAATTTCAAATCCTTTTGCTAGGTAACACCCTATTAATATGGGTCGACAGGCAAGAGCATAGTTTCAGGATACTGCTCCATCATTCAATTCCCACAGAGAAGAAAAAGGTAATGACCATAACATGGTCTCCAATGGTTCACTCGCAACAAAGAGACTGCAGTTATTACCTAGCCTGTGCAGGTTCCAGGAGAACAGCGTACTCCCAGAGCAGGGCCTGACGTCTGCTCTTGATCACACGGGCCAGGCTACTACTAAAGCTAATAGGGGTTGTCCATGCTCATATCCACCAGTTTTTAGACAATACCAAAGCCATAACTTTTTAAAAGTCCTGATTCAAGATCATTGACTCCTCTGTGCCATGCTCTTTTTGCTTGCTGTTGGAGGATGCAGCACTGTCTCTGGGAGACAGAGCTGACTCTACTGGAATTGCACAATTTATGAAATGCCTGTGAAATGAATCGTAATGCTACTTCTGGGCTGGGTGATGAATATGCTAATTAAACTTTTCACACATATGGCAAATTAAAATACATCATCATGGGAAACTGCTGTTTCTCAAACATGTATAAACAACAAGAATCAAAACAGAGGCCACCTTTTTTCCATGATGTACCATCTCTGCATTTTCAGTGGTGTTAAAATGGTACATCCGAACTGATGAAAGCCTACTGCTGAAGAAGCCACATGGGCTTCTTCATTTCCAGCATGTCAGTTCAACCTGCTGAACAAATTTACAGGCTGGAAAAGTGGCATGGACTTGTCTACAGCCCCATCTGGACTATGAAAGTCTGTTGATACAGCTCAGAACTTAGAAAATTCATACTCCCTAGCTGAAACCAATATATTGACTAAACCTCTGCTGTGTATGCCAATGGAAGAGAAAGTTTGATGGCTTGGCATATGTTATTTCAAGCAATGGTAACTATCCTAGCAGACATAGACAGGCTGTTTGACATATGCTGCACATACACTGGGAGGCCCAGACAACTATCTATAAAAGTATCTGCAGCATTTCAGACTGTGTACTGGTCTATATTAAGAATCACAAGCACTGGTTCACCCCCTCTGCTCACACTGATAAAACTTTTGGGATCTATTTCCCAATGAGATTATGTCTATGGGACATTTTCTGCAGGGACAGTAGGAGAAGCTCAGGGTGATTAAACCTGTGTCTTCATGGTGACAAAAATGGAAACTTAATTACAACCTTCAAACAAAAAAACCCATAACTTTGCAATTAATATAGTGAGTTGTTTTATCAAGATGGTACATTAAATGAAGATTAAAGAAGAGAATTTATTCACAGGAAAACAGAAGCAGTAAGCAATTTCCCTTCACTTTACTGATCAAGAGAAGGCAGTGATGCTTAACAGGCAAACATACTAAATCTAAAATCTGAAATAAGGTGGATGCTTTTAATTTCAAAAAGACTTTTTTGAAATAATCAGATATAAAACCCCATATATATTTGACTTGATAACAGAAAATTACATTTAATTATGTTTTTCTTGTCTTTTAGATGAGGGAGAGTGTAACTTGTAACCAGAATTCTCTGATCTGGATTTTCTTATTCAAGCACATAAGAAGCTCCAGCAAGGTTTATTGAAATATTCACACCTATCTTTCAGGTTATTATTCCCAGATATTTTAGGGAAATAGCTATAAATAAGGTGAGGTTCCAAGTGCCTCATTTTTTCCTCACAAGTAAAGAAAGAGAAATGGATAGAAAACATGAATATATTCCCATCTTCAAGAGTTCTGGTTCTAAATAAGTGACCTCATTTTTTCTTTCAACTCAGTTCTGCACATTCCCATTCATGGAGCAGGCTAACAAGCTAAACCACCACAAAGAAGAATGGTCAGAGGAGAATTAATTAAAATATAGCAAAGTTCAGCTACACCACAGTAATCATCGGATCTTGATAGTAGGTCAGACAGTACAGTCAATGGCATTCTCGGTATTCACTTTAGATATTTATACAATGTTATTGGAATCATAGAATCATAGAATGTTTTGGGTTGGAAGGGACCTTTAGAGGTCATCTAGCCCAACCCCCCTGCAATGAGCAGGGACAGCTTTAACCACATCAGGTTGCTCAGAGCCCCATCCAACCTGACCTTGAATGTGTCTAGGGATGGGGCCTCCACTACCTCTCTGGGCAACCCGTTCCAGTGTTTCACCACCCTCATTGTAAAAAATTTCTTCCTTATATCCAGTCTAAATCTACACTCCTGTAGTTTAAAACCATTACTCCTTGTCCTGTCACAACAGGCCTTGCTAAAAGATTGTCCCGATCTTTCCTATAGGCCCCCTTTAAGTACTGAAGGGCCGGAATAAGGTCTCCCCGCAGCCTTCTCTTCTGCAGGCTGAACAATCCCAACTCTCTCAGCCTGTCCTCATCGGAGAGGCGCTCCAGCCCTCGGATCATTTTTGTGGCCCTCTTCTGGACCCGCTCCAACAGTTCCATGTCCTTCTTGTGCTGAGGGCCCCAGAGCTGGACGCAATACTCCAGGTGAGGTCTCACCAGAGCAGAGTGGAGGGGCAGAATCACCTCCCTCGACGTGCTGGCCACGCTTCTTTTGATGCAGTCGAGGATATGGTTGGCTTTCTGGGCTGCAAGCACACATATACAAGAAGGACTGGAAAGAGGATCTGGGCAACTACAGGCCTGTCAGCCTATCCTCGGTGCCGGGGAAGATTATGGAGTGGTTCATCTTGAGTACGCTCAACAGGCATGTGCAGGTTAACCAGGGGATCAGGCCCAGCCAGCATGGGTTCATGAAAGGCAGGTCCTGCTTGACCAACCTGATCTCCTTCTATGACCTGGTGACCCACCTGGTGGATGAAGGAAAGGCTGTGGACATCATCTACCTGGACTTCAGCAAAGCCTTTGACACCGTCTCCCACAGCATTCTCCTAAGGAAGCTGGTGGCTCATGGCTTGGATGGGCATGCTTTTTGCTGGATAAAAAACCGGCTGGGTGACCGAGCCCAGAGAGTAGTGGTGAATGGCGTTAAATCCAATTGGTGACTGGTCATGAGCGGTGTTCCCCAGGGCCAGTCTTGTTTTGGGGCCAGTCTTGTTTAATATCGTTATCAACGAAATGGATGAGGGGATTGAGTGTGCCCTCAGTAAGTTTGCAGATGATACCAAGTTGGGCAGGAGTGTCGATCTGCTTGAGGGTGGCCCTGCAGGGGGATCTGGACAGGCTGGATTGATGGGTTGAGGCCAGCTGTATGAGGTTCAACAAGACCAAGTGCCAGGTCCTGCACTTGGATCACAACAACCCCATGCAACACTACAGGCTTGGGGAAGTGTGGCTGGAAAGCTGCCTGGCCAAAAAAGACCTGGGGATGTTGGTCGACAGCTGGCTGAATATGAGCCAGTAGTGTGCCCAGGTGGCCAAGGCGGCCAACAGCATCCTGGCTTGTATCAGGAATAGTGTGGTCAGCAGGAGCACGGAAGCAATCGTACCCCTATACTCAGCACTGGTGAGGCCGCACCTGGAATACTGTGTCCAGTTTTGGGCCCCTCAATACAAGAAAGACATTGAGGTGCTGGAGCGTGTCCAGAGAAGGGCAACAAAGCTGGTGAAGGGTCTGGAGCACAGGCCTTATGAGGAGCAGCTGAGGGAACTGGGGTTGTTTAGTGTGGAGAAGAGGAGGCTGAGGGGAGATCTCATCACTATCTACAACTACTTGAAAGGAGGTTGTAGTGAGGTGGGGGTTGGTCTCTTCTCCCAAGTAGCTAGCGATAGGATGAGACGAAATGGGCTCAGGCTGCATCAGGGGAGGTTTAGATTGGACATTAGGACAAATTTCTTCACGGAAAGGATAGTCAAGCATTGGAACAGGCTGCCCAGAGTCACCATCCCTGGAAGTGTTCAAAAAATGGGTAGACGTGGTACTTAGGGACATGGTTTAGTGGGCGTGGTGGTGTTGGGTTGATGGTTGGACTGATGATCTTAGAGATCCTTTCCAATCTTAATGATTCCTAGTTTTTACTTTCATTAAAAAATAATCCAGCCACCAAGCCAGGAAACATGAAATTACTACTCTACCCTTAACTGGTTTAGTGGTGGACTTGGTAGTATTAGGTTAGTGGTTGGACTGGATGATCTTAAAGGTCTTTTCCAACCTAAATGCTTCTATGATTCTATGATTGTTGGCTCATGTCCAGCTTTTCATCCAGCAGTACCCCCAAGTCCTTCTCTGCAGGGCTGCTCTCAATCCCTTCATCCCCCAGCCTGTATTGATATTGGGGGTTGCCCTGACCCAGGTGCAGGACCTTGCACTTGGCCTTGTTGAACCTCATGATGTTCACACAGGCCCACCTCTCCAGCTTGTCCAGGTCCCTTTGGATGATGATATCTCATCCTTCTGGCATGTCAACTGCACCACTCAGCTTGGTGTCATCAAAAAACTTGTTGAGGGTGCTCTCGATCCCACTGTCTTTGTCAATGATGAAGATATTAAACAGCACTGGTCCCAGTACGGACCCCCTGAGGGACACCACTTGTCACCGGTCTCCATTTGGACATTGAGCCATTGACCACTACCCTCTGGTTGCGACCATCCAACCAATTCCTTATCCACCGAACAGTCCACCCATCAAATCCCTATCTCCCCAATTTAGAGAGAAGGATGTTGTGGGGGACCGTGTCAAAGGCTTTACAGAAGTCCAGATAGGTGACATCATTGAATCATTGAACACTTTGGGTAGGAAGGGACCTTTAGAGGTCATCTAGCCCAACCCCGCTGCAGTGAGCAGGGACAGCTTTAACTAGGTCAGGTTGCTCAGAGCCATGTCCAACCTGACCTTGAATGTGTCTAGGGATGGGGCCTCCACTACCTCTCTGGGCAACCCGTTCCAGTGCTTCACCACCCTCATTGTAAAAAATTTCTTCCTTATATCCATTCTAAATACATTCTTCTTTAGTTTAAATCCATTATTTCTTACCCGGTCACAACAGGCCTTGCTAAATCCATTGCTTTTCCCTTGTCCACTGAGGCAGTTGCTCCTTCACAGAAAGCCACTAGGTTGGTCAGGCAGGACTTGCCCTTGGTGAAGCTGTGCTGGCTGTCTCGAATCACTTCCCTGTCCTCCATGTGCTTGAGCATAGCTTCTAGGAGGATCTGTTCCGTGATCTTCCCAGGCACAGAGGTGAGGCTGACAGGTTAGTAGTTCCCAGGGTCCCCCTTTCTTCCCTTTTTAAAAATGGGCACAATATTCCCTTTTTTACAGTCACCAGGGACTTCACCTGACTGCCATGACTTTTCAAATGTTATAGAGAGTGGCTTGGCAACTACATCAGCCAATTCCCTCAGCACTCTGGGATGCATTTCATCAAGTCCCATAGACTTATGTACGTTCATGTTCCTCAGGTGGTCACAAAACTGATCTTCCCTTATGGTGGGAGGGGCTTTACCCACCCGGGTGTCCATCTTGCGGTCCATCGGCTCGGGAGGGGTGAGGAGAGAGGTTGCTGGTGAAGACTGAGGCAAAAATGTTGTTGAGTACCTCAGCCTTCTCCTCGTCTGTTAGTACTAGGTCAGCATTCTTGTTCATCACAGAGGGTATGCTTTCTTTAACCTTCCTTTTCTGGCTGACATACCTGTAGAAGCCCTTCTTGTTATTCTTTACATCCCTTGCCAAATTCAGCTCCAGCCGCGCCTTGGCCTTCCTGACCCCATCCCTTCAAAACTGGGCGGTGTCCCTGTACTCTTCCCAGGACACCTGTCCCTGCTTCCACTGCCTGTGCAGTTCCCTCGTACTCTGTAATTTGATCAGCAGGTCTCAACTCAGCCATGCTGGTCTCTTCCCTTCCTTACCTGATTTCTTACACCTGGGGACTGAGAGCTCTTGCGCTCTATGGAAGGTGTCCTTAAAGATCTGCCAGCTCTGCTCCGTTCCCCTGTCCCTGAGAATCGTTTCACAGGGGGGCCTTCTGACTAACTCCCTGAAGAGCTAGAAATGAATGCCAGAATACATCCAAGAAATACTGTTAACAGTTCTGTGGCCATATTGAGGTGGGACCTAATCCACCGGGGGAGAAACGCAGTTGCCACTATTTAAACTTCCTGAATAAAGACTTTAATCAATCTTGATAAAATTCAAGGAGAGACAACCTTGTACCTCTGTTCTTTTCTACATAACAGATAAAAAGGTTTGATAACTTCCTGAATATTTTACTTATCTCTATATAGAAAGAAAACGCTGTGTGAAGATCTAAGTTACAGAATTTAACTTCACCTTCCTGTCTTAGGGTTTTTATGGAAAAAAAAAAAAAAAAGTACAAGTAATTCAATTTAAAGACCGTTCCATTAGTGGCCTAGGTAGAAGCTTAGTGTAAAAGTGCTTTATCGCTAGAAATATTCTGTTACTAGCAGACAAGCAATTTTATGCACCTGCCTCTAAAAATGCCATTTTAATGAGTAAATAAAATAACCATTATTTCCCCCATTACCTTAATCCACTGTTCTTTTAAATGTGTGAGACCCAAAGTACAATCCCCAGGCAGTGTTAGAAGCCATCTTAATGTGGAAAAGAATATTTTTAGATTCATACAGATTTTTAAAGTAAAGTGTACAAACGATAGTCATCTGATTTTAATGAGAGACTGGAAAATTGATACAACTATAGCTCTTGACCTATATGAACTATTTTCAAGATACTTTAGAGAAGACACAATTATTTCATGGAAAAGAGCACTACACAAAGGACCTCTTCCTTCTAGAAGTGCAATAATTCAACTTTAGAGTTCATAACTACTTTCTAAAACTGAGTGCAGCCTTTCTGTAGCTTGTAAAACATGCAGACACAGTGCCTATTAAGACCTGGTGGTGTTTTTCATCATTCCACTTGCTGTAATGTCTCTTATTCCTGGTACTGGAAAAGGGAAGGAAAAAAAGAAAAAGGAAATCCTCTGCAGTGAAGTGGAACTAAGAAGGTCCCAAAATTTAAAGCCATGCAAAAGAAGTGCCTGAAATAGCAAGCCCCACCACTTTGCAGAGTGAAAGGATGTTTTTTCCAAGGCACATTTTCCTGTTGGCTATCAGAAATTTGTGAGCTTCCTCTGTACATCTAGAGGAGATGAAATATAGTAATTTTTTCCCCACACTGAGAAATCAGTATCTATCCATTGCAGCTGTCTGTCCTGAAAAGGAAATTTCCTGGAGGTGCTGAAGATAGATGAAATTATTAGCTGTAAAGACATGACCTGCAGATATAGCATATAAAAAGAATTTGGCTACAGTGGTCATATACTGATAAAGCACAGTTAATCATCCAGTTGGACTGTGAAAAGGCCCAGTAAGAATTCTTGGAGATTGGATATGATTCAGCATATTTTATTTTGAGGCTGGACAGGACACAGGATGAAACAGCTGCTCCTGTTCCACCTAGACTGCAGACCCTGCCTTAGTTCCAGTACATAATATAAAAGAGATAATAACAAACCCAGGAGAACTGACACAGAAGAAGGAAATTTGGCACAAAAACATAATGAGAAATTCTTGCAAGAAAATAAGGAAAGTCCCAATAATGTTACAAGCTCTCTCTTAGTTATGTGCTCTCTTAGATGCTGAAGTATAGCAGCTTAAAAGAAAGAAAAGTTACTTAGATTGACACAGTAGCAGATACGGACTACCAGCATAAGCATCTTGACTGGCAAATGAAATTTGGTGATAACTATAAAAGTACTGAGTCATAAAGATTGTTTATTTCCTCTTGTAAACAGGACAGAAACAAATCAGAATGTCTTCTCTCTCATTGCACAAATAATGACAGTCCTATTCAATAAACTGAATTAAAAATCATTTAACTTGGGAGGCATTTATTTATTTATTTATTTTACCATCTAATTCTTGGTTGCTTATTCTTCTGTCTCTTAGGTCAGGGCTTATATGCAAATTTTCCTCCTCTTTTCAAGTTTAGTAAATAAAGGATTATTTTCAGAGGAGTTTCTGGCTACAAAAGGAAATTAGAAAAAAAACAAAATCAAAACTTATTACTGTTCTAACATCAGTTTGTTGATTGTAACATGTTTTCAGATATGCCCATTTTCTGGTATCTTTAATACTTCATTTAAAAGGAATATTCATGAGGATATATTTTTGCAGTTTGTCTTTCAACAGTTACAGCAGTATATATTACTGGAAGGAGTGGTAAAGACTGCTCTAGTATGTTACTTCAGCAGCAGAAGTAGGGGTAGATTTCAGTAAATGGAATTTACGTTCTTATAGTTCGGAAAATACACAGTTTGCTCATTCCCAACTGCCTGGTTTGCAACTGTGAATGGTAAGTTATATCCGTGCTAAGGGTGGTGGTGCTTTTTTTTTTTCAAATTTCCATGAGCAAGTATGTTATCAGAAGTTTATCTTTTTAAAACTTCACCCATTCATTTCACTCTGAAGAAAGAAAAAACTAATTACAAAGTAAGGAATGAAAAGAACTAGTAAGCAAACGCTACTCAGTAGTGCTCAGTGTTAAACAATAGCCACAGCACAGATTTATATGGATGTAATGGGTATGGCTGGGATGAAGTTAATTTTCTTTACAGCAGCATGTATGGGGCTATGTTTTGTATTTATGATGAAAACAGTGTTGATAGGACAGGGATGTTTTTGCTATTGCTGAGCAGTGCTTACACAGCATCAAGGCCTTTTCTGTTTCTTGCACCACCCCACCAGCGAGTAGGCCGGGGGTGCACAAGACATTGGGAGAGCACACAGCTGGGACAACTGACCCCAACTGACCAAAAGGATATCCCATACTATATGACTTTGTGCTCAGGAATAAAAGCTGTGGGGAAGAAGGAGGAAGGGGGGGGGGGGGGGGGGGACGTTCAGAATGATGGCGTTTGTCTTCCCAAGTAACCATTACATGTGATGGAGCCCTGCTTTCCTGGAGATGGCTGAACACCTGCCTGCTGACGGGAAGTAGTGAATGAATTCCTTGTTTTGCTTTGCTTGTGCGGGCAGCTTTTGCTTTACCTGTTAAACTGTCTTTATCTCAACCCACAAGTTTCTCATTTTTGCCCTTCTGATTCTCTCCCCCATCCTACTGCAGGGGGAATGAGCAAGTGGCTGTGTGGGGCTGAGCTGCCTACCAGGGTTAACGCACAACAATGATTTAGAAAGAATTCCCACCTGCCAGTAATCATCCTTCACTGCAGAATTTGTCATATCTAACAGCTTGACTCTCTTTACAAGAGTATCTCACAAGAGTTAAGTTTTACAGCACTATCCCCGATATCTCAAAGCTACATTTACTTGGAAATTTAGCACAATATCTACAACAGGATTATGTGTTTTCCACATTATCACTAACTTTAGTGTGAGAAGAAACTAAGATTCTTTTCAGCGTATGTTTTTATTTTTATTAAAAAAAATCACATTAAATCAATTTTTACTCAAATATCAATCAAATCAAACTTATTCAAATATCCAGCAGGTATGAAAAATTCATATAGTTACCAATGTACAAAAAACTAAGCTATACATTCCCTGCCTCTAATATTTACTACATAGCAATCAATTCAAAGCAAATTAAGCCAAAGATAATAGGACCTTGTGCAGATACAAGTGGTCATTTGTATGGGCTCTTCTTCAGATTCCAGCACTTTAAATTCTATGTGATCAGTAGAGAAAAATATATGATCTTACAGAAGAGGAGTTGTTGTTTAATAAATAACTTGCTATTATCAAGAAGACAAATGTCCAAGAGCTTTCAAGAATTGTTTTTTGAAGAGAAAGAATGTTTTCTGTTAAGAAAAGAGCATATGAAAAAGAATACAAATGATGAGAATGTTAGAAAACTGTATTTTCTGAATGGGAGAGGAAATATCCTATCTCTGAAAACCTAACTACACTGAAACAAGCTATAGTTTTGGTACTGACTTCACTAGAGCCTTTGTAAACTGCTCTGTCATTTCTGTAAGTTTCCTCCTATATCTATTTGCTTGTTTATATTAACCACATTTTTCTCTGGGACTCTGAACAGTACCTGAGCTGTTATTAAGAGTACAAGGAGGAAGCCAAAAGACAAAGCTGTGGTACAACCTCTACTAACTTCCAAGCAACGCACCCACACTTCTAAAAAGCTTATGGTTTCAAGAACAAAATCACATCTTGATTTACTAGTCATCCATTATTTCCTAGAAAAATACTGCTATACATCAAATACATGATCGTCTTTCAAAAATCTTTCCTCTCCTGAGACACTGGGACACAGATACGTTTTGCAATCCATCCTTAGGGCTGCAAAGTCTATTAGAGGTTAAACAATTTACAAGGATTACTCATGGGGAAAGTTTTGCTACATTTTCACAATCCATTTGTAGCTAATATAATTTAATATTCTTGCATTTGGAATAGATTTTTTTAGAAGAGGTTTGGATACAGACTGTTTAAAATCTAAATCTTCAAAGCTCACAAAGAAAACATTGAGCAGGCTGCTCCTCTAAGTCCCATAAAAAGATTCCTGGAAAGAACAACAATTGATTTATGACAGAATATCAAGCTCTAGGTTCTATGAGTTTATTAAATTGACATTTACTGCAGATCTTAATAATGCATTGAAAATATGAGTAGTTTACATAATCAAACAATATTTCATCATCAGAAGTTTTCACAGTCCAGCCTTTTGCCAAAACAGACACAGATGTCAGAATACAGCAAGATAAATCTCTGGGGTACATATTCTTTACGTGCTTGTGTGGACAAACTATACTGCCTCTTATTGCATATAAAACCTACTTATTTAATGTTAGCAAAATGAAATGGTAAGAGAATCAAAAAAGAGTTAAAATCTGACTTATCTGGCCTAGCTTTTCAAGCAGAAACTGACAATTGAAGGCTGATGGAAGGAAAAATACAGGAATGTCCATTGGGCACTTTTAGTCTCTCACGTGGGTGAATTTTCGTTTATTTGTCTACAATTAGGTTTGCTACTCTTCAATCATGCTCTTTTCTTATGTTCTAACTGGAGGCTGTCAAGTATATAATGAAGTGATTGACAAGAGTTGACAGCTTTCCTATTGTCATTCAAAGCTTATCAAGGACAAAATCCAAATACAAGTTATTTTTAAGAATAAAGAGTTATTTACTTTTTAAGGATGGCCTGTTTCTATCTGCCAAAAATGAACACAATATGCTATTTTAAATATATGGCAAGTGACCACCATGGACAGTAAACAGGTATAAATACTACACCCACAGAGAGTTCGAAGCTTCTTTGGCAGTATAGGCAAAAATCAAGGTCGTGTAAACCTTGGAAAGGAGGGCTCAAGCATAGAGGAGTACAGGAGGGGTGAGTGATGACCCAGAGAATAAGGAGTGAGTAAAGGGAAAAGACTGGGAAACTGTGTAACAAGGAGAAAGGACCAGTGAGATTGCAAGAAGATTTGGAGGCAAGGTGGCTGGAAAGCATAAAATGGTTTTTAATACTGTCTGGAGAAGAAGATTTGGAAGGTCAGCAGAATTTCAGTGAGCTAGAAGTGGAAACAGGAATTTCTGCATTTTTTCAACTTGTTCCCTATCTGGAGCGTCATTTCTCCACCCGTTCATTAAAACGCAGGGACTCTCATTTCTGTTCATCCCCTCCGTGTCCTTATCATCTATAGTCACCTACATCTATCACAATCCGCCTGGAAAACTGTCTTCCAGGGGAAATGGCAGTGTTGAGACAAAGACTTGGAGGAATTACCAGCAAGTGTAGCTTTAACCTCCTCTTCTGGCTGGAGGAGGTATGCTGACTCCTAAGGCTTTTAGGAGGTAGGAGGTGGAGAAGCAGGCACTACTACCGCCCTGCTCTCCCCTGTGCCCTCTCCCCATATCCTTCCTTCCATCCCACACGCATCCTGAGCCTTCCTGAAGAGGTAAGGAGCACCATCAGCAGACATTTACAGAACATGTAGGATATGGTTGTCTGTTCAGATTGGAATAGAGCATCTCCAGTTCCTCCTTTAACAGCAGGAGAATTGGAATCAAACTCAGCATCCCAGGCCATTTGATCCCAAAGAGTAAATCACTGCAATGGCAAAGAATTCGTGGAAATAAAGTATTAAATGCAAATAAACCCCACATAAATTTATACAGTGGTGATAGGCATATTATTGAAATAAAATCCAGAAATGCAAAAGAAAAAACCTACGCACTGTTAGCTCAATGTATCCATTTATTACACTGTGCAGCATGTTCAACCAGTAAAATACAGAAGAATATGGAATGAGGTTGGGTGAATAACTATATTTTCATTTACTAATAAGTATTTTTCTATGCACCTTCTACATTTGCTGTCAGTATTTTAAAAAAAAAAAAAAAAAAAAAAAAAAAAAGGGAGGAGGAGAAAAGGTGCTGTTTTACATACACTTTGGCCCAAACAAGTTAATGGATTCTTTGACTTAAATTAGTCACTGCCCATCTAGCCAATTGCTGTCAAGGTCTTGCACATACAGCCAGTGAATCTTCAATTTTCCAGAGATCCAGAGCAGGCCAAAGGCATTTGTCCCAAAGCTTTCTACTATCTTTAGCTCCTCACCTCTGGAAAGGAGACTGTTTTCATAGGATTATGCAGAAAAGATAATAGATCTCAAAAAATACGTATATATGCACTGAATGGAAAAATCAGGCAAATTCAAAAAGACAATGATTGAAAATGAAATGTCAGCCTTCTGCCCAACAATGAGTTCTACTTATACAAATGCTAGTTGTAACTCAGTATTAATGCCTTGGATGAACAGATAACTGTATTTTGAAGTTATCTGTATTTGCTCTTTGGGCAAACATTTAAGTAAAAGGTTAAAATACTTCGGGGGGTTTGAGTTTGTTTTTCAAAATACTGCAAGTTATGCATTTTAGCATCTCCTTTTAAAAATTTACTTAAGTTCTCTTCACAGGAGAAATATTTTCAACCTAAAATTCGCTTGGGAGGAGATAACCTGGGAATTTTTTTAAAAAATCCAGTATTCAAGCAGTTTTCTTAAGAGACTGAGAAAAGAAAGTTGAGATCCACAATATTTTCCTAATTATTTTTGTGCAATATGAGCTGGTAACTTTTAGTATTCTCTCACCAAAGTGCTTTTTGATACACTAAAGTAACAAAACTTTCTGTACAGGAATCAGAGCTAACATGCACCTTATTCTGGTGGTGCATATAGCGCCCCTCCTCTTTTCTCTCTCTTCAACTGCTTTACGACCTGAGGAATTCCAGAGTTGGTCAGTTAAGCACCCCTTAATTGTACCAGAAACTCCTACATGGCTGAAGCAGAGAGCAGTCCTGTCCTTATCAAAATCTACATAGGAGGGGAGTGAGAACAAACAGCTACCCCTGACAGCCTTGAAACAGAGTGGTATCATCATCATTACTGGAATTCCAGCAACTACCGACCCAAATTGTGGCTTGGATGGAAATTTACTGGTGATTAAAGCCAATCATCTCACGATCCTATAAACAGCAGTCCTAACTGAGGCCCTTTGAGCTCTCCTGGACTGCAGTGGGCTGCACCAGCATCTCCCTCTGAGCAGGGCTCCTCTCAGTGCTAGCAAATTCCTAAAGTTTGCAAAAATCGGAGATCCATGGCCAAAGACCGACCGTGGAGCCTGAGCTGAAACCCTTCACTCCTTGAGGCTCAACCCTCACCCTTTGAGAAATGCCAAGACATTAGACATGAATATTTCACTGAACTTGAGGGGAATTTTTAACAGGTATACCATTTATATATATATATATATAAATGGTATATGTATCATGTTTGTGTGTATGTATGTGTGAATCAGTTTAAGTAGTCTGTAGATGTATGATTTAATTTCAAAGAGAATCTTATACTGCTGCCTTATGCTTATTCCTATAAACTGTTGACCAAGTCTGAGACTAAGAGTGGGCCTAGCCGCACCTAGACTCCTCTCTGAAAAAGGAGTTTAGAAAGCAAGGGGGTCTATTCTGAACCTCGTGACTCAACGGGAGGGTACTCCTTATGCCCTGCATACACAATCTCTTTGTGAATCATTCCAACTCAGTGCAACTTAATTTTCCTTTATGCACTTCTAGGTAGTAATAGAGTGAACCTTGCCATCTTCGAATCTGTAACTAAGTCACTGTTTTGATCAATTTTGTCTAATCACTTTGTTAATCACTGATGACTGAGTGTTATTAAAATATTACAATCAAATCTTGCGATTTGCTGCAAGTAAATTCTAAACTGCTACTAAATCAAACTGTGTAAAGCCACTCATTCACAATAAATTAACATAATCAGCAGGATTCACAAACCTGCATTTGTGACACTTATTAAATTATTTCCAAGATTACTTTGTTTGGTGTTTAAATACAGAAGTTACACATATGCATTTACTTACAATTTCACAATAACTGCTAATTTGTATTTTCAGGTCACTAGGCTGCAAACATACTTTCATTTTTAGGTTCTGTTCATAAGCAACCTTTCCAGCCCATTTTTCCTTTACGCAATTTGCTTGTACATCTATATGGGTTTCTGAACCATTGCTCAAAGCTGTATGTACTGGTGGTAATGATCTGGCACACCACAGCAGAGATTTCACTTTGTGGTCACATATTGCAAAACCACACTCCAATTACATAACTACAGATACCTTAACAGTAATTAAACAAGCAGAACCCGTGAGTCACAACATACTACACTACTGCTTTTGACAATAGATTCAAAATGTTCCTATCAATAGTGATTAGATTTTGTTTTTCACCACATTTTTTTCTATTTCAATGACTACCAGCAAGTGAATGCTTAGGAAAGAGACTGCTTATGCATAATTTATGCATAAGAAAAAGAAACAAGGATTAAAAGAGAAAAATTCTTGCGATGAAATACACAGGCAGTAAAAAAGATTCTAAAAACCCATATAAAATTGTTTTTTGCTTTTTGTTTTCTACATCTTTCTTTCTGACATCAGTTTGGCACTACTCAGGCTGTGTTAAAACTGACACAATTTTGTAGATTATAATCGACAATGAGTTAGTGGTAATCTAGAATGAGTTAGTGGTATTTTCAATTATGAGCAAGGCTACTGAGTTAAACAATAATCTTTGAAAAGTATTTCAGTAGACTGATATTTATTATATGCAGTGCTAATTACTTGTTTACTTGGAGTCTGTTATGAATACAGGGTAGCTCATCATACATGAAGCATAAACAATATAAACCTAACCTGGTACTACTTATTTTCTCTAAAGTCAACTAGAAAACCCATAATTAAAGTGATCTTTGATTCTATGCCATAGATAACACTGTTTATTTGTAAAATTTTTTTTACTTATTTAAATTCTGTAAAAATGGCATATTAACTTCACAATTTTAGCAATGCTACCTGATTAAAAACCCCAAATAGTACCACAATACTTATTACGTTCAGAAAGTTGACTCTAGTTTTTCTCACATTCTTTGTTTTCTGGACTACCACTAGTTAAAACTCACAATTAAAGGACAAACTGTTGGCAAGATTTGAATATTTTCCAGGGATTATTTTATCCACTAAAAAGTTACTGTTAATTCATTCTGCAGCATTTCTCCTCTTTCAAAATTTTGTCTTTGAAGTAGGGATTCACTAAATAAAATCTCACTGTCTCAGAAACTTAGAATGTTTTCTATGGATGAACATTTACTTGAAAATGTCATTAACTGAAGATTGCTGTTATTGTGTAATAATGTATTGTGTAATAAAAGCTATTGAAAGTATTAGCTACTTTTCTTGGTTAACTAAGGTGGATTTCTCTAGACTGCACTTTTGGAGAGCAAATTAAAAAAGAATCATCATCATTTACTGCGCTAATGAAGTGGGCCTGAAGAAATCTGTAAAATTCAATTTTTCAGAAGACTTAGAATGCTTGACTTTATAAAAATACTGACCCACAGATTTCAAACACTAAATACTAAAGCAAATAATCTGTAGTAACAGCTAAAAAATAGCAGCAACTAGATATATATTAGCACTTGCCTATTTATAAGCTTTTCTTATCTCTACCTTACTAGACAATATACTTCCTATTCTTTACATATTTAGGTTTCTAAAATTATTTTAGCTAATGATTTCTTGTTGACTATGTCACAACACAATAAAAACTTCCATACTATATGTGGTTCTTTTTTTGACTGTAAAAAAGCCCTTTAACTCCCACTTAAAGTATTTTTCTAAAGCCTTAGCACTCCACAAATGTTACATGGACTACATTTAAAAAGTGCAATCTGACTGTAACAGATTGCAAAATGTTAATTTTATCTTGGTCACAGTTGCAGTAGGTTGTGATAGGAAAGCTTTTACTTCTGGACTGTCTTATCCAGTCATTTTGATTTTGATATATTTAAGAAAGCCCTATTATTCTCATTCTGTTAGACTGAAACCTGACTTGTGAATCTAACAGTCCTTTGAAGCCTTCTGGGGTTCTTCCTGTAAGCAAAAGGTCTGGGAATATCTAATCAAAATTCTCAATGACTTGAGGTCCTATCATACATAGAATTGGGATTAAACAGGACTATGAGAAAATAAATATTTAGAGGAAAAGAAAATTGAGAGAAATTAAGAGAAAAATTTGGTTAGACGTTCTGAAGGTATGTTCTCAAGCTGCCAAACAACTAGTGAAGCATCAATTGTTACCCTCCCTTCCAGGATTCCCCTTATTCTTTTTCTTGCAGGTGAAGTAAACAATCAGAGTCAGTAGGAGGAAATAAAGGTCAGTACTTGCACAACTTCCTTTAGCCATAATTCTGGAGCTCCACAGATTGTTGATGCCGTAGGCAAAGCTATTTCAAAGTGTAAAGTGTAGGTCTATAACCACATGTTCAGAATAACATATCCCTAAAATGTTTAAGTATATTAAATTTGGATGGCTGGATCGGAATAAATACATTTCAAAGTGCTCATCTGTGTCCTTAAATATTCCATTAAGGAGACAATGCAGAAGCAACTACACCTTCTGTGATAGCAACATTTGACACCTACTTAGACACTGATTAGCTGACTTAGCCAAAATAAGCTTGTGATTAAAGATAACCACATTATTAACAGGACCACAAAAAATAATTGCTTTGACCACAGAAATAATTGCTTTTTGAACTAATACTAATTAGATACTCTATATTTGCTTTCTTGTCCGAATTAGAACAACAGTACTGATGGTTAACAAACAGAGTTTAAACTTGATTATTGTCTATTAATGCAGTATTCGAGCTCTCTCTAGTTTGGCAAACAAAGCAGTGACAGAAAGACGAAGCTAAACAAACTCAGCCAAGGAAAAACGTGCACGTTTTTAACTCAACTGTTGAAGTAATTTACCACAAGATGTGGATGACTGTCCGTACCTGGAAATTCGAAACCAGTCTTGTTCTGGTTTGTTTGTTTCTGAGAAAGTTGTGCTGCAGTTCAAGCAGGAAATAATTCAGAAAACTGAAAGGAGTACTTTATAGAGCATGTCTGACTGGGATCAGAGCAGTATCTTCTGACCTTATATCTAACCAACTATACCAATTCTATGCATATCTCTGAGAGATGACAAATAGTTGTCTGTTAGTCAGCTGCAGCATTGCAATATATCATGCAATAGCTGTAACTGTTTCTGTATAACAGGTCTTTCATATCAAATGTTAATATTCCAACATTATATGAGGGCTTGTTTTAGGTGCTCTTGTTTATGTTAACAGTTATGACACAAAGAATACCTGGCAGTATGTTTGTCAATGAAGTCTAGGTTAAAGAGGAAAGTGGAGACCGTCCTATTAGAACTCAGCACCTCAGTAACTGCTACACAGCTTGCTCTGCTGTTAGTCTGGTATCTGCTGCTGTTAGATGGATAAGCCCCCTCCCCATACTTTTCTAGCCCAATGAACTGCCAAAGTACCATGGGAAAAATATCTCAAAATATTATGAAACTGCCACAGACTTGAAAGAAGCAAAGTTATCCTCAGAGAGCCCAAGAAGCAAGGCAGAAGTGGAGCTTGTGCTGTTCGGATCAGGATCCAGACAGATCTGAAAAGGTTAGATAAAACTTCCTTACATCAAAAATTCACTCACTGAGAGACAATATCTCGTATCATCCATGTTATCCTGCCGGACGCCAGCTTTGTACTGAGAGGATATGGTTGCATTAAGAGTTGAAAAGCAGCTATCGCTTCCTAGGATTCAGGTTTACTTATGTGACTAAAGACTGTGGCAATACAACCAGCAAAACCATTAAATTTCAATGCTCAGGGGTTACAAACTGCGCATCATTGGCCGTGGATTTTTATTGACAAAGAAAGAATAAACTGCTAAAAAAAAAGTAAAGTTGTTCAACATAAACTGAAAGCAAGACCAGGAAAATGGGCTACACTCTAGCCACACGTCACTAGTACTGAGAGAAGTACTGTTAAAAAAAGTACCAGTACATAAAAGAACAGCACATAGTAAGAGCTGATCTTCGACATGTCTACACTGAAGGTGTCTCCTGACATGGCTCTGTCCAATGACTATGGCTATAACACCAATAACCTAGACACCAGTGCTGACAGAACCTGTACTATAAACAAAACTGCACTATTAAGTATTTCAATCTTTTTCTACATTATTATGTAGACAATTTTTGTAGTATTTTCTTTGCACCATTTTGTAAAATTGGAAATTCATGCTGATTTTGTCTGACTAAGTTTGTGAAGTATGAATACTAAATCATGCAAAATAGCTACCAGAATGAGAATAAATCCAGGTCAAAGAGCAAATGTACAGAGAAGTCATACTATTAGCTTGGAAAACTAGCAAAAAGACACAAAATGAAATATATTCTAGATGCATAAGAAACTACACTGAAGGTACACTGCAAACCTGGAAGTGTTCCAGTGCTCACAAGTAGCAGTAGAGTCAAGAAATTCTTATAGATGTAGATTTCGTGCCTTCCCTGTGCATATACATGAGTATTTCACAGGAGCAGTCTGTATTATGCTATTATTGAGAAGGGAGATTATGTTGATGTGGTAAAAACATATTGAACACTTGAGAAGAACTAAGATCTATCTTAATACTTTAAATTGGTAGTTTGCAAATATGCATTTCAATGTTGATTTATTTGGACAGGATTTTTTAATTTTTTAAAAATCTTTGACTGTTTATAGAAGAAAACTGTAATTAAGGATTAACAACATAAGTAAAGCAAATACTGCTACAGATGTTTTTTAAATACTGGGAATAAAGAATCCTTTCTCTACTCTTATTTATTAAGTGAGAAAAATGAGTTATTAAAGCCTACTTGGGATTTTGGAAACCACCCCTAAAAATTATGGTGCCTAACTGAAGGCCTGGCTTCCAGCTGTGACACTGCAGTCTCTAAATTATGGTCAAGAAAATTGTGAAGACAAATTATATTCTCATATAATATATTAGGGTTTCCTGGGCCATGCTGTAATTCTTTAAAGTAAGCGTAGAGCTATGATAGCAGAATGGGGTGAAAGAAAACAAAATTTTCGATTCAGCAGGAAATATATTTTATAGTAAATCCTGTTATAAATTACAAATTATTTCTTGGGGCTGAAAAACCTTAAAAAGTTTTGTTTCAACAATTTCATAGTGTTTACATTTTTCTTAACATTTTTGCTGCTTTTTAAACTGAAATATGTATATACTTCAGAAACTAAGACATTGTCCAAAGCATCAAATGACACAAAGCACTCCAGATATCATAGGACTACTAGGTGGCCCAGCATGTTCCTTGGTCACCACAAGGTTCTGCTCCACAAGGCTGACCAAGGAACATGCTGGACTTGTCCCATCTCTTTATGTCTGCATCTTCTCATCTCCTGTTTCCTAATAGCATTACAGTGAAGTAGAAAGGAGCCTATTCCACTATCTACTTTTGAACTAAACTCTGGGTACAAGTCTAGGAAACAACAGGTATTAAACATCTGGAAACATTTTGTAGGGCTGGAGGAAGCTCATGTAATGCTCTGTAATTATTCACCTGCAAATGCCTCTCTAATAAATGGTTAATAAACGTGAGGGAACAGAGAGCCTTTTCTTAAATAAGTGACTATACCACACTGGGCAAGAACATGCACTATGCCATCCTGTGCTAATGCAAGGGCAACACACCCCTTGGGATTTTGAAATGCAGGATGTAGGTAGGCTGCCGAGCACTGGTTGGACACAATCACAGTCAATGGTGGTACCAGTCTGGATTCAGCACTGCAAGGATATGTACGAGGGCAGAGGCATAAGAGACTGCTCTTCAGGAACTCAAAAAATGCTAAATGAAAGATTTTAGCATTAGTAGTGTCCTACTGGCCCAAGAGTGAGCGCTATCACATCCCTATCCTTGTGTTACGTGGAAGCACACAGTCAGCACCCTGGGTCGAGATCATACAGATCCATAGAGCTATGATCTGAAAGCAGAAGGGGACTGCATGACTAAGTCAAATGACACAGAAAATGAATGATGACAGTGACACTGAACCCCTCCCTGTCATATAACTAGTTTGCGTCCTTCCCTGAATTATTCTGTGATGCCAGGAGTAATGAACTGAACAGGAAGAGGGCATATGCTCAAGCTCTGCAGCATGACTGCCCACACCATTAACTTGGGAGCGCTGCTTCCAGCATGGGCCAAACTGCACTCTCTGGGACAGTGCCCAGGCATGGTCAGGGATCAGCATGAGCCAGAGATACAGCAACAGGCAGTTTGGATGCAACTATCTTCTTTGGGGGGTAAGAGTGTTGCTGAAAGGATGTAAGCTGTGCTGCATCAGTTGACCTCTAGGCCAAAAAATGGTCCTGACCACTTTTTATTTGCTAATATAAATGTACTCTCAAGAGCTATAGGAGGAATTTTAACCTCTCTACCTGTCATCACCATGCCCAATTATGTATTTGGGTCTTAAAAGTCTTACTGTTTTGTGAAGCTCTCTGTAACAATAGGTAATAATTTCTCCTTTGGTTGAACTGTTGCTGCTCTCATAGAATTGCTTTTATGCCACCATTAAAGGTTAACACTGCTGGTGCTTTTACTTCATCTTTCTTCTAAGTATGTGTAAATTTAAGGGACTTCTAACCTAGTTTTAATAGTTGATTTTTGTGCAAGTGGAAAAAAACATATGAGCTTTTAAATTAATATTAATTCACAGAAATTGCAAGTTATATGTATGAATTGTGCAAGTGAACTTCACAGATATTCTCCTTTATGTATTTATTATGCATATATTATAGAGATCAATATTATTTAAAAGGTTGAATCAGATTATCTCATAAGGACATGCATTTATTATATCCCTTGATTTATGGAGGAAATGGTGACATTAGTTATCAGATTATAGCTGCATGGCAAAAGTAAAGGTTACTACAGTTTTGAGAGAAAAAAAGCACTGTATTTTGGAAAATGCTGTCAGAATAATTCTAATTAGTGTTTTAGATGCACTTTTGTTAGTGTATCAAGTTTTAATTTCAGCTACCACACATTTCTGTAACTGAAATTTGCTACAGGTAAGTAAAAAGGCAAGAAACGTGCTTTAAAACAGGTGTATTCTTTTAATACAAGGTTGCTAACTCTTTAAAGACAACTTATGCATTCATTTAAAACAGACATATTCCCATCCTCTTTCTCTCCTATCCCACCTCACCTGTTCTTCTCATCATTGATTTTCACCTGCTTCTGAGGCCAGAAAATTTCTAACACTCAATATTTTGTAGCTTTTAGAAGTGAATGTCCTTATAGTACTTAAAATCTATATCCAAATCTTTGCCACTCACATTAGTTTTGGAACTCTTTTCCCAAATAAATAACTTGGAAAACAAGAGATAGAAGAGTACTTAACAGCTGAAGACAAAGGAGAACATTACCTTGTGGGCTTAGTAATAGTATGAAGGACATTAACAGAATGTCCTGATTGAAATTAAAATTAAAATTTGAAAGCCATTATGTCAAATCCTAAACCAAAGATAGTCTGGTTTTCCTGAGGACTTACATGAGCCTGGTCTTCTTCACTCAAGTGCTACATTCACAAGTCTGATTGTCAGTTTTAAACCTCTTCATACCTTCCAGGTTTTTAGAATATCCAAAAAGATTCTTCATAAAATTTCTCATCCGGTCTCTTTTCTAAGAATATTAACAATAACCTTTTTGTTCTACTACATGATCATCAGAGTCACACTTGGTTCTGAAAAAAGGAGTTATTAAATCCTATAGAAGATACTTCAGTGTTCTCTGGATATTGGTGAAGGAATTAAAACGGCAATAGAACAAATGCTGAATATTTATACAGTATTTGGGAACACCAGAGCAAAAGACTTTGTTGAATACATCCCTTCCGTAGGTAATCATGCAGGTGTCCTTAGTTTTTTAAAGGCAGCATTAGCTATACAGGATAGTAATTTAAAAATACACATAAACATAATCATGTCAACAATGATTCAAAAGTATGTGTGTGCGCATGCCTGACCCAGTGTAGGACAGCATGTTAGCATGGGCTTGAAATATGCATTTGAAGTTGAGTATAAAATTGAGTATTATCACAAATAGGCTGCTTTCCTGAATTATATCTACTCATTTTTTCTGTGTGTTTTGTCATGATTAACAGTCTCAAAACTCTTACTATGCTTGTTCTTAACCTTAAAAATGTTATAAGAATTCATAAATATTTAATATAGAGTCTTTAATGTAAGAAATTCTCTCCTTGAAGAAAATTACAGTCCGGGTAAACCATCAGTCAACAACATTTTTAAGATATTAAACCTATGTCCTTTAAAGGCAATCCAGACAGATAACATACAGATAAAAGCTAACACGCTTCATATGCTTACAGCCCTTAAAACAGTATAAACAACTAGCTGCTTCACCTACAATAAAAACTGGTCAAGCTTTAAATCTAAGTGAGCTAAATTTATCCATGCAAGAAATATGGTAGAGAAAGTTTATTTGCCTTTCTTTGGAGCTCTTCATTGTTCCCCCACCTCTTTAGACACACCTGAATTCATCCCACCACTTCAGGACAACAGATCTTTTTTTAAAATTTTTTCTATTCTTTCAACAGTTTTTCAGAAATATTCCTGTCACATCACCATAAGAGGACTGAAAGAGCCAAGCAGAGTATTTCTTTCACAAGCAGTATGAAAAGCAATATTGTTATAATTTGTAGCAATTTAGCTCTGCTTTTATTTTATATAAACTTTAATGGTGAAATCATTCTAGAAATAAAGGAAACAGAATGGAAAAATGTAAGAAAAAATGGATGAATCATCTAAAAATTTTTGTTAAAATACAAGAAATAAGGATAGATAATTTTCTTGAAAGCAAAATTCCATCACTCATTCAGTATATGTACAGACATTTGCAAAGAGCTATACTAATTTTATCTTTTAAAAAGGGAATGAATGCCATTGCTGAACTCATTCTGTCAATTATAAGACTGCAACAGGACTTGAGATACACTGTTTTATATAATGTGATTGTATGACATAAAAAGTGTTTTGGCATTAAAACAGTTCCTTAAAAGAATCTAAGTTAAAGTGAATTTAATAAACATGGTCAGCAAAACCACACATCTTCAGAAGCAGGTATTATTCCATTTCATGCAAGGCATGAAAAGTTTTAAATATTTACAGTTTTTTCTTTTTTCCCTGAAAATTGCATCATCAAAATCAATAAAAAACTTAGTGTCTTCTGTTTAATCTTTATCTAGATGAACAAGATACTCAGCTATTATAAACCAAAGAAATTTCATGGATTTCGATAAGCTATTGTATTTTAAATATTCTCCCAGTTTATGTGAAGATATGCTCATATATGCATACACAAAATGCAAGGCCAAAAAAGTATACACCCAGCAGGCCAGTTGACTCTAACCAGTATTTTTCATCCTGAATTTCTCTGGCCTTACCTAACACGTATACAGGCATTTGTTTATACCTACATACATATCAAGGATCAGATTACAAATATTTTGCTCACAATTACTAGACAATCAGCTTTATTGATTACTGGAATATTACCTGTGCAGTTACCTTTCCTTGCAGTATGAGAATCATGATATGGCCCTAACTATTCTGATTTTCATGTAGTCATATTACCTTGTATGAAATAGCCTAAATGGTCCAACACTGATATTCTGAATTTTATTTCACTTTGTATTAAAATTTGATGTATCAACTTTTGGGGCTATTGTTTCATGTATATAATATGGCAAAAAAATAGATTATATTTATGTTTCACCTTGGAACCATTGGTTCTGAACTACCCTATCGCTAGAAACCATTTAATGGAAAAGAATAAAAGTTTTCCTTAATTCATAGAACTTCGAACTTCTGAGGACTATTGCTGACTTCTGTCTCAAAGCGATATTGTTAATACAAACTATACAGCTAATGCTGCAACCGACTTTTTGACCACTAAATATCCTGATGCTTTTTTAAAATGGAAGAAAATTTACCTTAATATCAAAAGCTCCTGGCTGACCCACTTTGTTATAAAGCTCCAGCTGGTTCTTGACAGGCGTTACCCACAATATCACCTGATTTAGCTGTTGATCAAGTTCGATGAAATCCTTTAGCAGAATCTCTATTTCTTTTTGTTTCTCTGGAAGATTTTTGGACACCTGAAAAAAATACCAGAAGATAGTTTTTTTGGTGAAAAAAAGTAACATAAAACAATTTAACACTACACACATATACACTTATATAAAATGTTAAAATACAAGTTTTATACACTGGTAGGAAGAAGGGAAGGAAAGAGTAGATGCACCAATCAAATTATTATGGTAGGTGTCTTGCAAGTCAGTCAAAACACACTCTTTCTTAAAAAACCAAACAAACAAAATACCAAGCCAAAAAATAACCCAGAAAACAAAACAAAAAAAAAAAAACCCACACATACACACAAACCTGCAAAACCAAACCAAAAAAGATCAAACCCCAGCACCAGGTTTCTTGCTTTTTTGGTAAAACAATTGTTATCTCAGTATATGAAACTGGTTTAAAAGTCACTTTTTAATACTGAAAAGTAAAAGTGAAAATATGGAATTGATTGTTTGAATGATATCAAACCTTTCTTGACCTCTTGAATCTAGATATTTATAAACATGTGTTTTCTTACAAGGTGTTCAGAGTTGCCAGTTGAGTCCAAATATGCATGAGCAGATGCATACAGCAATGAAAAATAATGAAGAAATATATCATCAGTACTGATTGGGCCACTTGGTTCTCCGATTTGCATTCAAAGCAGATTTTTTAACTGAGCACATTCTTCTGTGCCAACAATACTAGAAATTAAGAATCAGTGAATGGCATAGTTCAAATCCAACAGTACTGAAGCACTTGGAGCAAATATAGGAACAGGTTGGAAACAAATAAGCCATACTGTCCTTCCCAGATTGTTTGCTATAGCTAGAGAGGTGAGGTGTCATGATACTACACAATGTGCAACATTGCAAACATATACTAGAGGAGAAACCATCTGTACTTAAAAAAAAAAATCACAACAGCAAATATCAGGCCTGTGCAGAGATAAGAAACAACGGCAGTTAATTATTAAAATCAGCCAAGACGTGTGCTTAGTTTTCCATGTCAAGAAAAATGAGGTTTCCCAATGTTCATTGTTTTTAAGCACATGTTTTCACTAAAGTGACCTGTTTAAAAGTAGTAAAACAAAAGGTTTCTGATACACATGATGAAATATAAATTCCGTGTAAAGTTAAACAGCATTAATGGAAGCATTGCTATCATATTGCCCCGCTACAGAAGTATTACTGCTGTGTACTAACTTCTAATCCCTAATGATGGTATTTTACAGAAGACACTAAATCTAAACACATCAGAGATGTGAAAGTAATGCAGGTTATTAAAAAAAAACCCAAAACAAAACACTGAACAAAAACCACCACCAGCTGAGAGAATGGGAAGAACACAACTGTCGCATGACATGTACATTTCTTTACAAATTTGGTTTGAACAAACTGATTTGTTGGTTCCAAAATAACCCCTCTACATATACTCTGCATATGATATATTAGACTGTACTTAAGTGATATTTGTAATTCAAGAAGTTGATTTCCCATATATTAAATTATCTCCATTGTTCACTATAGCTACCCCATAATATCCTGTTTAAAAAAACCTGACCCATGAGTCAAATTATGTTTTCTATCTTCCTGATCTTGTTAAATATTATAAAAATTCTGCTTTTCCAGCATGGCCCCAGATATGAAAGAAAACAATTAAAAATGCATTCATTTCCCTTATGTGTTAACTCAATATCTATGCAGACCTTGGTCTAATTTCACAGAAGATTAGTTTCATCTTTCTTACAACTTTTGAATGTTAATCTCCAATGTTCAGTAGCTTTAATATTAATGTAAACAACTTCCACAGAAATGCTACTGAAAGTAAATAGGTAGTCATAGGCAGACAAAAATCCAAGCTGATTTCTGAAGATCCGAAATTTAAATTAATCTGCTTCCAATGAACATTAATCAATTGGGTCTATCACAAGACAGAGAAAGAAAAATTTGTAGAGGTTTGGGTTTTTTTGGGGGGGAGGGGGGTGGGGAAGTAACCAATTATATACTAAGGTATATTAAATCCAGAAAAGCAGAAGATGAAAGCTTAGGTTTTGGTGACAGACTGTGCTTCAACCTACTGTTTTCAAAAATAATCACACAAGAAAAGAAAGCAAAATAAATCCCACCGATAGTAAGAGGTAAATTGTGATATAAGTAAATGCAGCCTCTTACAAGTTGGGTCCTGCTCTAAAATTATAGCACAAACATAGGATTATAATATTTTTATATAAAAACGAATCTAGGTCAATATGAATCAGTTCATTATATACAGAAATTTAATGTCATCTACTTTTACCACAGAGATAAAAAGAACATCAGTAAATAAATAAATAACTTTCCACAAACTCAGGTTAGGGTTAAAGATAAGCATGGATAAGCATTTAACAAGGCAATACCTTGTAAGATCCAGGTAACGTGTTACATGCCCACTGTGTGGGAATCAGATTCTTAGATTCTGGATCTCAGGGATTTTGTTTGCTCACTTTTTGTTTTTTTTAAGCTCTAGCATCAAATTGTCAAGCTGGCTAATCAAATTAGAGCCTGATGAGTTTAAGGTAATTACAAGTCCGCCTATCAAGCCAAGGTACTGCTGCAGATTGTCTCTTGGGGGACAGCTTGTTTCCCGAGCTAATTCTGCAGCTCACCAGAAGCATAATTTGGAAAAAACCTCCATGGAGTAATGGACATGGGCATGATGACTGGGTGTCCAGATTTATGCCCTTTCTGTGGCAGAGATGGACACAAGGAGATGGGGCCCTCCAGAATCTTCCCTACCTTTTTACTCACAGTCTTTCAAGCCTGTTGTTCACAGCTCCAGGAGTTCCACCCCTGCGGTGGGATTCTGACGCTAGTGGGACCTAGAGTCATCCCACTGCCCTGCTGTCTCTGGGCTCTCTACAAGTTCTTGGATGCCTCCAGGGATGAGTGAGCAACGGCTGGTGTCCCACTCCAACTCTCTTTTCTACATTTTTGCTTTTGGCCCCCTTCCTCCCCATCCTCCTTTTATTCATTTGTTGTCTCAGGGTAACCATCTAGTGTCTACTCTGTTTCATTCCCTTTGGTATCTTTTCTCTTTCCCTCATATTTAAGAAAGACAGTTAGGTTTTATCAGAGGAGGGCTGATGTCCTCTTCTAAGGGGGAAGACCGATAGGAACAGTGGCCATAAGGCAACACCTGCAGAACAGTAAAAACAGGGCAGAGAGTTGAGGTGCTTTCCCCCAGATCTGCCTAAGACTGAACACAGGCCTGATTAAGGAGCGTTATAGGCTGGCAAGGAAGACAGGGTGCGAAAGAAAAAATTGAAGAAAGGACAACTTCAATTAGAACACCTGTTTAAAAATCTAGCTTAGCCCTTTGTATACAAACTAAATATTCTCAACTTTGCCTTACTTGGCAGCAGATCAACATTGAAAATGTACCTTGGTTTGCAACTAAAGGAAAAAAAATAAATTTGCAAGTGCAAAGGACAACAGAAGTATGGATTATTCCTTCAAAGAAAAAATTCTGATTTCAACATCAAAGGACTATATAATTTCAATGATATGTGTCAAAACATTAATCTCAAAACATGTGATGCATCTACAATTTTGTGCTTTAGTTCATGTGTTAATTAAGTTAGATTAATTGGAAGCTTAATAACAGAATAATAGGAAAGATTTAAGCTCTAAATTGGGAAACAGTAGAAGAGCCTCATTTTACTAACTGGCACTGGTCTTCACAATACTTAATTTTATTCTAATCTTAAATTATCAGACCATGTCCCACTTATGTAATGTATTCCATTTTTGCTCTTTTCATGAAAATGCTAAAAAACCTACAAATAAATTACCCGCATAGAAATGATAACTTCGCTCAAAACACGAGAATACTCTGTGAAATTTGAATAATTGTATGTTTTCAAAGTCTAGATCTTTATCTAAATATTTTCATTTCTTCTCCTTATGAATTCTCCAACTACTTGCATTGCTCTTTTCTGTTCCATCTGAACCTCATGTCTTGGATGATCTTCCTTCACAAGAACCCTAAATGAGACACTATTATGTTCTGTCCATCCCCACCCCAATCTGATTACTTTGGTGCAAAATGATACATATGCTCAACCTGGCAGCATAGATCTCCTTGATCATTTCACGTGCTACAGTTTTCCACTGCTTTTTCCTACTTTAGCTTTAGATAGGTTTTTTCAGTCTATACACATCATTGCGTGCATGTACTATGGGATGAATTAGAGCTGAGCAAATGGAAAGGAATACCATTCTTATTATTGATAATAATAAGTGTAAAAGGAGGAAGAAGTTGTATAAAATATGTCACCTGATATAAAATCATATTCTGTGTCCTTGTTCTGTTTAATTCCTTATGAATATCCAGAAAGCAGATTCAATTAAAGCAGTATCAATTAAAATAATAGTTGTGGAGTTACAGTTCAATCCTGTAACTCAGGAACAATACTCAAAATGAAAAAGTTGAAACTAATTAGGTAGAGAGAGTAAGAAAGAACGAATGAACAATGGGGAATAGTTTTGCAGAGGTCAGAAATGTTATTGCAAATTAATGAACTTGATAAATTGTGTTACTAGTAAGGCATCACTATCATTATCAGCAGCTGCCACTGATAAAAGTAAGGAAAGCCACTGAAATGACTTGCATACATTATATTTCAAGTGACCAATGCCTGGTTTTGAATATTTCTCTTCTCCCTCATAAGTCAATGTCAAGGTCATTTCCTATTTACCTGAAATGACCAAAGAGAAGATAATGCCATTATTACCCAGCTGCTTGGGAATGTAGATTACGAGATGCATCTCCCCAACATGTCATTTGTCAACAAAGAATATGGAGAATTTTCCTAATAGTAAGTGGAGAGAAAAGAAATCCCAAATTCCAACATTTTAACAGCAACTGAAATCTGGGATTTTTTTTCCCACTATTAGATAAGGTACTCATTTCTCTTGCTAGCTGTCTCACCAACCTCTCAATAACACAGCAGCACTTATAAAAGGATCTTATTTTGATGAATCTGAAAGTGGATTAAAATTTAGTTTTCTCGATATGCATAATATGATAAATTATAATGAACTGCAATGAATATGAACAAAAGTATGTTGTGGGGTATCTGTGAAGACTTTTAACAATGTTTTTCTTGTACTCCTGGCTTAGGAAGGTCCCTCTGATATACAAAGCACTTTATGAAAGTGGGCTTCTAATATAGGATAACTGGTAGTGTCAGGTTTGAAAAAACCCCACAATTGTTTGCATACAGTGAAATGAAGAGTGTATAGCTTTCTGTATGAATTGCTTTCCTTACTAAATGTAAAGCAATCAGTAGCTTCTGCTTTACTCTTCCATTTCTGCAAAAATACAAATATTAGGAAAAAAGGAGACAGGTGGCTACACTGCAATCGGTCCACAGCACAACTGTACTGAAAGCAAGTTTTTATTTTGTCCAAGCCAGGATTTGCATAATAAAGAAATAACTAAAGTCATAACAACTATTAAATGCAAGCTGCAATCCAGACTTATTGATAAATCACAACTGACACTTCCATCACACTAGTCAGATGATTGCATAAAATGGCAGTTCTTACAACCACTGTTCTGAAAGTTTTATCTGCTTAAAATCACCATCCCCAGAGCATGTACAAAAGAATGATTTAAAATAGAAGGGGAAGTAGTTAATTTTTATGCATCATTTCTTCATGAAAAACAATCAGTGTAAGAAAGAGTTTCATATAGGTTCGGTTTAGGATGCCATTTAGTTAATTAACTGAGCCATTTTCATTAACAAACTCAATATTGACTTTAAAACAAAATCTACATAATTTCTTTAAAACAATGAATATTTATGTCCCCCAGTGTCTCTGACAAAGTTGGAGTAAAGACTGTATTATTAGAGCAAGATGAAAGCATGCTACTAAAAATATGTATAGAAGATTTTTATTTGCTATGTAGGTAGTGTTTTATGTTTCCTTACAAGCCTCTCAGGACCTGACCTTGGCACGTGGTTTTTGGTTTTGTTTTCTCTTTTTTTTTTTTTTTTTTAACTTCTTAACTGTGTATTTGTAATATTCTCATTTTTCATTTTTATTAAAAAAATCTTTTTTTTTTTCCCATTGATGCAGAAGACTACAGCAGTCCACAAATCCAATGCACCAAACAATTTTCTGCTTCATCCTGGCTGTCTAGCTTTTTAAAAAGCAAATAAACATATCCCCCAACCCCAATGATTTGTTTTGTTTTTCTTGCATAGTAATATGATTGTATATATCACAGTCTTCTGAATATCTGTATGCTATTTATATTTAATATTTATAACTAATTGTCATTCATTTTGCTTTCTACTATCTCAACGATTCTCCTTTGTCAAGGGCACTTTTTGAGCACCAGACCCTCTACCTTAAATCTCTGTTAAATAATCTAGCCCATGATTTTCTTTTCTTTATCTTTATTTCTTACTCAGTTCCAGAAATCCAAAAGCAGCCACAAAGGGTTTACAGTATAGTTCCTTCAGTAACTCTTAATGAAAGATATTCTGACAGGAAAATGATTTCTAAATAAAAGTACAATGCCCTAAATGTTCTTTCCCTGGTTTACAGCAGATAATACCATATCTGTCCCTCAGGCTACACACAGTCCAGGAGACAAGCAAGCTCCAGCATGCACCCCATAGTGCTGGTAGCCCACCTGAACAGTCAAAGCTTTTTTCCCCATGGAAAGCAGAGCCTGACTTATATGTTGGGAGGAGGAAAGAAAATGACAGGCCCTAGTGCTATTCAGCAGAGCTGGACGTGCTGTTGCGGTGTCCCAGGGAAACACAGTGTTATTTTATAGGGTACGATAAACCCTGTCTGACATAGTTAAGAGCAATCTCTTACTGTTTGGCAAACCACAGTAGTCCTATCTCCACTTTTGGTCTTTCCATGTGACAGAGTTCATCCTCCCTGTTGCTTTGTGTCACCATCCTTTTCTGCAGCCCTCCTTTTCCTAAGATCACACATTATCCGACTGCTTTACTTTCAAAACCATGCCCAGTACTGAAAGCTCAACTTCTACGTGTAATCAGCTCACAGTGGCAATCAGTCAACAGCTAAACTAAACATATCGATACTTTCTTCCATGCTCTTGTCTACATCTGAGAAGCTTCCCAGAAGCATTCACGAAACCGCCATGGTGCTTCTAAAAACTGTCATCTGCCAGAATGCCAGACGAGCAAAATTAAGCCAAAAGGTATTGCAATGAAACAAATGACAAATATTTATACAACATGTAGTTCCTTAAAATGCAAGCTATAAACTAAATTTAGAATTGTTATGGATTTTAACACTAATAAAATCAGTATCAAACAGCAATTTCTGGCTATAAGCTACATAGAGCAGTAAGTTAGGTAATGAATGTATAGATAAATTGTATTATTTCCATAGTAAATAAACAGGGATTTTTTTTTGCATTATCTTTGCACAGTGTAGATAAATTACAGTGGGTTGGAATTTTATCTACAGCTCAATATTTATAGCATTTCCTAGCAACAAAGAATTTATTCTGTTAAATATCATAGAAAAAAATAATGTTGGTATTCCAATTCTAGTGAGGGATCTTGACTGCCAAGTACTGAGCTGACATGTCTCACAGAAAACAACTAACAATGAACTTGATCTTCTTTTTGGTTGTTCTTCAAGAATTACCTGGTTTAGCACTTTGAGGGAGGTGACAACTTGTCATTTGCAAGAAACATGCAGTTAATAGAAAAGTTGAGTGTGGGAGTTACCCATAATGGTGCTCAATGTACAATTAAGTTCAGTATCATACCAGGCCATTCTCTGGGTAATGATGACGATGAATTTTTGAAAAGGTGTTTTTAAAACTCTGAGAAAAGTGGCCAAAAAAAGGCAAGGCAAGAGGAAGGGAAAAGGGAAGGGGAGGTTTAACTTTAAGGTTATTTCAGACTTCTGTTTGTGGGGATTTTAATTATATAGGTGTTGGAATACAGACAGGCCTATATAATTAAAGTATAATCTTTATCTTGTAAACAGCAAATAGTAAAACATTGATTTTAGGTTCCTACAGTCTTCCTTAATAGAAATGCATGAAACACCTGACATACAATGGAAGTGCCTGTCTTGGAACTGAAGTTTAAAAAACCCCAAACCATTGTCATTCATTGGTGGTGACGTTATGTGAACCATTGTTGAGTGTGTGTGAAATCTCTCTCAGATACACAGTTGTTGCAGTGTAGAAAAATGTGTAAGGATTTGCCCAAAGTGCCTTATTTGAAATCTGGTAATTCAGCTAGATCAATATTACCTCAATGTAGCTGTCAGCACAAATGTCATGACAATTAATACTTTTTATATTCAAAGTACTTAGCATAACTTCTTAAATATATGATGAATATATTCCTGATTCATATGACAAACAAGAATAAAAAGGAATTTTAAGATGGTCGGTAAGATAGTATGATATATATTATATATATACATACATTTGTTTAATCATGATTTTATGGTCTCATTGGCTTGTACAGACTTTTTACCCTTGCATGATTGTATTTCATAAATATTTTTAATTCTTTGCTTAAAGTTTAACATGTAACGGACAGACAAGCAATATGGCCTTACGAATACACATCTGAAGTGTTTATGATTAATATTAAAATAAATAGAAATGTTTTATTCTTGTGTAGTCTGTGCATTATTATTAAATGATTTGTCACGTCATCAATTCAATCTAGTCTATCCTCACTTTTTTAGCAGGTACAAAATACCTTTGAATTTGCTTTAAATTACCTACATTACCTGTACTGTAGATATAAGTTGGGAGTGGCTACAGAAGAGTCTTGCCACTTAGATTACGAATAGACATAATAATTGAAAAATAACACCAGAAAAAGATTATGGGCTAGAGCAAATGCTAAGGGATCCTGAGGGAAATAACTGCTCAGCTTCAACAGTCTCCTGGCTCAACAGGACATACTTGTCAAATGGGGATGGCATCTATCATCATACTGATGAGTTTTAAGGAGTGAGGTGAATCAGCACTGACTTAAGCGACCTGACCTCAAGTCTCCACTGAGGTCAGAAGTAAAAAAAAGTTTGATAATCCATTACAGACCCCATTCATGCATACTTAGAAAAAACAAGCACCATACAATTTTCTGGTGTTCCGAGGTGGTAATTAATGAAGGAAAATTGAGTTAGATGCTACAGCAGTGATGAGTGATATAACAATAGTTAAACTAACTTCTTGGGAGAGAAAAAGAGATATCTAGCATCCTCATCAGGTTTCCAGGTCCAGCAGTCATGAGTTTATTTTAACCAGAATATTTAAGATGTTCCCTTTAACCAAAACTTTTGAAAGAACCAGTCACCTTAATTGTTTGACGTACTCGATAGTTTTTGTTTAGAAAGTGTTGCTATGGAAGAGCAAGACTAAAAGCAATAGCATGTTGGACCTTTCAGGGCTAAATCCCAACATGTACTTGCTTAAAAAGAAATTCCAGTTTGTTTGACATCATAGTGGGAAGTGAATTTTCCAATATCATATTCAACCTCCAAATTAAATGCTGTGTAACTTCAATGCTACAAAACAATCAGAGAAAAGAAAGAACTTTATAAAATGAGAAAACACACACATTTTTCTCACTCTTTCTACACGCCCATGACTAATGTCAATGTATGGATAGAAATAAAACTGTTCATTAACTCCTTTGCCTTTTAATAGCCTTTAAAAAATGATGATGATGATGATAATAATAATAATAATAATAATAATGCACCAGGAGTTCTCATGACTACTAGCATGGTATTTATTCATAGCTCTACAGCAGTTACTCTCTTTTCTGAGGAAGCTAAGCCAGCTTTTTGCCTTTTGATAAAATGAGTAAAATGTATTACTATTTCTGATTTGAAAGACAAGTTTAGAAATGGATATTTAAATGTCATATTTAGAATAATAACATTCAGGAGAGTCTTCTGTGAAATAATCATATTATTTATTTTTCAAAAGTAGAAATCTGCTTGATGTTGATTACTCCAGATAATTTAGACATTTGTACTGAGATGTTGTTATGAAAGCAGAAACAGGTATCCACTCAGAGTTTGTATCACAGGAAAAAAGGAGCATGGTAAATAGGACTGTTAAAAATTTTCTTATCCAGAAGCATAAGATTTGTACAAGACGGTTAGCTTTTACTACCCCTAATTAGAAATATCACACCACCACAAACATCACAACTGATATTCACAGATGCTTTGTGGGTTTACTTTTAAGAAAATGAAACCATGTGTTCCTCACTATTATTATAGATTGCGAGCTGGTATTTAAGTACATTGGGACTTAACTGATAAATGCTGTAGCACATAGAGCATTATTCAGAAAGATCTTGTTAGTAACACACATTGTGTAAATTTCAAAAGATAAGAGAACAATTCCTTTCCACTTCATCCCACCAAATACAAATTTAGTCTTACCAAACGTGGCAAGTCTCTCCTGTTCTTCCTCTTTTTGCAAAACCCTTCAAGAATCTGTTGCCCCTCTTTCATGTGAAGTGCGGGAGATTACAAAGACAGAGCAGTCATACAAATTGTCCTCTTACCTTCTGAGAAAGTCACAGTAAGAACTAACACAGTAAGTAAGGAATGACTGGGGTCACAGAGGTTGCTGTTGGGTGACTATGAGGAACAAAAGGAGGAGAAGACAGACAGTCAACAGACAACCACGATGTATTATTTTGATATATGCTGCATATAATTAGGAAATCTGTCCAGTTTTCTCATAAGCAGTTCCTTTCCTGTAAGTTTTTCCATGTTGATAAATACCATGGCCTGAAATCCACAAATAGCTCACTGATGAATTTCCAACTTACTTGTATTTAACTTTCATTAAATTTATTATGTTTGCTGTCATTTATTGTTAAGCCTAAAACACACCTGGAAAAACAAAACTAAGGTAAAACAAATAAAGCTAGAATCTAACATGCATAAAGAAAAAAGAATCCTAACTCTTCTAAATATACTCAAAAACTTGTCTCAAAGGAAAAGAACAAATATTCAGTAGTATGCCACAAGAGACCTTGATATTGTGTAATTATTGCCTGATTGCTGCAAAAACATTTTGAATATCGTAACTTTTTCTTTGAAGGGACTTCAGAATGACTAATCCTTTCAAATGAGAGTAAACAATATACTGTAGTAGAAAAGTATTTACTAATACTTAACAAGACAAAGAAAATTGGTGGTGTCATGAATAAAAAGAGAGCAATCGTACATTTCTCTGCAGGACTCCTGAAATAATGTAAAACAGCATTACTAACCACTTTTACAATGCTTTAAACCTTCAGAATTTTTAAATATTACCAAGTAATTTAATTTTACAATATTCCTATGGGATGGGGAGTTGTGCATAGGAAAATAGAGCAGCTAGAAAATTAAGCATCTTCCCTGGCATTTCCAGTCTGTGGGAAGTGACAAGACCTGTAGTGTGTCATACCCAAATATACCATCTATTGGGGATTTACAGCACTAAAAACTTCCTTTTTCTGATGCTGTGCTACTGCATCTATTTATTCATAGTACTTTATTGGGGGGACACGTAAATTTTTGTTTAATTTTTACTTTTGTGCTCATAATGAGGGAAATATATATTGGAGTTTATATGTTAATAAATTAAAAATAGACCAATGCAATAATCTGTGCCAAGCACGTGCCTGTGGGGGAGCAGAGAAGAGGGCTGGTTATTTTCATATTATGCAAGCTTGGCTGCCAAAGTTTGAAAGGATGGCTTTTTGGATTTCAGGGAAAAAGGCTTCTCCAGAAAATGTTTCAGACTACATCTAACCTGTTGGACACAAAATTGGTTCTGAATGCCCAGAGGTGAGTGCATGCCCTGACCACGTCCTGGCCCCACACTGTGATAAGACCCAAGAGTTCACAAGCTGTCCCCTTCATTGCCATGGGAAGGAAGCCTAGGCTTGGGGCCAGACGGAAGCTGTACTGTGCTCTTGTCAGGCCCCTCAAATGAGGGAACCAGGGCCCTCTGGTACACTGCAGCACAAACATGCCACTCTCCATAAGAGAAACACAAAAAAAACCCCCTATAGTATGCAACTAAAGAAGGATACATACCAAGTATAACTGAAGTTAAATCAATTTGCATCTATTTTTACACACGGAATCGTTCCATAAGCAAAATTCTTTCCTCAGTCAGCTCTTTGTTTCTGCTATTCAAAGAAGAAAGTGGAACTAAACAATGATGAGCCTTCCCATTTCACTTCATTGTCCGTGAGACTCGCTGGTTTGAACACAGGCCAGATGAACTGGCCTGGTAGGCTATGGTACCTACACAATAGGGATGACCATCATCTTCTCTGTGGGTAAAATATCATAATATAATTTTATTCAGCCAGATTTTTTTTATTATTATTCTTAGAAATAAAACATTAAGTTGTGTCTTTATCAAAATTCTCTCCTTTGAAGGACTTGAAAACTCTCCGCATTTCTTTTCTATCCCTTTATATTGAAGGACGACACTTCAACTTTCACTAAAGCCTGGGAATTTCTTATGCCCTTATTTAGTGAATGACCCTTCAGTCCTCAGTGCTTGAAACTCTACTTCAATATGGCAGAATTTCCCCACTCAACTCCTTGACACAGGATGCTGTGTGCTTAAAGTTTACATGAACTTAAATGATCCCTGGCACAATTTTTAAATTTAATAGTCATTTCTAAATTATTCTTCTATTAATTTGTCCAGATACCATTTCAAATCATTGTATATTTTTAGCATACTACCTTTTCTTCATTAATATGATCTTCTGTAGGCATCTGATTTTAGGCATTATCAGATGGCTAAATGGACATGGTCAGAGTGTGTATGGACCCTTTGTTTGTCCCTAAATCATCCACTGGTATGTTCTCATACAAAATGAAATAAAGAGGGTACACCCCTCTTTAAATGTTATACCTTTTGGATGTAGTACGAATATGGCTCATCTCTTTGACCTCAATATTCTGCAAACTGACTTGTATAGAAGACTCAACAAATCCACACAAAACTGCTCTAGAAAAAGATTCTTACAGTCATTTATCTGCATTTTGTATGTGAGATCAAACATACTCTTCCTACCATGCTTCAATCTAAAATAAAGTCTGATTGGCTATCAACATATTCTACACATGAAGGAACCCATAACATTGTAAGAACACTATTATTATCTATATAATTTGGACCAATAGCAAAGAAAATGATGATTATATTTTAAGTGATTTTCTGCTTGGTAGTTTTCACTACCTGGCTTCCTATTTAATCTGGCTTTTACATTAAAATTTTGTATAATAATAAGGCTCCCTGGAGGATTCATATCTAATATCCTAGTTTTCTGGAACAAAAACTGCATTCTGTTATGAATATATAACTTATATACAGAAGAATTTGTACTGTTATTTGGTTCATTCTGAACACATTGAAGTATTTATTTTAACAAAAGTGAGTATTCTTTCTCATCCACTGTTTGTTGTTTGGGTTGGTTTTTTATGGGTTTGTTTTATCATCTGTGATCTGGGTCATGTACTAAGTGCTGGAAAGGAAAGCAGGTGAGGTCAGGGTGTATTTAGGCTTTCTTTCATTGTGATGCTCTTCACTTCTGTTCAGAAAAAATTGTAAACTACCTTTGCTTCAAAGTTTTAGTAGATGCAGCAACTGTGTTTTTTTCACTAAATACCTTGAATGACAAAAGTGAGCTAAAGGAGTTGAAACATTTTTGTCCACCATCACAAAAAAATAAATATGCTATGTAAAATTATTTTTTCTTTAAGATTAAATCCAACTGATCAGCTATAGTTTTCCCTTGGTGATATTCCAGATACAGCATAAATTACGTATTTTTCAATTCCTTGTGCTCCTAAGAACTGCATTAATCTAATTTTAATTTTGGCCCTATAAACCCCAAAGAATAGGCATTTTAAAAAAAATAGCCTTTAAACTGAAAAAAGCAGCACTTATATCAAATCTCAGGATTTTTTTTTTTAAGGTTGCAAAATGCAGTTCTTGTAAAGCAATGGTTAAAAAAAAAAAAAATCACTGAATATCATACCACAGCAATATTCACCCTCATTTGAATCTCATTTATATTTTGGTTGGGGATCAAAACCAAAACCAGCACAGGTCTGTGTAGATATTCAGGTTCTTTTCAAATATGGCACAAGATTTTAAAGTCTCTTAGCACTAATTTTCCAGATTTAAAGACCATTGCATCCAAATCTGAATCTTAAATCAGACTAAAAGTGATCTATTAGTCTAAGCCTGATCTGTTACCATCTCTTATTTTATACATAGGAAATAACCAAATATTTCAGTGTAAGTTAAACCTATTCATTTTCTTCCATCCACTCTGAAAACCTATACTTAGCCTTGATTGTAGACATTCATGGAGCTATTATAACCCACCTTTCAAATTACATCAACTAACAAAAAAACCCCAGTCTCCTAACATTTTACAATAGTCTCCACTTCTTTCTGATGAAAATCATTAAGCTTACTTACAGTATAGCATGTAAAGTGGAACAAAAACTAATGTCTGAAGCTGCTAAAATGACTAAAAATTGCCTCTGATTGCTGAGTAGGCTGTAGGGCCCAATTCCCATTGCGCTCTGTCTTCTAACACACGCAATCCTTTTTTTTTTTAAATATCTAAGTATCTCAATAGCTTTAAATCAATACAACCTGAAAACCTTCAGTATGTGTAGCCTAAAAAAATAGGAAAAAACCCAAATGGGTTATTTTACTTGCTTGGAAGGTGAAAATAAATCAGGCATTCATAGTAGGCTACAAATGCTTTAGTCCATACTTTCTTGTTTGCCTTATTTTAACAATCTGTAAGATGATTTTTAAAAAAGAAGAAACAAAAAAGAACCCACAGATTTATCAACATTCCATGAGATCATAAGATCAATTCTTATGGTCTTGGGGGGGCACGACAGACGACACAAAACAAAAAACCACACCCCCCAAAACAAAGCCACTTCTACTTATCTATGGAATTCTTAGTTGAAGTGTCAGCCAGTTTCTCTTTTCACAACCTGCAAAAATTGTGCTATAAGTGAATGTACTTATATTTCTTACTAATTGAATACAAGGTTTTGTCATCCTTGCTCTGTGTGTTTCTTCTGAAAACAACAGCACTTGGCAATTTTCTTAAATGACGCAAAATGCAATCCAATCGAAGATTTCTGATTGTATTTAAAAGACAGATATATATATGTGTGTAACATATATCAGGTTTAGGCTGCAAGACTGCTTTTATATAAGGTTGTTTAGACTTACCATCTAAAGATGAAAATTTTAAAATGGAAACCAAATTATGAATCTCATGATACAATTTATAGGAAGTGGCTAAATTAAACTACATATCATACTACTTCCCTCCACCAATTTTATTCCTGGAAAACAGTAGCTAACCAACTTAGTTCCAACATAACAGAATCCAGATTTTAGTTGATCAAGTAAATAACAAACCAGATTTTCTATTTAATGTTCCACACCACATATGAAACAAATAGTGCTTTTGAATATACAGGTATTTCCTACTACTTCAGCTTCAGAAAAAGGGAGGGTTTCTACAGACCAGCAAGTAAAATAAAAATATTTAGTCCCCTTCAGGATGGCTTCCTTAATTCTCCCTTATTCACTCTCTGTGAATATTCAACTTCTTTATTGGTGTAAGAACTTGAATGTTTTTCCTGTTTGAATAACAAGCTGGAAAAAGGAACAGATCAAAACCTTATAAATCTCCATGCACAGAATAAGTAGACTTTGAAAATCTTACATCATCCTGTGCCTTGCAGCAGAAGCCCTTCTACCATAATGTGGACAATACTACTGACTTGGAACTCAAAGGTCTTTTCATTGTCCTCTCAGAAATTCAAAGATTCAGTGGAAAATAAAATTCATGTTCTCCGAGACAGAAACATTACTAAGGTGGGCAATTTGTTGAGAATAAGTTTCTGTTACTCAGTAGACTGGAACAGGAAGCTTATCCTTGAGTGTACCTGGGCAGCAGGAGTTTTTAGGTGTCTTTGCAGTGAAGTGGACACCCCAGGATGCCCAACCATAAGAAGTAGAAAATAAGACACAAATACCAAATGGGTATTTGGTATAGACTGAGTGTAATCCCATTCAGGTCTGTCCTACATAAGTTACTGATGGAAATTTCACAGTTCTGTTATTTAGTAAGGTTATCTTTTTGTTAAACAACCCTCCCCATTACATAGTTAACAACTAGTGACAAAAAAGACCCACTGGAAAGTATAGAAATGTGGATATATCATACATATATCATATAATATCCTATTACCAATAGGAAGATTTCAGTACATCCTCATTTATAATCTACATTATTTTCTAGTTAGACTGAAAATAATGGTCAACACCATTAAGCTTTAGACTAATAAAATGTCCAGAAAAATGATTAGTTTCAAACATTACTCAAATTTTAATATAATTCAGCCTAAAATAAACTTTTAAAAGAAGGGTCATCAGCATTGTTTTACTTCTGTGTTGTGTTATGACATCTTCATTCCTGTATGCTTAGCATGGCTGGGAAACAGCAATTTATCTTTACACTGCTAGTAAATTTGCCTTTTTAAATCTTAATTAGCGGTAGCTGCTAGCAACACTCAAATGACAAAGAATGAAACCTATATATACTTTTTTCTTAGAGCTTGTGACATTCTCATGTTCGTTCAATCAACACACACTTCAAACATATACACCAAACTTCATTTTGCTGTATGTGAGGCCATTTGTCAGTATGGCTGATAACAATATTAATGTGGACAACATCTAATTAGCAATCTATGACAAACTGTCATAGGTAATCTAGCATAGCATAACACTTTATTACATTTAAGGGAATCAGGTCACAGTGAAAGTAAATTCAGGAAAAGATCAACGTTTTGATCCCCCAAATCCTGGGTATACTATTCTAATTTCAAATTGAAAGCACAGAAGTCAAACTGTGAAATTCATTTTCCAAGATCTTTTGCCCTCCATCCCACACATAATAATAGTAGCAATTGTAGTAGTTTCAACTGTGAACTCAAACTAAGTTGCATTGACATGCTGGAAATTTGATGTCATCACAGGTAATCTATGAATAATTCCTAAGGCAAATTACAATACATGAACTATAACCTTGTCATAACTTTGTCTTTCTGCACTTTCTGGGTCCATCTGTTTGTCTCTACACATGGTCAACCAAGCTAAGATGACCTGTACTACTTTTCCTGGTGGAATGTTCACAAATTATAGCCATGTCATTCCACTCTTTTTTTTTTTTTCTTTTTTCTTCCCCCATATAGCACAACAAATTGATTTGCTGTGGCCGTAAACAGCAAAATAGTCTCTTCGGTGTCTAGTAATTAGTTCTAATACTGGCAGACAAATTAAAAGGCAGCAAAACAAAACGTCTCCATCAGGCACTTATAATAACCTTCATAATACATACAGAAGACGACGTGAAGACTAAGGTGGATAAATGAGGAGAATGCTGATTTTGGCATCCAGCTTACTTTCAGATAATCTAGCTCATCCCTCTTGGCTGACACCAGAACAAGAATAATATTAAAGAGTAATAAACTCCTTCGAGCAAACCTCTGATTCCATGGTTCACTGGTCTCAGACCCAATCTATCAATCCATTTACTGAACAGTAAAAGGTAAGAAACCCATTACAGATCTGTTATATACCCTGGCAGGTGGTATATGACAAGAACTGAATTAATCACAAACTCCAGTGCCTGGTACCCCTTTTGTATGCTTTGAAGCACTAGGTGGTTAGCATACTTGGCTATCACAGCAGAAGATACTTTGAGCTTTGAAAATAAACAAAAAATTCTTGATGTGAAGGCAGAAAAATGGTTATAAAACACTTCATTTTTCATACTATTAAGACTTCACAAAGATAGTGTTATTTTCATTTTTACAAGAAATACTGGCTTTGGAGAGAGTACAATAAGTAAAACCAGCCTAGAATTTAAAAGTCAGGCTTTCAAATGTGGGCTTTAATCTTCATTCTCTGCTTAAACAATGTCTGGGATAGCAGCCTATTAGAATCACTATTCAATAAAGTTGTCCGTAATTTTAAAATTCTTACTATCCAACGGAAGAAAAACTCTTCATATATCTATTCTCAAGGTCATCAGCATGTGATATAAACACCTAAAAGCAAAGACAATACTGAAGCAAAACCAAAAAAGCTTCTTTTATGTGACTGCAATTCCTTTCATACTCAATTTCTTTTCTTGGCTTATTTCCATTGCTGTAGGGCAACAGTTTCTGTGACTGTAAAGAAGGTTTGAAAATGACTTATTTCAAATATGTCACCTTGAAGGTTGAGACTCGCAGGTGTTGTCCCCCATTCCCCTGCTTGACAGATCAAGGCAAAAGAAAAATTTGTCATAATCTTATGAGATATTTGGCTACATTCTCAGCTGGTGCAAATTGTCACAGCTGCTCTGAAGTAAACAGAGTTACTCTAGTGTACGCCAGATAAGGGCCTACCTTACATTATTTATGTAACTGTCATGTACGTTTCGTATTCTGAAAATAATATCCTGCAATATGAGATAATCAGAAATGCTAGATTGTTACATGTTCATTTCTAGCAGAGACACCAGAAAACAGAACAAACAGCTAGAACCAAAGGATTAAAGTATAACATACACTCTTAGAAGGGTATGGAGAGATAGAAAAGCCTCAGAGAAATCTCTGTGTGATGATGTTTGTCCACTGTGCTTTGAGGAACACAAAAAATATATCCTCATCAAAACAACTGACTACAGAACCATCCTCAGGTGAACTACAGAAGTTGGTCTGATATAAAGGTGCCAGAGCTGTGAGATTTGGCTCACAGTAAAATCTGTGGGTTTTTTTCAGTGCTTACAGACCTATAACTGAAGGAAGAAAACATATGTCCCTCTGTCAGGCCTGCAGAATTTCTTTCCATGATTTCTAATTATATTACAGACCCTAGAGTTTCAGAGGAGAAAGTGAAAAAATTAATTGAGGCTTCCTACACAAACTGTGAGGAAAAAGAAAAAAATATGTAAAAGAAAAAAGAAATATTTTTCCCTTCAGCTTCATTGGAAAAATCCAATGACAGAAACCCCAAATGAGCTACTATGAGCTACTAACTTCCACCCCCCAAATCTCTCAAGATCCTATGGGAAATAGAAAAGCTTCAGAGAAAGAGAACACCTTCAGAGAACATGTATGGATTTGAGCATTGTAATTTTCAAACTCAGTTTCTGTCCACTAAAAAAAAAAAAACAAAAAAATATACTGCATTTTTCAGATTCTTTAGATTCAGCTACCAAGGGACAGTGAGAACTTCTTTTTTATACATCTCTATAGGTAAATAATTGAAATCAAAATAACGTGGTTAAGTAATGATCTCAAATGAAAGTTTAATGTTATGGTTTTAGTCTTTTAGGAGTAAATGGAAGTTTTCAAGTGGTAAATTTCAAGCCTAATGTCTTGCCATAAACATTACTTAGATCTAGGAGACAAAAACTTGTAAAGAGAATGACTCACTAAAAAAGAGCTTTGTCCCCCATATTTCATCCAGACCTAACGACTTTCAACAGCACTCATAGTTGCTCTGACTGTGACAAGTAACCTGCAACGTTTCTGCATCAGCAAGCAGAAAATGAAAGCGCAAAGTTTGTAGGTATATGACTAATCAGTAAAAGCTTACATTCAGACAGAAATTACAGATTTTGTTAAAATGTATGTGTGTAATTTTAGTTTTTTTCTTTTTTTCCTGAGAACTAACGTTGTCCTTTTAATATTACAGCTCAGATATTCAAATTCTGGTGCCTAAATTCAGCTATGTATATGCTTCAGCTCATAAATAACACTATTTTGATCTTGAAGTGTGCTGAATTCTTCTATATACATTGATTTCAGAAACCCATTTGTAGAGAAAGAGATACTTCTGTCCAAGCACCCAAATAACGATTTATGTGTTCAACTTGGAGTCTGTGAATGTGATCAATATTTATTACCCACTTTTGCTTCAGCCATTAGCTAATATTCTGAGCCTTGCCAGACTGTTTCTGTTAGGAAGAAACTAATCAGAGTTCCACATCAAATAAGTTCCTGTTTATTTCCCAGGTCTGTGCTTGAAATTCAACTGCGTTCACAGAAACAGTAACAAAATAAACCCAGGATGTAATATTCTTGACCAGAAACTCTAGCTTGTCTTTTCAGTAAGGCACTCAGAAGAAGATTTTCTCACCATTTTTTCCCCAGAGCTAAACGCAACGAATCCCTCTTTCTTTTTGACCCGACATTCTGGTAACTTTAACAAACAGATACCACAGGCTAATTTCCCAGATTCTGATTTTGATATCAGTCTCAAGGGAAATCCTTCAGCTGATTCTACACTGACCTCTTCTGACCAAACTAATCCATACCTTGGATTAGCGATCCAGACCACCATCTTCTGGACAATGCTCTCTACCATTTCTGCTACATGAGATATGGAGAGACTTCAAATTAACTACCTCTCTTTGCCAGATTTGCTATTCATTGTCACCAGTTTCCAACACAAAAATATGCTACTGCAACAACAAAATACAGCAAAATCCTCCCTTACTTCTCTCCATGAGTGTGGAGATCCCAGAAAGCAAAATGAGTGGTACTTTGCTATACAGAAACCAGAACTCAAAGCTCAAGGTTGGAAGAAGCGTGGTGGAATGTGAAACAGTGGTTGCAGCTTCCACCTAGGGGTTGGGGAGAGGACAGAATTGAGAAACGTTTCCATAAAGACAATCAGCCATTTGCTACTGCCTCTCACACACCTGAGTGACAAAAGCTGGAATATTTGCTGTACCCTCAAAACAAAAACAAAACAGGCTACAAAAGCAATGCTCTGCATTCCACCCTTAAGCAGCAGACCTGTAATTTAGGGAGTATATTTGGATGCATCATCATCATTTCAGGCACTAATGGTCTTGGTTTGCTGTCATTGTTTCTCACTGCACTGTATTGTACGCATTTTTCTTCCTCAGGTTCATTATGCATAAAAATGTCTCTTCATACAGAGAAAAATAATACGTATCAGAAAACATATAATGCAAATATTTGCTGCAGATTAAAGTTTTATGCCACAGTTATGTCACTAATATGTCTAACCTTTAACAAGCGATGGTTGGCCTCCTTCAGTGTACTCTCAAGCTTATATTTTTTGTCTGGGTTCAGTGATGCACTTCCAAGTGCTATTCCTCCAGTTTCATTTAATCGTTTCAGTATTCCCTTGTGTGGCGGCAGCTCTTCAACTCTTAACTGGAACAGACAAATACAGCAGTTAATATGAACTGTGGTAGAATTTTCAGCTCTCTTATCTTCACCCTTATCGATCTGTGGAGCAGCTGAAGGAATAAACTCAATTCAAGACAAAATAACCATTGCTTTCTGAACGTAGAGGGCTAAACCCCCCCAAAAGAGACTGTATTAGTGGATCAAGCCTAGAGAGAGTCCTAAAAGACAAAATACAGGGTTTCCAGGATATTAGTCACTGTTACATGATAAATTCCACTTCCAGACACTCAATAATAGCTCATGTATATGAACTTTAATAGTCTTTTAATATGGTAAAAAGCAAGCACTTTGGAGAACGTTTTTAACATGTTCTGTGCTGTGAACACAATAACCCAGATGGTATGTGGTGAAAAGCCCTCCAGTCTAACCTCATAATTAAGAATGTTCATATATGTTCATAACGAAAACCCAAGCACAGCCAAAGGATGCAAGGCATCATCTAAATGTACCACTTCTCCATCATGTATGCAGTTACTGCAAACTTATATTGTCAAAGTAACTTGACATATCAAGTAAGGATAATGTAACTAAAAGACAAAGTTCTTCAAGTTTGGGGTTTTTTTTTTATTAACATAATCAGGTAGGTATGAAATGACCCACAGTGCAAGCCAGTGTCTTATTATTTGCTGCATTAGAATGTAGTCTGTTATGTAACCCCAAAAGAACAAGGTGGACTGTAAAAATGAGATACAAATAAGAGTTGCTACACCTTTAATTTTGGATTACATATCCTTTGGGAATGCTACAATTGGGAAATATTTGTGTATAAATGAGGAGCGGGAGCCTTCGTAGTTCTAAACAATCAATTTAGACTTTAAACCTGTAATCATGTCTGCAAATTTTCAGATGTATCTAACACCCCTTACAAAAATTTCTTTGCCTTTGTTCTGATATCCTCACCAATGGAGGCAAAGCCTCACATTCTCTGTCCAACTCGCTGACATCTTATGTTAAACAGTCAGAGGGACAAACTCAAATTTCCTCAAATGCTACGCAATACTATTTATCCTTTTTTTGTTTATTTAAAAAGAAACTTGAAGATGGATTTTTCCTAAAAAATCTTTTAGATTTTTTTTCAGATTTTGTTGAAAGAAGGATAGAAGAAATGGATGATTTTCCTTCAGATTCTTTAGTGCTCTATTCCATCACCAGCTGAACTTGTTCAACTTGGATTGGCATAGAGGATAACCAGTCCTTATCCTCAAGAGAGGACAAGAAACCTGTAGGCAGGTATTCTATAAGTAATACACATTTTCCAACTGCAGTTTAATTTATTATTGTGCAAGTTATTAAAAATAGTCATTCTATTGGACACATTTCAGAAACTAAACAGCAAGTTCTGTTGGATATATTTATTAGCAGTATCATAGTCTAAAAGCTGTAACATCTTCATGAAAATATTCCAGCTTTTAAAAACAAATATTTAATATTATCTTTTTTTTTTTTAAAGCATTTTTAAAAACTCACCTAGATGTTTAGTCTATAAAATGTTGCAGTCATACTTTAATGAGCTGACATTTATAATTATGCATGCAATTCTGGATATTCTTGTGAAATACTGAATACTGTTTCATAAGTGAGAAATTATAAAAAAATAACAAGCCACCTATAGACAAATGTTTTACAGATAAAACAGTCAAGTTCTGAATTAAGAAATAAGCACGAAAAAGATAATGATTAATTATCTAGTGACAGGATAGGTGTTTTCTTTTAAGTACATTTTCCCTTATTTTTCCAATTTTAGTATGATCAGTATATATTTGTACCTGAGTTTTGAAATTCTACTACTTTGATTTATCTAAAAAAGTCATATGAATGCTGTGTTTGACGGCAGAAACCTTCTCTGAAAACAGCATTTAATTTTCTTCAATGTAGAATTGATAAATTAAGAAAATGTTAAGAATAAAACTCACAATACCTCTACTTTGCTAAGGCAGTCTCTTAACTGGTCTTCATTCCCTGGTTCAAGGGGAATACCAATAATGCTGTCTGCTTCCTCTAACCATAAAATCAACTTGTTCAAGTCCTCTTGAAATTCTGATAAAATATTCTTTTCTTCCTCTAGCCTGTAATAAAAACATGAAATTAATGTTTCTATAAATTTATTTTTATGTTGAAGTGCTCATCCATATTAAAAGAAAGATTAGGGAAAACGAATTCTTATCATTTACATTAATTATTTTTAAAAGTGTGCCATAGATTTTTTCGTATCAGAATTATCAGACCAGCACCCTTTTAATATGGCATTAATGTATTTTAAAAGAAAAACTCAGATCATAATTTGCAATGTCACTAAATTCAGCTTGCAGATTACTTACTGCAGGGAGCAAACAAGCATGCCTGAACTAGAACCAGATTTTTTTATGTGAACTAACAGCAAGGAAGCCCAGTGTCAGAAACTCAGAATTCTAGCACCAAATTTTACCAAACTGAATCTGTAAAAAGTGACACTTAAACTCATTTGGACATATTGTACAAACAGATATTTTGGTGACCATGCCACATACTTTGTGTAATGCGTTCCAGTCAAGATCCACAAAAAGCAGGTAAGGTTTGCAGTCCATAAGAAAGAATAAGATAGCTTTTATCTCACCTAACTTTAGATGTCTACTTTGTCTACATCTAAAACCCAGCTGTTGAATTTCTTACCCAGATTCTCTTCATTGAATGCCAATTGGCATTTCTAGCGTATGATACATGGATTCATCTTAGATGATTACAATAGGAAGAGATGTATTCTGCCATACAACTTTTTTCTTTTATTAATTAAAGGAAATCCAGATGACCAACTAAGACATAAACATTGCAGGTGTCTAAAGCCAGATAAGACTACTTTCACCACGACTGTATAAATATATGGAGATCTAAACTATTGTGCCTAAGCTTCCAAAGTTATCAACAGATACAAGAGAAAAATTTCAAGGTCAGCAGGGAAGAGCACTGGCAGAATGTGAGCCCTTTGGGATTAACATTATGGGCGGAGGAGAAGTTTTTTTTCTGAAGGAGAAAAACTATGTTTTATGTAAATCACTTGTAATTTATCCTCCAGACTTATTCACAAAACTGGGGTTACACTAAGTCTTACCTGTATGGAAAGATTAAATAATTATTAATAAAATTAAATAATAATTAGTAACCTATTAAGTAATAATAGTGGGGGTTTTGTTGCTGTTATTTTATTAAGGTTGCTTGAGATCAAAGTAAAAGATCTGAAACCAGCTTTTTTTTTATTTTTAATTATTATTGTTATTTCCAAGATCCAGCTGAGTTTGAGATGTTAGGTCATTTATCACACTTAATAAGAGGTTGTATTAGTGTTTTAAGAATATAACTCAACATTACAGCGGAGTATCAAGCCCAATATTATTAATATATTATTTCTGAAAGCAAAAATCTATTAAAACAGAATGAAAATGGTTTTAACTTTCCCTGGTCTCCCATACTTTCCGTGATGGCCAGTGCCCATAGAACACTCTGAGAATTCAAATGAAATTTACTTTAAACTATGCCACCATTTATTTACATTTTTTTTTTCTTTTTTTTTAGGAAACTGTTTTCTGATGGCTGACTTAAGCAAAGATGTCTCTTTAGAAAAGCTGTGTGAATAAGCTTCAGGCAAAAGAGAAGCAATAAAAAGTGTCAGCTTCACATCACTTAACAAAAAAATACCAAAACCAATTGTTGTTTGACACACTTGCCTGCACACATGCGCAGACACAGTCTGACAAACAGCTTAGAAACCATAGACTAAAAACTTATATTCAAGCAGAACAGAAATTTAGAAATTTCCTAGTCATTATCTATCTTACAGAATTTTGTACATACAAATCCATGAAACATTTCACCCTATATTAAGAAACCTAACTTTAAGTCATTAAAATCTTACATGACTTTTTTTTCCTCTTGCTGTGATTTCCAGAGAATAAAAGTATTCAATTGACTTCAAGTGTTCCGCATTTGAAACATTTATTTACAAGGAAAAAAAGGTGTTTCCTTAATGTTTTAAGTAAAAGCATTTGGTTAGAGGGAAAACAAAGGAAGAAAAACTGTAAGATTTGTAAAATTCCTTTTAAATAACATCATACTAGTTACAGTGTAAAATGAGAAAAGCCTGGTTTGGTCAGCAGGGAAAATTCTAGTAGTAAGGAGGGGCATAAGCATATGAGCTGAACTGAATTTCATTTCACAGCAGAAGAATCATCTGACTTCCTGGTATAAGCAAGAACTTTTTATAGTTGAAGATTTTTGAGGAGAGAAGGAGTCTTGATGTTGGAATGCTGACTATTATAAAATAAAACCAGGAGCATACAATGGAACTATTATTTTAGACAACCCACAAACTAACAAAAGTTTTGCTAGTGCTTTACCTGCCTTCCATCTTACTGGTGTTTATTGCATTTCCTTAACATGGCAACCTTGCAAGATGCGAATTGTTACACTAGATGAAAAAACACTATCAGCTTTACAGACCCCTCTCCGAAATAGTAGATTAAAAACCAGAGTGAAATACCAGAGACAACACTCTTGACCAGGCTTCACTATCGAGCTGCTACATTCCACAGTCTGGCTGCACTAAACATATCACATCTTAAGGACACCTGAAAAATATGATAGTCACCACACATGTGACACAGGCTTTCTTGGATGGCAAAAGCCAGGCAAGATGACATCACTACAAAGCTGTTCTTGAAAAAGACAAGTGTTTCCATTCAATTTACAAGAACCAAACACTTTTTGAAAAAGTATCCAACTATTGTCCTAAATCCATCCTTTCTTTTATAGTTAAAAAAGCCAAGAAAGTAGTAACTTCAACAAGAAAAACCTTATAAAACAGTATTATGCATTAATGCTTCCAAATAATTATGAACAAGTAGCTGACACTTTCAAGGTTCTTTGTCTACAGCACAGTTTAAAGATGTTCTCTGTTCGTTTCTAAAATATGAAGCATTATTTCTTTGTTTATCTTCAAGTTTAATGTTTTGTAGAATTTATTTAAGCATGTAGTAGTGATAATAATGAATGGGATAATTAAAACTCTCCATCTACAATTAAATGCTAGATATTTTATTTCCTGTGTCAATTCAATGCATTTAGATAAGAAAAAAGCACTAAGTTGTTCTTGAAATATTGGTCGTGAATTATAAATATTCTTAATACTTTTTCAGGAAATGGATTTGTAGTGATTATGGCTGAAAAAATTATATATATGGAAAAGCAAGTGCAGAATGTATTATTAAGTATTATGAAGTCCAATAATAAATCATGCATTCAGTCATAATAAATATACAATGTTCGTGTAAAGAAGATTAGTAAAAGTCAGTACAGGTTTAAATGGAGGATGCTTTTTTCCTAGCTCAGCTGATATATCAATAGATTGCTGTTATCTCAAGCATTTCAGATGGATTGTAGCTGGAATTTTAGGTAAGCAATAAATTTAAATCCACCCTCACACAGGACAATTTTTTGTCAGCTACTACTCAAGAACCAGACAGTGAGGAGTTGCATGCTCTAAGGCTACAGCAATATGGGTGTATAGGGTTTAGTCATCTCTTTTGAGAAACCAAAAGGCAAGGAGGAGGACACTCTTTAAGTGCTTATTGGCAAGTGTGTATTGACAGAAAAAGAAAGGAGAACCCTACTGTACCAGCCAAGGATCAGGAGCAAAGATGGGCACAGCTGTGGAAAATAACCTTAATTCACAAGTCAATAAATGGAGCTTGGGAGATGACATTTTTCCCCTGTTCCCACCATGCTTTGAGTCTTGACTGGAAAGCCAGCTGCCCGCAAGGGGCATTAACTGCCTTTCACACACTAGTGGGAGGGATTCTCATTCATGTGCACTGTACTTCACAAAAAAACTAAGCCAGCAACCTATATTTCACAATTCTACTGCAAGTGGAACTGAATTAAACAGTACTCCACAGCCCAAAGAAATCCAGAAGCAAAATTTTCACAAGCAAACATGTGACTGAGCACAGATTTCCAAGACGCAGGAGAAGTCTTCATGTAGAATTAGATCACAGAGAAGCATGAAGAGACTAAATAAAACCGGCCTGGTGGAAAGTCCAAGAGGTTCAAAAAGATATCAGAAAGTAAAAATTGACAAGTATCAAACCATTTGTTATTTTCAACTACCACCACACATCTACGAGTTTGAGGAACACGTGCAGGACAGGAGTTAAGATATTTCACAACAGAATACACTGTCCCTCAGGAGCCGCAACCACATTGTGACAGAAGTTAATGCCGCATGGACAGCCAGCCACCGCCTCGTGGGATCAGTACCGGTGGGATCAGCAGATTTTTCCAGCTGGAGAAAGACAGAGATGCTGTGCTTTTCTTCCTTTCTTCAGGCTGTATATCCCTCTGATTTAAGCTATTTAGACAAAACCTTCCCCCCCCACCCCCTGTATAAATTAAATAGGTTTAGTTTTTTTGAAACAGACAAATTAAGCAGTAAAGATTTACATTTCTTTATATTGCCAGAGAAAAGACTTGCACTGACATGAGTGGACTTTGGAAACCAACATACACTGTGTCCTATTTTCCTGTGGCAAAAAATTCTTGCCAATATTTCTAGGTGGTTTCAGAAACCAGCTCTGCCACTTTTAAACATACTCTTGTCTTCAAGAACAGCTCCTTTTTATGATTTCACATGCTGTAACTGCAGATGACGAAATACCTGTTTAAAAATTAAATCTGTGAGGTTATTGTAAAAAAAGCTATAATAAATTGTGATTGATAAGATAATTTATTTATTTGTATTGATTTTTTTTTTAAATTGCAATTTATTAGAAAGAATAATTATTTGATCGACTATGTAGCTGAATTTAACCCACTTCAATTTTTGGCCACAGCCTTTTGGTCAATGGCAGCTGATTTTTCACAAAGGTAACATTGATTTGCTCTGAGGAGAAAAGAGGAAAAGGCTGCTAAATGGAGATTCTTATCAGTTAAGTAATCAGCTAGATTTATTGTCTGGTGAATTGAGTTAAATTACCAAGAATTCAAAGAAGAGGACCAATGAAGGTAGATTTCATGATCCAGAATATGAAAATCATACCTAATCATAGACTTAAAATTCAGGGTGACCTATAAGAAAGGTAATAATTGTGATTCTTTTAGAAATAGGAACTCAATGCTATTAAATAGCATACACTGTTTAGTCAAGAAATCTACTGCAGAACAAGAATTGTTGATACCTTAAAGCCATAAGCAAAGCTGATGCAATCATTGTTATGTAATGTAATTTTTATGTTTCAAAAGTGCTTCAAAACTGGAAAATACTGCAGAGGCTTCTATCAAAATGGGTCCTAATTAAAAAGTTGATGTTTTTTGTAGATGATAAAGGCAGTAGGAACATGACAGTAACTCCCAGCATGTTTTGTATAGTTAAATAGGCATCAGTAAAAAACAAAAAAAACCACACACCTGACAACTGCTCTCCTGGATGTCCAATAACAACTTTCACTCTAAAAATGACTTGCCATCTTACCAAAGAGAAAGTATTTCTTCAATACACAAAAGTCAATATTCATAACTATACTTACAGCGTGGAAATGATACATTAACTTATTTTTACAAACAGTAACTGAAATCCTTGGCAAATTTCTGCTGCTCTGAACAGGCTATGAATAAAAGTTCTAGATCAAGTTCCTGTTTTAGATCTGGAATGGAATTCGAAATCAGCAGATTTATTTGCTTTCATTCTTAACACGGTATATTCTAATATTTACTAGACATATGAACACACTACTGCTCTTTTTTAAGCTTGTAAACAAATTACTCCACAGTAACCTCCTAGACATTAAACAAACACAAGCCACTGGTGCCAAACTGTTCTTTAGAGGAAAAAGAAAGGGAAGATATATACTGTAAAAACAAGAAAATCCTCCAAAACTATATAAGTCTTTATATATACATACACACATGCGTATATAGACAAATATAAATACAGGTATACATATATATACACACATATATATCCTTATATTTATACAAACAAATACGTAAAAAAGTGAACACCATAAATAGCAAAAGAAGCCAATTGAAAGCCCTACTTTTCTGGTTTTGTCTTGAATTTTCTTATGGAAACCTGCATGACTCTTTTCAGGAACTGTTGTTTGTCTAGGATTTCTGGAAATCTGAGCTATATCAATGAAAAGCCCTGATGCTGCTGGACTCTAATTTCTTGTGACTATGTACTACAGCTCTGCATCTCTTACGAAGGACTGTTGTGCACCCAGAAATTCTGAACCTTCCTGATGCATACAGACTTACCCATTTCGGCTGTATAGGACATGCAGAGAAGGACCAACTTTTCAGCATTACACTTACTACAGTGTTCATCACTGAGAAGTGTATGTGTACTTGAGAGGTCAAATGATCTTCTCAAGCCAAAATAGGTTATCTAGAACCAGCTAATCAAAACATTTACTTCTGTGAAACTGAGGCAGTTGTTAATCTATGCTGAGACCTGTAATTATAAAAATGAAGAAAAACTAGCTCCCTGTAATCTTAAAAGCAGAAGGACAACTTCAAATCTTTCTGAGGCAGTGTTCGCCTCTGCCCCGACTACGTGGAAGTCTGTCAATCGGTCATCCTGTGCTACACCGTGAACTGCACAATAAAACCTCTGTTCCTCAACCTGACCAGATTCCCCAGAACCTAAGCTCTCAGCAACAGCTTTACTTTTTTGGTTTCCTATCACTTCTACTCATTTGTAAAGCACATAGCTCAGTGGAGGAATTATGTGATGGCACCCTAAGGATAAGCCTGAGAAAGATACAACCTTAAATATGTTAATCTGGCACAGAAAAGGCAGAGCGTTCAACTCAATGCACCTGAGAGCAAAATTATTGAGCTGTATAGTATTTTGAATGAGAAATCAAAAAGATTTCTTGTCTCCTAGCAGAGATAGCAATTGGCAAGATTCCTTTTTCATCTTAAGTACACTGTCAGTTTTATCACCCTTATGAATTCAACTGCAACCCTTAAAACATTTAAAAAACATTTTTCCTAGTCATGAAGGAAAGATTTCTACTTTGATGACTAATTTAAATGTTGATCAGTAGGATTGAGTTTTATTGTCAGAGCAATGTGGGATGTTTTCAACCTAAGAGTTTTCAGGAATACGTTTAGACGTGTTTACTTTTTATACATATGCGCACAGAAGGGTTTCAGAACTCAGACAAAAAAAAAAAGTAAAGTTCCATAAAGATCTACTTCCTTATCCTAGTCAGGAATGGTATGTAGTATAGTAATTAAAAGGTCCGTTGCAATTAACAGAAGCTGCAGGTGCACTTCATAATTTACTTTACAATTTGTTCTTGGCCTGCTAGAACATTACTTCTATTACAAATAACATCCTGCATGACAAGTATCATATTATAAAAGCCACTAAAATAAAGCACTCTCTATATTAACTGAACCGGTTAATCAAATAAAAAGTTTTAACTCAATGACTGATTGCACCTTTTGAACAAGCTGATTTCTATCACCGTAATTACATTTGGAACAACAGATACATGTAATTTCTAGGTGTTTAAATCCATGGCAGCGATGACAACTGAACAGTAAATTGTTATTAAGGGAGTATGGGCTTCCAAATCTGAGCCTAAACAAACTGGAATAAGGAGCGTGAGCCACCAGTTGACTCAGACATGGACAGAGCAGCTCTTGAGAAAGCAGCTGGGAGTCCATCTTGCTGGAGAAGCATGTGACTGTGCCATAAGATGCAATTTCAGCAGCTGGCCCTGTGGAGCCAAGCAGATCCATCTCCAGCACAGATCTGCACACTGTTGTATACTACTGCCTTATCCTTTTAAACCAGCCTAAATTCCCAAGGAGCTTTTAGACTGCTTCTCTGTCGACAAATGGTTTATTTCATTAGCCCTGAAACGTGACCGATCTTGTTTGATGGAAAATTCTCAAACAATAGCAGAGAAGTACAGAATTTCATACGTAACTTTTGGTCTTCTATGTGACTGCTATTCTCAGGCACATTACTTTGTGCTTTCCATATTAAAACACGGCAGCTTTCTGCTTGTATTTCTAAATTCATAAAGCCCCTTGGTCAACTATTCTGACTCCACAGCTGTTTATAAGAATTTTATATACTTTACACTTCTGGAAGCAAATGTATTAATATTCAGTATTTAATATTAAATATTAAATTAAATTAATTAAAATAATTATTTTTCCTGATAGTATTTTGTCTATATAGTATTTCATAGATTAGGGATTAGTTTTCCTAACAGTGTTAAACTGAATCAATAACAAATTCTTATGGTAGTCCACAAAATACCCTAGATAGATTTTTTTTTTTTAACTATCATTAATCCTTAGTTATGATGGTTAACTATTACATGAACATTCACGGCCATTTCAAGTAAGCTTATATCTTCATTTACAGTTTCTAGAAACGCATATATGAAATGGATATTGCAGCTCATGTATTTTCTCCACAGTCAACAATGTGATACCAATACCATAGCAACCCGTAAATAGTTTGTGAAACACATCGGATGTTTACAGTTTGTAACTGCACACAAGTGATGGTGGAGGTGTCAGCTAGAGATAGAAAATACGCAATCACAGAAGTAGGACAGATCTGCGCTTGTGACTCATATTCCCACTTGCACTTCCAATAATGTTTTGGCGCCTTTTTATTTTTTTAACATTCAGGTTTTTTTATTTTCTACTTATGGTATTTCTAAGATTAGGAATTAGTGCATTTTAGTAGCTGTTACTGAGAATTTAAGAAGCCACCAAAACAGTAACTTGACAACTTAAATAAAATATTTACTAAGAGAGAACAAATTTTCTTTCTTTCTCCACAGAATATGCAAATATGGTTCATTTGGGTAAGGAACTTTAAATAAAATAATTGAAATGAAAAATATCACAGAAACTTTAGAAAAGTCAGATGCAAATACTAAACAGTAAGAAGTTTGACTACACTACTTGTAAACACAATGCAAATTTATACAGAGTGACTCTTTTCTAGTGATTTACTGTAAGAAATCTGAACAGTCAAAAAAGAAAAGTCAGAAAATTCAATATGTTACTAATCTTATGTTGGAAATAAAAAATATATTTATTGACTTAACTGTCATGAAATCTCTTCATCCTAAGCCAGTTTTTAAATGGCAACGAGAAACTAATCACAGCCTTCAATATACGGAGTGTTCAGGTGAAGGAAACCAATCGCTGGCAGCTAGTGTGTTATGGCAAAAAAAGGTATGAAAAAATACTAAAAAGTATATTTACTTTATAACAATTATTTTTTCTGTTTAGAAGAGAAAGCTTGTTGTCTTGTATTCAGAAAAGTATTTGAAAGTATTCTGTTAAACACCCTTTTTTCTGTCATTCTTTCCATAATTACTTCAAACTTGCTTGAGTAGACATCTGAACAGACAGTCTGCAGGTTCAAGCTCATTAAAAGTGCAAATGTATTTGCAGCTAAAATAATGAAAAATTCTCTTCCATTCAACAGAACCCAATTTTAACAAATGTCAGATTGTGATGAATAAAAACCCCCAAAGTGATTACTTCTGAAACAGCAAAGGAATCTAATTCCTGAGCATCTGTTTTCAAAAATTACACAAGAAATTTTTAACAAAGATGGAAAATACAAAGACCAGCCTGCACCACTGTTACAAGTCTCTCAATAACCTCATTTATGAGCCTTCACCTTATTAAGCTCTTATGTGAGATGTTGCTTCTCCTCCTGACATATATTCCCTTGACTAGCTCTGCCTGGCCCATGCATTCCTGCAGCGGGAGTGAAGGCGCAGCACCAGGCTGCAACCGCAGCCCTCGGGCTTGCCACCACCCAGGCACTTGAGTGCACACAAGTGTCCTGATGGCGAGCCTCTGCCTCCTTAAGTCATCCAAAACTCAAGCGTCCCAGTGGCATGGCTTGCCACAGACATGTGCAACATAATATGGCCTGATGCATCTCCAGGGACAAAAAGGCAGAGAGATCTCCGATAGTACAGTTTAGGAGATTTTGCATCTCAAAATGATTGCTGGAGTATTAAGAGGAAGAAACAGACAGGTTTTATCCCCCTCTTTGTCTGGGGTTAGTAGCATCTATTCAAGGGGTCACTGCAACTTCCCCTAGTCTATAAAATCTTTTCAGTTTGAGTAACACTGTTCCACAGTACAAACTCAAACTTCTCCAAAACATGCCCCCTGCAGCAAAATGCTAACAAAAACTCAATTAAATTCCCAATTTGCTAACTATCAGTGTATCAGACTTTCAATCAAGTTTTACTTTATTCAACTGCTTTGTCTATTCCAAAGTTTGTAGCAAGATAAAATGACTAGATGTGCTAAAATTACATTTTCACCTAATTCTTAGCTGAATGGATTAAACTGCAAGATACAGAAACATTAAACACCGAATTCAAACTTTGACAGCTTTGAAACTCTTTGATAAAGGCAAATGAAAGTTCACATCCTACACAAACATAACTCAAGCATAACCTCTTGATCTTCAGTACCAAAGAAAGGAGATTCAAAGCCAATTTTAAGTCTGTGCTTTGCCTGGGATCAGCATTTGACCTTTTAAAACTCAAAAAATAGCTTCTTTTTACTGAAGAGCAGTACAGGTTGCTCAAATTGCTTTGAGATTTGGGTTGTTTTCTTGTCTGTTTTTAACTAAGTTGTCCTTTTATGGTCTAAATAATTCTCATTTATTAAATCTGCCAGGCTGTCACTATGATTAATATTAGCGTATAGTGAACCTACAATCAGTTTGAGTTATTTACAGAATTTCATGGGTTTGATCTGTTTTACAGTTCTTATTATGCAGGTAGTTTAATATTTATTCCAAATTATTTATGAAAACTGGATTAGCATGTTGAAACTCTCAGAATTATATCATGTATCAATCTTCTCTTTTCAAGTCAACCAACCGCAGGGTTCTTGATGGTTACAAGAAATATTTTGAATTTACAGTGTTCTTTATCAGTGCAGTGATAATATTATGTTCTCATACAGAATAAACAGTAAACCATTTAACAGTGCATCCTCAGGAAAACTGACAATGTAATTCTGTAGCATTCCCTCCCCCACACCCTCAAAATGTCGTCAGTGCATCAGAACATGAAAAATGCCTGAGTGTGTCAGAAAAGCTAGCCCAACAGATTGCCACCAACATTGCTAACTGGAGATGCTAATTGAGGGGAGCACAGAAGACCGGCCACTTTCTTTAGTCCGTTCACTTCATACTCCCTCAGAATCCACTGTCATTAAATTAAGGATTTTGTAGGGCCGAGTCATACTATTTTCCTCCACAACCTTCTGCGGCCAGCAAACCTCAGGTATTCAGAAAACATAATGTAAACCAGTAATTTTAAAATTTACTTTACTATCTCTTATAGTTTCAACAAGTACCCTTTACTTCTGGTATTGAGGAATTGGGTGAATAACACGTTGTTCCATATGCAGTTTAGCCACCACTTCAATTTTGTAAACCTCACTCGTATCCCTCCTAAGACTTCTCTCCATATTGAAGATCCCCAGCTTCTTAGTCTCTCCTCACAATGCAGCCACTCCAAACCCTGGCTCATTTTAGTTGCCTTCCTCCATCTATACTTTCTCTATATGCAGAAATATTTGACATGCAGAGAGCAGATCTGCACACAGTACTGAACATGAACATACCACAACATTTGATGGCAGCAAAACAACAATTTTTTTGCTTTGTTCTCAGTACCCTTACTGACGCTGCCTAAAATTTTATGGCTTTTTTGGCTGCCTCTCCATACTGAGCCTGCAAACACTGACAGTGATAATGCCACAGTGATAATGCCAGGATAACTTTGAGTTGTAACTGTCATTTGCAAGCTCAGCGTCATGTAAGCATGGTATAGAATGTTTCTCTGAAATATTCATTACCTCACATTTGTCTATCATGATTATTTGCCACTTATTGCCCATCCACTCAGTTTAGGAGTTTCCCACTATCAGCTCAGCATTTGACTACCTGAGAGAGCTTAACGTCATGGGCATCCTTGGAAATGTCACCATACACCTCTTGCATCCAACTACATTCTCACATTCATGCACCTTACAAAAATATCTGTGTTGGTTTCTGTTACTTCTGTATTCTTACCCCTGCCCCCAGCTGATGAGTATGCTTGTATTTGACTTGAGAAATATGTCCAAAATGGAGTGTCTGTGCCCCATCTGTAAACTGTGCAGGATTATAAAAATCAATTTCTTCCATCTTGGTAAGCAATAGCAAAATAGACTTTACAGTATATAAAGTTTCCTTGCCATTTAAATAATGCTTAGCAACATTACACTTGAATTTGAAATCACTGTCAGATTTCATTTCTGGAATCTGCCGAACAGTCTTCATATAGCCTTGGTTTCATGGGATTTTCATGGCTAGGATCATCAGTAATTGAGACCTAGCTAGAACATACCACATATTCCTGTCAACTAGGTTTCTTTCCTTTGAAAATCCAGTCTGTGAGAGCGAAAAGATGAAGGAAAGAAGAAAAAGCACATACTGGGAGGCAGCAGCTAGACAGGGTAGGATCTGGTACCAAGATCTGGGAGCAAAAAGTGTTCCCTGGCTCTGATGCAGCCAGGAAGACCAGGCAATGAATAGAAGTACAAACTCCTCCATCCTGAAGCACATGGGTCTCACTACAGTACATCAGAAGCATTTATATTAGTTTAACACAACACTGTCTGTATTCCTTCAAGAGCAATGCATTTATTCATGCAGAGTTCACTGAGGTGTCTGCAATCATGGTCCTCAAAATTACACAAGCTGTCATTCCAGAGGAAAATGAACCAACTGGTCAACAAATCAAACAGACCAAAAGGAGGAATGCATGTGCAAGTGTTTAAGAACCTTCATCTAGGGAACATACCTGTATTATTCCCCCTTAACAGATCCTAGGCTTCCTTAAAATATAGAATGTGCCAAGAAATTCCATACACTGCTAACACCGCCTTGAGCCAAAACAGCATTCAGATACTCATTTCCACTGATAAATGAAGGAAAGTACAATACCAATCTTTACCAGAACTGTGACATATTTCATGTTCTCAGACAAAGCTCAAGCACCAATCTCTTCCTTCTGTGTTGCCAAAGCAGCTTACAGGGCTATTAAAATGATGTGTTATTGTTTTGTAAGTGTTAGCACTTACATAACAAGTTAATGCTTGGAAAAACAGATGGGTTTCCATTGTACAAAAGAACAGCTTTTAGTGTGATAAATAAAGGCCAAGGACTCCCTTGTGTAACAAGTAACATTACCACCAACACCTGGAAATACAGCAGAAACAAATATTTAAAGCACTGCTGTAGCTTCTGACAGCTGTAGCTTACTTGTTGCATCTCATTCTTTAAACATGTTCCAAGTGAAACTTTAATCATGATTAAACTCAATAATAACCTTTCAGAACGCTACCTTACCACTAGAGCAAACATTTTCTCAGCTTTTGCCCCCCACGCCTCTAAACCAAAAAAACAGTACATGAGACATCAGAAGTAAACAAACTGTTGCACACTACTAGTTCTTCTAGTACATCTCTAGCACTCATTAATGTATCTCTATAAGGAATATTCTGGGTTTTAAAACACATGCAGGAAGAAAGCTCTACCAGTGACTGTATTTTAAAGCAGAATGTCATATCAATTTATGCCTAGCATCCCTGCTTACTGCAGGGGGGTTGGGCTCGATGATCTTTCAAGGTCCCTCCCAACCCAAAGCATTCTATGATTCTATGATTCTATCTAGGTTAAGAACGTATGCTTTTATAAAACCTAGTACAAATGGCAACAAAAATATTTCTTTTCTTTTTTTCAATTGGAAATTCTCTTTTTAAAGAAGTCGAAACATTTTTGTATTCCCTGTGACTCAAATGCTCTAGCTTCCTGAGACTGCATGAGAAAAACAAAGCGATCTAAAAGTGATTATAAATAACATTAAATTAACCAATCCATTCTTTTTAACCAACCTATGAAATGCAGATGTTAACGGCATTAATGAAGAGAAGTGAATTAGATTAGGATTAACTGTATCAGTTAGCTAAGGTATTATTAGGACAACAGACATATATATTATGTCAAATAGAAAGATGATAAATCAACTGTAAATTCTGTAAATGAAGCTCCAATCTGTTCTACTTTTAATCAAGCAATAATGAATGCTGGTTTGTTTTTTTTTTAATGTTAGGAGTGGAATTATAAAAAAGTGGAGTACGGAAGGGAGTTGTGGTCACTGACAAGAGAAAGCAGAAAAGAATAATTTAAAAAATGATACTGGATATGAAATTTAATTACTGATGATTCATTATGAATAAGAAAACTCCAGAAGTTGAGAGCTCCTTTGAATGTTTAAGCCAGAAGCAAATCTAAAATAACTAAAAATAATTTCACAATATTTTTTTCTCTCTATTAACCTACCTCTTTTTTTTCTCTACCAGCTGTCTGCAGATCTCCTGCCACCGGGTATTCAAACTTTCCAGTTGTTCCTTCAGCACCTTAGCATCTGCTGTTGACGACTGCTCAATAATCTCTTCACCAGATATGTTCAATGTTTTGACAACAGTCTGCTGTCGCCCAATGCCATCCTGAAGCTCCTGCAAAATACCCAACACATACACACATTCATAAAAATGTCAAGCATGAAACAAAACACTTCATCACATACTGGCCAGATGGAAAGAGGTGGAAGTTTTTGCTCTTCTCTGAATTCCAAATGAAAAATCCAAAAGCGAGTAGATGGAAAGACATCTCATGTTTTTGTAACAAGTACCTTGCAGTGCCATCTTTACAGCCTTGTTTCTGCTCCTGTGTTCTTGTCTGCTAGAGATCATTACAGTAATATTCTTCAGATCAATCAATAAATAAAACTTGTCAACAAATTTACTTCTACACCCCCAAAGCTATACACCATGTTTATTTAATAGCCCACGAAGCATTGTAAAATTTAGAGTGCACAGTGTTTGGAGTTCCTATTAGCTATCAACACAAAGAAGTGATGTCAAGAAAGCAAAGACTGTTTCAAGTACTTCTCCTGATTCCACTGAAGAACATGTTTGTCTCTAGTTGCGAGAAGCCTGGTAATCCATTACCCTGTAGGGTTTTTTGGGGGTTTGGTTTTTTGTTTTTTTTTTGGCAGGGCTGGCGGGAGCTACACTTCTAAGGAAAAGTATTGCTTACATTGTTTCTACTTACACAACAAAATGAAAAACTACCAAAAGACAACCAAAATCATTTTTCAAGTTTTCCTAAGTGCATTGGGATACATTTTCTACACCTTTATCATTAAAAAACTATCATACCTATAGCTACCTTACCTCATGTTTAAAAACAACACAGTTCTGAATCTGCAGCTTAGATTTTAACACTGTATGCCTGTTTAAGAAAGTTCATGTTTATAAATAAGGAAATAAAACTTTTCATATTTTAATCATCAGTAGAGCATGAGTATTTTTTTCCTTGAATTACTCAAAATGTACAAGCAGGGAAGTGTAAAATCACTTTCAACAGTTTACTGCTAAAATAAGCAGAAACTGAAATAAGTTTGACAATCAACACTGTGGGATTCGTACTTATGGTAGGTTTCACAGTCTCAGAAGTGTGTCTGAATCCTATCTACATACACGAGCTTTCAAGTAAAATGCTGAATCTACCTTTTCTAGAAGAAACTAAGTATTTTAGCATATCACGCTCTGGAACAACATTATATGCTTGTTTTCTCTTTCTAAACACATAATACAAATTACAGAGCAAGTTAGTACATCTGCATATTAACATTAAATTTGTCCATGAACTGGTTAAAATTGGCAAGATACAGCTTTCCAGGAATGTAAACGATGAGCATTACTACTACTCATGCATTTTTTTTTATATCTCTTGTCCATTAGATCTTCAGGCATGAGGCTATGATTGGAAGTTCACACACTGAATCACACTTCAAGTTAACTTGTTTTAACACCACCACACCTCAGTTGCCAGCTACTAACTCATTAAACTGCAGAAAGTCAGTGGCATGCTCTATCCCAGCTTTTGCACAATTTTTACACAGACAGCTTGAACACCAACGTTGGTACAACCTGGGGCACAGAGGTCAATGTCAGCTAGCCACTGCGGCATTTACCCACAGTCCTGCAGCCGAGGCAGAGTTTTGCACTGTCGAGACTAAGCTTGTTCTTATTATACTTTCTGTCTGGTTTTTCTTACAGTTTCTTTTAGGTTGTTATAGAAAAGAAATCCCCCCAAATTATTCCTGTCTTTTGTACCTCTCAGGAAAACTTGTTATTTTGCAGGGGAGCGGGGTTCTGAAAAATTTTCACACCCCATAGATTCAGAATAAAAGAGCAGCTGTAATGAGCATAATGTTGCAGTAGTCTGCATACTGTTTTATTACGTTTTGATAGGAAGAGGAAACATTTTCTGCTGGCTCCTAGCAAGCTGTAACAGTCCAGTCACATCGCATCAACCACCCTTCTGGCCTAAAGTGTCCCAGCACACTTCACTTTGCCTGTGGAACATGTAAGATTTTAAGATACCGTTGTAGCAGAAAGTGCAAGATCTTCTAAGACCCAGAAAAGACCCATAAAAGCCTCTTACTTTGAGATATCAGATTTTGTTGTCTTTCTATAATGCAAATGAAGGCAATAATACCTGGTCCAACCTTTGGCTGGTTTTTTCAGGTACATGATTCACTATTAGGAAGAAATAGCACTAATGGTCAGGTAGTTTGCTTAAATGCAATTATTCTCTATTATTGTGAAGCTGAAAAGTCATTGGTCTTTCCAGTACACACCTCAGTTTTGGTAATGCCCAGCTTAAAATTAATACCTAGTTTTTGTACACATTCACTGTATTTCACATTGATTTTAGCACTCGAGCCTTTGCATTATGCGGTAGGGAGCATTACACAATCATAACAGTAAGATGTATAGTGTGGGGAAAAATATTCACGACATGTGGCTTATTTCCAGTGAGGTGCCTGAAACTATTGTGCTATTGCATGCACCTGTATGAACTTAAGATCCATACCACTTACAGAAAAAAAAACTCAGAGCAAAGCTTCTACTTATATGCAGCAGGACTGTTCACTTGGAATAGGAGATCAAGGCAAGGAGAACAAAGAAGGGAAATTTTACTTCCCGAACTCCAAAGTTTTTAGAATTAAAATTTGTAGAAATTAGAGGTTATCTCTGCACCAGCTTTTCTAAATGACAGAAATAATCACATCAGTTCACCATTATAAAGTGAAATGCTAATTAAAAGTCCATTTAAATACTCTAACTGAGCCCTTTTCCTGCATTCACAGCATCTTAAATTATTTTTTCTCCCTCCTCCCAGCATACACACACACATACAAAAAAAAGCAACTATTACATGATTTCCACACTTATTTCAATTGATACAAAATTTACACAGGTAAATTTCTGATTTGTCTTGTGGCATATTATGCAATAGACCTTACTTACAAAGTAAAAAAAAGAAAATAGCTAGCTCAGTGGCAGAGATGGTCTTTGAACTTACGATCCCTAATGCCGAAATGGGAACCTCATGCAGGACGCGTAGGAAGAAGTGTGAACTTCCACCAGAACATGAGAGAAGGCTTCTGGCCATCTGGATTTCAGATCACCATAGAGTACTCTATGCATTTGACACTTTTCACATGATTAAATGGAACACATATGCTAATGAAGTTTGTGTAAATTCCACAGCCTAAGAAAAAGCAGATTTTTCTTGGTACGGGATACTGTACAAAGCACAGCAACACATGTAGATGTTTAGGGGTTTTGAAAGGTATTTTTGTATAAGTGGACAAAAGTGTTTTTAACTGTTTTGCTGAAAGTCATGTTTTCACACACTTCCCCAGAGCTATGAACCACAAAGATGCTTTTCACAACCTACATTTGGTATCTAAAACTTGTCAACAGCTGTAGTTCCCTATTCATTCCCCCTGTATCCTTGCCACACACCCACATGAGGGCAAGGTGCTGGGAGCCTTCAAGACGTTTCCTCCCATGGCCTTAGAGTTTATGGTGCTACAGAAGGAATATTGACATTGAATCTGCTTCTTGTAGTTTCACTTGACATTTCACCCCTTCATACAGACTTGACAAAGCAAAAGGGCACATTGCCATTTGGATTCCCAGCTTACTCAGAGGGCCATCCGAGATACTTATACTTGCAATCATACAGTTTCTAATCACTTTATGAGCAGAGCAAGCAAACAAACTTAATTAAAAATGGTATGTTTATATAATATTAAAAAACTAAAACAATTCAGAAAAGACCTCATCATACTCACACACAGAGCTAATCAAAATTTTGAGTGGATTGCAGATACTTCTATGTACTTTGTGTTTTCAACATGCATGTTGCATTTTTAGCTATTAAGAAAAGCAGATGATAATATAAATACCCATCACTTTAATTGTTCTTTCTTGTGATTCCCAAGCAAGTAAGCAGGGAATGATAGACCATTAAAGTAAGGTTTAAATATTCTCTCAGACTAAAAATTGCAAAAGCATATATTAAAGGCCGTCTACCTCTCATACCAATGGTTTTACACTTTGATAATGATCTCAACTAATTCAGTAAAATAACTTAAAACTGCCAAGACATTCATATGAAGCTTCTTTGCTTCAATTAATTTCTTTTTATTTTCCAAGATTTACCTAAAATGAGAAATTATGCACACTCTTTCAGAAAACTTCCAAGTGGAATAGAAGCAAAAAAGAAATATGGGCTAAACACAGTGAAAATCCTTGCCAAAGTCAATCAGGCCGTTTCTGCAATAGCAGGGGACTCTGCCTATGATCAGCTTGAAAACTCTGACCTAGTTCACTATTGGTTTTCATTTTTGTTCTCACTTGTACTTTCTGGTCCTAGAAGCAATTGCTTAGTGACAACACAAGAACAGCTGCTTTATGATATTTTTTGAATCAAACATAAAAAAAGAAAAAGGGAAAAAAAAGGAAAAAGTGGAAAGAGAAATTCCCAAAGGAATTTCTTAACGTGACACTTCCAGCATTACTTCTGACCCCCCCCCAAAATGTATGTAGAACACAATTTCAGTTGTACCTCCACACATTCAGATGTTTCTGCACCAATATTAGTAGTTATGTGACTTGTAAAGGTATTTTTGAGATAATTATACAGTATAGTCAATATTAAGAAACAAAACCACAACTGCTTGTGATAAAGTTGACAAAGTTGTTAGTAACACCGTTATTTAGCAAATACTTTCCAGCTATATAATATGTTGCTTTCCTAAGAAAATTGAAGGTCTGAGAGACCCTAAATCTACAGGCATTCCTAGTACCATCTTGGCAATGGTTTTCAGATCATACCCTAAATATGAGGTGGGAATCCCCTAAAAGGGAGAGAGAACAAGAATATCTAACACTAAAATATATTTGTCTTCCCTCTCCTCTTTTTTTAATTTCCTTCCCATGCTGCCTTTCCTTTTATTATTTTCAATTGAATTATTCAGTGGTTTAACTATTCATTGCCATTTTATTTCTCGTTCTATTTTTTTCTTTTTCACCCTCTCCCAATCAGTCCTGTGGCTTGCTTTCCCCTAACTACAACCAAAGATCAATGAAAGCCTGCAATACTGGAGATCCTAGGGCTAGTCACATCACCACAAAGAGAAGCGTTTTGTTTCCTGGGGGTTGCCATCCTTGTGCTTATGGACTTCGGCCTGTTTAAGTTTGCTTTCACTGTTATATCACTCTTCTTCTTTTAATCTTCTTTCCATAATACATTTAATTTTATGAAACTGCATCACTCTAGGAGCCAAAGGAACTATCTCCTGAATATGGATGATCAGTGTGTGCCTGGAAGTCAGGTTAACAGGACACACAGTGATGCTAAGTTTAATGACATCTAAGAGCTAAGCTGCACAAATTTTTACACAACTGTGCACATGGACTTTAGAGACACTTTTATGTGTCAAAGTCCAATAGATAACAGTTTTGGATACCTAAAGGTGCCTGTGTGGAGCAGGCTGATTCTTTGTGAATCACCTTGTAACACATGCATTTGAAAGGTAGCAACACAGCCCTGTTGATTCAATCACAGTATTTTACCTAACAAAATGAATGTGAACAATATGCTTACCACAGTGGTTCCTCACTGACTTTTGATTCTCTTTTTAAAGCCCTGACTGTGCCGCCTTCTTGGTTTAGATGGCTGCCAGTAACCTTATTTTGCCAAGAACAAATAAAACTGACAAAAACCTATTTTGTCAAATCCAATCCTACATCAAACAATTCTTTCTACTGCGTAAACAATACATAATTATAAAAAGTTATGGTACGTCAGTCTTAGAGAATTTTTTATTTGAAACATCAGGAGGTTTTTGTATTTGGTTTTGGTGGTTTGTGGGGTTTTTTTCTTCCCCAATGGACACTTATTAACAGTTCAGTATCTATGTTGTGATATTAATACTAAACATTTGCTTAATCTAGCATTATCAATATCATGAAGAGTTCGTAATACTTTGTTATTTTTTCACAACAAACTATGATTAAACTTTTTGTAGATAAAGAGAACTAACTTATATAATTGATTAAACAATTTACCTGCCAGTTTCAAATAAAATATGTTACACCATCACATCCCTAGCTGCAACCTTTTTTTCCCGATACCTATCACAATGCTCGTGACAAGTGACCAGGCAATATGACAAAAAGATAAATTATTGGTTCAGACAGATTCCTGGTAATAATTAGAATAGTAAAAAAGAAAAAGTTTTGAGTGGATGATGAAGTAAAACAGTTTGATTGCTTTTCCTGTATTATGTAATTTAAACATTCGTCAGAGTCCTTACCCACTTACCTAAGTGGGTACCAGAATGGCATCATTTCTTTGACCTTGTTATTTCTTAGTTAGCGTGTACATATGTCATGCAACCCTTTCTGCAGTCTCGTTTCCTCTTGTCCTTGAATGAAACAGCATTTTACTTTTAAACTTAATCAGAACTCTTACCAGCACTTTCCTCTTTTCATTGTAGTAGACAGACGTGCTTAACAATAATTTATTGTTATGGAAAAGCCCTGTAGCAACATGAACAAATACCACAAACAAGCTAATTTCTGTCAGAGGCACTAGCTAGCACAAAATGTTTTAAGAAAAAATATTGTATTGCCTTTCCTTAATTTAGGGTGAGCTACAGCTCCTAAAAGCATGTAAAGGTACTATGCACCACTTGTAGAAATCTGTAGTCTTGAATTTGACATTAATGTGCTATTCTTCAGTCATTTGCGTAAACCTCTCTTCTGCCTTAAATTGTATAAAAGCATGAGGTTGACATAAGAGTGTCTACCCAGATGCTCCAATATAAATCAGAGAACTGTGAAAACGTTTGGTGGAAAACTATCCCCAATACCATTTGCTAGCATTTGGTTACCAGAATGAATCTATCCATTAAGAGTATGCACTTCTGTTCAAGATTCTATTAGAAATAAGGAAGAAATTAATTTTCCAGGCAGTTAAATCACATTGATTTAATTTGCAGACACATTACTGGTGCTTTGTTAGGATTAAAACAATCAACAAAAAGTATATGTTGTTTCCTAGCTGGTTTTTTTTATAAGTATCTATGCAATCTTCATTATTATGTGTTCATTACGTTTGTTATTGTGTTATTAATTATGGAATCTCAGGACAGCTAATGGAGATGGAAGAGGTGAAAAAACAGTAAAAAAATTGAAGGCAATGTTTGCTAAGGAGTTGACAATAATTTAAAGCAAAATATTTTCTTCTTAGCCTAAGTTATAAGAATTATTGTGGTCTGAATATTATTGTCAACTGTGTGAAAAGCGCAGAATTTGAAAGAGTTGACAGTAGGCTCTGGGCAGATTCTATCTATAAAGCAGAAATAGGTGTTTCTTCTCAGTTGCACTGGGCTTGTAAATCAACTGTACATGAGAAACCAAAGGAAAAGAAAATTGCTGCAGACCTGTTTTCTGAGTAAACAATAAATACTGTAAAATAACAAAGGAGATTAATTCTCACTTTATTTGATTGAAATTGTTAATAGAATTATTTGTGGTGTAATCAACAGTTTGTATAAATAGTTTATAAACAATATAAAAATTTTGCTTGATTTTGTATGAAAACTGCTTGGTCAGAGAGCCTTAGGAAACTACTGTTCCACCCTGCTTCATTTTTGGTTGTTTGTTTGGGGTTTTTTTCCCTATATTTTGATGCTGTTTAATTAGAAAAACTCAAGGTCTAGTGTTGCCCCAGATGCATTGCTGACTGTCCATGGCTGCTATTGTACACAAAGAAAGGTGGGTACAATGGAACTCCACAACTGTACATTTTAACAAATTAAAGGGAGATATACAACTTCTCATATTCTGTTAAAAGCCTCTAATCAGAAGGAGTCCCAGATTTGTTTGAAAGTTTTAATGTCTTCCAGACTTTATCCCTTGACTGTACCTCTTCCTTCTAGAAACAATGACAAATTAATTCTTCACAAAACAAGGCATAAAGACTGAAATTCCTGTATTTTACCTACCCAAATTCTTCAGTCTAGCCTGCCGTCCTTCAGGAAGCAGTAGTCTACTACAGTTTAATAGCCTAAAGACTTCACACTTCAGCTTGCTACAGTAATTCCAGGTTCTTGTCACTGCTGCCTGTGCTGCTATCAACTATAACTCCAAATGCATCTCCAGTTCTAATTAGCTCTTGAGAGGCAGGTATCGCCCAGGAGGCCTTGTTACTATCAATTTCACCAAAGTGACAATCTGGTTTATGAGAAGATCAAGGAAAAGTTTTGTCTGGTTCCCTGTTCACTGTAATAAGAATAAGTTACCTGAATTTGACTCTTCCTCTAATGGAAGTTTCTCATACCTTTAAATCCACAGGGGTAAGAAAGGAAAGAGGAACTCAAGTCACTGAAATTTTTCCCTCACATACACCTACTGAGATGAACCCGTTTCAAAGACATTAATCAACTTTGTCTCAATTTCCTTGCACCTCAGAATGATCCAGCTTGGAGTTTAGAATAACGTGATATTGGCTCTTGAAACCCTTCTGAAAGCAAAAGCTGAGTAACTACGCTTCTAAAAGCCGCCTCCTACCCCTGCCCAAAGAGGTTCTGAAAATCTGTGCATTACTTTTTTGTCTTTGCCTTCCTTTAACCTTGCCTGGACAAAAAGTAATAAAGCACTCTCTGGGCCTTAGAAGCATTGGAAAAAAGATATATTATTGGTTCAGATGAGAGCTGACCTTGGCAATTTAGTAATTTTATTAAAAATTATTTAGATAAACAGTATTGTCTTCAAATGCTGACACTTGACAATCATCCAACTCCTTGTGGTTTTATAAAGATATTCACCAGGAGATTAATTTAAAAAAAAAAAAAGCGCATCTCTTTTCCATTGTTTCCATAATGGGCCATATTCCTTTAAATTTGCATTTCACGTCCCTTTCTAATGTGACACGACATTGTGATGAAAGTAATTGCTGTACTAAATTGTAAAGTGCATGACCAGAGGTCTATTTGGTGTTTCTAACCCAAATTACACAGTTCCTTCTTATTGATATATTAATTCAATGTAATTTTAGAACTGATTTAGAAATACTGCAGGGAGAAAGAAGAGACATTTTTTCCTGCAAATTCCATTGCTACTGCATACTAACTATAATGCTTGAGGTTAAATACATAAAATTGAACTGTAAGTCCAAAAACCTACTCACTGATTTTGTAGCACGCATGTATGCCACTGAAATATATTAATTTCCATATTGATGTAGCACCAGAATGTAAAAACAAGCCTCTATTAACGAACTTTCCTATTTACTTCTATAGATAATAGTAATAAGCTGGGACTATGACCTGATTTGATACCATGTTTAATTTGCAATTTCTGATATTTACAACATTTTGATATTTTACCTGCTCTGCAAAGCTATAACTGAGCAAACGATGTCAACGATAAGAAAAACTGCATCCTCCACCTTCAGTTTCTTTCCAGCTATCACGAATCAAACTACTCACATAATAGGTCCCAGTATATTAAAAATAACATCATGGCCTATTTTCTTCAAACATAGCCTATTCTTAAGTTTTCAAGGACATCAGTAATACTGATGGAATTACCTTAATATCAGGCCAGCTTTTTTAGCTAAATAAGTGATTTTATTCCAACTCAATGTGAACACAGTTCTTAATTTTTCTGCCATATTTAATTCAATTGATTTTTCTTAAATTAAAAGCAGACAGTTACTACACTTTTACAATTTCACAGCTTTTCCTGATTCTTACAGAAATCTTGCATAATCCAAGTTATGTCCTATATACATCCTGTGCTTCAAAAAAAGTAGAAAACTTTGATTTGCTTTCCTGTGGAATCTGTACCTTGAAAGTACCACCCCTAGTCAGCAGCACCGGAACAAACACCTGTGCCTCAGCATCCTGTTTGCATTTCAGTTGTGATATTTAAGCTATTATATATGACCCCTTTCTTTTGAAATTACTAGATTGTCATTTGTCAATGCCTCTGGCTATGAAAAAAAATACCCATTATGTAAAAGTAGCAGACGGGAAATATTGAACAAGCTATATGTATTGACTCTCTGGTGCTGGTCATTTATAGCCTCCCTTTAAGACAAACTACTGCAGATATTGCCCCTTTGAAGCATTTGGAAGACTATTTATATAACCTTCACTTTTTGAGTTTTCATCCACATCTTTTACACTTCATCTTAAAGCAAATTAAAATAGTATATACATTCTTGCAATCAGAAAATCTGTGCATATTTGTTCTACATCACTAATATTAAGAAATGCTTTTCGACAGGCATGAGAAATGTTTCTGGATACTTTTTCATTCTATGGAAACTGCACAAAATCTCAGTCACGTACTAGATAAGATAGAAAAACCTACCACTAACTGTGTCATGCCTGTTTATAAGAAAAAATAATGGCAAAAGGATTTGGACTGGTGGTCAGTGTACCCTGACTTGCCTGCAACTGTAGCAAGTCGTAAAGGAATAAACGTATCCTGGGCAATATCCAGCCTGCAAAAGTAGCTTCCCAGTTGTGGAGAATTACTGTGATAGGCAAGAGAACAAGTTGCTTTAGACTTGCAACTGTTTACATACAGACAGCTTCTAGTGCAAAGTAAAATGGTAATAGGTACCATGTACAGCCTCACTTAATAATTTACCTGTTATACACCATTGCATTATGGCCTTGTGTTACAATAATATTGAACCAGGACCTGTAGTTTGTTCAGATGAGATAATGCAGGCAAAACTCAAATATTGCCTGAAACTTCAATTTGGTTAAAACCAGAACAAAATAAACCAGTAGAAATACTCATTTGTCAAAAGAAGAGGAAAAATATTATAGCAACAGAGTTATTTCCCTGCCTTGCCCTCAAAGTGCAATAAGCATAAAGTCAACCTTCTTGACCTTAAGACAGTCCCAAAAATCCCTACCAAATAATCTACTGGAGGATTTTGGCAGCCAGAATTATTTGTCCACCTTGTGCTTCTCCTCCTCCTCCTGTCACCATTAAGGCAGTGTTTGCCCCAAGCCCCTGAGCAATACTAACTGGTGGGAGAATGCCAGTGGCGAGGGACAGACGACAAACCAGCCGGTTTGTAAGGAGCTATCATGTTGTCTTCTTTCTTCCTCTGCTTTGATTTTGCTGGGCCTTCCTTTGCCTTTCATATCCCCACCACCTCTGGATTCGTCAGAGCTGTTGCTTTAACTCTTTTAGTAGTGTCAGAGGAGAGGCGTTCTGTCCCAATAGAGTCATGTTAATTTTAGAAGACTGGCTTTACTCCCTGCAACAACCACTGGGGTGATCCTCTACTCCTGCTACACTGTTTTCTTCAGTCTCTAATAGACTTAGCCTGTGTATTCATCTTGTTCCTTCTTCAGAGCATAATTATAGCATTTGGGGTCTGATCTTTTATTAATTCAAATGCTTTCCTAAGCACGCCAGTGTTGCTACTCAAGGGATATCTGATTTACATATTCCCATAATTTCATTTCTGATTGCTAAATTCATCAGCTTGCTTCTAAGGAGTTGATATTATAAACATAATAAGACTTTCAGGAACTGATGTTCATTGCATATTTAATGCTAACGTATTTTTCTCAGTACAGCACTGCATTTCTTTTCAACATACAAATCAATATATTTATTGCAAATTTTGCTTTCAGTAGACAACATGCATCTTGACATCCTGATCCTTTAGGTGAAGAGAAGTAGGCTGAGTTTTAAACACCAAGGCTTAGAAATAAAAAAAAATGAACTGGGTTTGGTGGTTTTTTTGTTGGGTTTTTGGTTTTTTTTTTTTGGATAAGAAAGCAATGCATTAAGCACTTCATCAACAAGAAATTATTCCACTAGAACCAAATCAACTATGATAACTTTTATGGGCACTCAGTACTCTCTGCTGGACAATGACTAACTTCAGTTTGGCACTTCTCACCTCTTCAACCAGAGGTAATAGTGAAATTACTGTATCAAATCTGAGAGAAATAAGTGTTGAGAACAGAGAAATGCCAGGCTAAGGATGGAGGGACAGGAAGCAAAGAAACTTGGCCTGAAGAGTAATTCAGGAAACTACTTCTCTGTCTGAAGATGTGTGACTATTTCATAGACTTGTTGTAAACACAAACAAAAAAAGACTTTGTTTACATTTATTTTCTTTACTGAAATTTTTAATAAGGTTATGGTGGTTTACTGGAGACCTGACCTATGCAAATGCATGGAGCAGAAGTGTGAAACTAAGTTGTTTAACATGTTCAGTTTCCCTGGCTCATGGATGCTGAGTGCACTCAATAATACTCTGAACAAGGTCCCAGCAAAGTGGCTTTGCGGAAAAAAAACCCCAAATGTACTTCTATCAAGTAACATTGCATGGGGAAGACATTAAGTAAAAATCAGACTCCTTTTCACTTTCTAAGGATGATATCTAACATCTTCTAACTTCCAGGTTTCTAAAACTTTAATATTTAAACACAGTCATGAGTACCATTTTCCATGTTTAGAAAAGTTGAGGCAGAATTAAACCAGTGCCATTTATAGCTCATTATGATGACATTGAATCACTAACTGTGGTATCATCTGAGAATGAATGCAATATACCAACACTGCATTAAGATCATTTTAATAAAGCATGAATACAGTTTGTAGGAGTATTATAATAATAGAAAGATAATATTGATCACTACCTTCTAATTTTATCTGCAAGGTGCTATACACAGGCAAACCATTGTGTTTTACCCCAAAAGATTGGTCTTATGTTAGGGAATTTTGTGGAGCTTCCTTGTTTTTACTCACGAATTTCTACACTTAAATTTTACACTAATTTCTGTGCTGGGACATAGTTTCGATCAGCGTATTTCATTTTGTTTTAAATAAATACTTCCTTTTCAAATAAATATTTTTCTTAGTTATAATATGATCTTAGATTGTTTAGATTATTACATTTGATAACCATAAGATGACAAAAGCACATTACATCCCATCAAAGAGCTGGGACATGTAGAAACCTTCAGTTCAACCCTTCAAAAAAATCCAAGTGAAAAGTAAGTTTTACTACAAAAAAGGAGTCCCGTCTTCTAGTACATAACAGTCTCTCCCAAAACTAGTTTAAAAATGAGTCCACATATACAAATTATTTTGTTTACTTATTTTGTATCCATACAAAAAATAATACAATACAAAATACAAAAATATCACCACAAATAATACTATGCTAGACATCTACTAAAAATTTTAATAGAACCAGCAAAGTTATTTTCTGTATTGCAGCACCTCTCACAGTGGGAGAAAATGGTTATCAATAGCAGAAGAATTTCTTCTTGTTCAAAATTAATATATTGATTTCTATCTGAAGGGCAAAAGATCTACAGAATTTCTCAAAGTCAATCAACAAATCACTAAAATCCCATTTAAGAACTTAGATGAAACTAAATATTGCTAATAGTTTAACAAACCACTAGGAAGCCGGAAAAACAACTTAAATCAGATGTTTTTGCAGCCTTCAAAACTGATTTTGTTCCTTAAGAAATGAGAATAGATCAAGCTGTACTTCGCATATTCCACAAATATTTTGGGCAGAATGAAGTGTTTATAGTTTCCTGAATTCTGACCGAGCCATTTCTCTAACTGCATATAATTCTGCTTCATAGTCATTTATAACATGGGTGTGGGGGAGTGTTTTTCTTCAATCCACCAGGACAATTCATACCTAATACACACATAGCTTTTGCAGAAGGCTGGCCATGAAATTCTAACCTTAACGTAAAATAGCAAATTTGTGTAGATATAAAATCCATTTCTCTATTTCTGTTTTTCTGCAGAATCACTAACAGCTACAAGATCAGGCATGCATGCCCTAAAGAAATCACCATGATAAACAGTTTTTCTGGGCATAGAAAAGAAAATCAAATATGGGTTTCAGTTTGATAGCTCTTAAAGAGTTCAGAGGGGTCTACGTGGCAACAATTCATAGTATTTCCTTATTTAAAAACCCAATGTATGCATGCCAACAGGCACACATTTCTCCTTCAGTCCGTATTTGAAATATTAGTGCATTAGTCCTATGTAAGATTTGAAGGGTAAGGAACAGATCCTATTGCTACACCAAAACTAACAGCCCCTCCTCCACTCTTCAGCTCCTCAGGGAAGACCTCCACCATGACCTACCAGGAACTGCCATGCACACAGAACAAGTGTCTCGCTGAGACGCCTTGCAACAATTTGAAACGCGCTACCTGTACAACTGCCCACCTGTCCTGCAGCCCCTCTCATCTACACTAAACTGCTATAGGGAAGGCAGAAAAAAACCCTCAACAACTCATTCTCTAAGAATGGACCTAATGCAGTTTTTTGTTCTCCTTGTCCTCTACATCACCCATCCCTCCCACTACAACAGCTCCAGCCCTTGCATTTCTCTCACTAGGCAAGGCAGAGTAAATGCGTGATAGTCTTCGACCAAGATTCATTCACCGCTTAGCTTGTGTATTGCTAACAAAGGAAACATTTAACTTTTGACCTCTGCTTCTCTCTCTCTCTCTCTCAATGCCAGGACTGAGTCACGTCCTACCCAGCTACTGATATTCTAAGGCTTGCAGGAACTTAATTATTTGGGAATCTCTACCTCCGCTTCTGATTTGATTAAAACTGAACAGTGAATTCAAAAATCATTACAGATCGTGCTATGAAAGATAGACTGAAGACAGACAATGAAATTTCATGAGCTTCATTTACGCAGGAAAACAGGCTGAAAAATCCCTGCATATCCTTCCAGTTCAGCAGCGCCAAAAAAACCAGAAAGGGAGGGGAGCGCTTACAGCAGAGCTCCGACCCTCGTTCTGTGCTCGGGGAGGCTGGAGGCACTCATCTAGGCATGAGGCTCACACTTTCGGGAGGCAAGCAGGAAAAACAGCTCACCTAAGGTTCACATGCCAACTCTTCATGGTTTGTCTGCTCTCCGCTTTCCAGGAGAGCTAAGGACGTTCCTCTGTACAGAAATTTCCTACTTTGAGTCTGCCAGGAGTTATAGTCTCAAAATAGAACATTGTTATCAAGCTGCCCTCTGAAAATGCCTAAATCATCATAATTATTAAATCTGTGGTTCTCATATACATATCCTTGAGTGAAATTAAAGTGTTCTCTCTTAATTGATTGCTGTATCAAAAACCAGCAAATAACATGAAAGAGATGTAAATAATATCTCTTTGCATAAAGGCAGATAGGAAGCCAGGATAAATACCAGCCCATCAAAACATTTCATGAATTTGTACAAATTAGCACATCAACTAAAACACATCACTGCAGTGACCAGAAAGAAAAGGAAACAAAGGGTATAATTAAAAGCAAAACTAAATCTATTGTTATTGCCAAAAACCTACACTGAGATTTTCTTTGTTGTTGTTTTACATGCTGTAACACTTGGGAATATCCTAAGCATGTACTCGTTTCTATGAGAGCTAGTCTTGAAGTATCTCAGGTGTTTCACTCTGCATGATAGATATGCTCTAAATCTTGATTACTTCGCAATTACGGGCACTGTTGATCGTCAAACTTCATTCTCCTTAATATGAGAGTGTCTTACGGGCATAGTATCAACCCTCAGATAGGAAGAAAGCCGCAGCGAGTTCTGGTGAGAAAAGAAACAGCTACCTGCAAATGGAGGCGAGAGGAGTCTGAATTCACTTAGGTCCTGCACAGTTTCTTTTATGTGAAACTGGACATTCACAAGAGAGAATAAAAGGTAAGATATGATTTAGTCACAGCTTTCAGACGAATGAGACTCCCACTTTTCCTTATTGTAGACTCCCTGTTTTCTGAAGGCTATAGAACTAAAGAGGATTACGTGAAGTACAAATGACGACAAAAATGAAATTTTGGCTGCGGGTTTTTTTGTGGTTTGTTTTTTGTTTAGATTTTTTTTTTTTTAAAAAAAAAGAACAAGCAACAAAATTTCCCAGTTCCTGATACTAGTCAAAGGTAATGTTTTAGTCCATAGAAAATCTGCAAAGACTGAAGTTACATAATTCATTCTTCTAGTGGTGAACTAGAAGATATCTATTTGTCCAGGTAAATAACCACAAAGGAATGATGGCAAGAGGATACTTCCCAGAAGGGTTGTCAGTGATAACGTGCATAACGCAATGTGATTTTAAATGAGAACATGGCTTTTGTAAATAATGTACGCTCTTCAAGATACTCTAGAGACACTAGACAATGCAATTCCTTTAGACAGATGTCGTGCTTAAAATACTGTTTTTCTCAGTGTACATGATCTCCATTAGAAACTTAAGTCAGCCAAAAGAAAGTGTTTCAAGTGAAGTGTTTTGAACCCTAAAAGGAGAGCATGACAAGAAATAGATCTATAAATATAAAACAGTATTTCAGAAAACTATCCTAGACCAAGGACAACGTTGTTGCCATTTTCTTGTTTGAAATTGCTACAATTTGTAAGAGAAAAAGGGAACTGTTACGCAACAGAATGCATATTTCTATGAAAGTCCATCACTTAGAGGCCCCAGAGAAGCAGGGGGAGACAGGGAAGAAAAAAAAAAAAAAATCCATTCTGTTCAAGGTACTCCTTGAACCACTGTAAACGTAGTTCAGAGTTTTAAGTCTAACAAAGACAGATGAGCTGTGTTTTCTTATTTAAATAAGTGCTGGTTTTTGAATCATTTGAATAATTCTGAATCAGTGAGAGCTTACTTGGTAGTGGAGGAAGACAAGTTATCTTTACTTTAGCTGAAAATGGAAGAAATACATTGAATTATAAAAATCATACCCCTATCTCTCCTGTCTTTAAATATTAGCCTCTCTTTTACACCTCATTTCCATTGCTATACCTTTATTTTATCTGTTAGGCAGCATGGAAGGTTCTTGCCGGGGAAAGCAAGAACAGTGTATTCACAAGACATAAAAGCACTATGGTAAGGTCATCCCCTTTTCACTGACTTTCTTGGTACTTACCCTTGTCAAGATTTGAGATCTCTTTTTGAAAGGACTTCAGCTGAGCTAAAAATAGCATGTAAATAAATCAGGCTTTAAAGACAAACCACTCTTTCCATTGATCTCAGAGAAAATTCTAGATATAGCAAGGAACAAAAAATTGGGACACAGATGAAAAGCAAACGTCTTTCACACTCATGACTCAGTGTTAATGCATACACAGGCCTGTTTTCTTCTGTGGGAAACGTAGTTAGAGTAAGTATATTTGTGCTGCTTTCTCATTTTCATTACTAGTTTGTACCAAATATGTTAATGTGTTGTATAGAATAGTATATAGCTCTATATATAGTATATATACTATATACGGTATAAGTTTAAACTATACTTTACAGAAATTTACCATTGATAATTCAGAAACACATGCACTCTCTGTAATCATAGAATCATGGAATGCTTTGGGTTGGAAGGGACCTGTAGAGGTCATCTAGCCCAACGCCCCTGCAGGGAGCAGGGACAGCTTTAACCAGATCATCAGGTTGCTCAGAGCCCTGTCCAAACTGACCTTGAATGTTGCCAGGGATGGGGCCTCCACTACCTCTCTGGGCAACCTGTTCCAGTGCTTCACCACCCTCACTGTAAAAAAATTCTTCCTTATATCCAGCCTAAATTTACTCTTCTTTAGTTTAAAACCACCGCAAGCACAACAGGCAACAAAATTGCCTGGTTCAAGTCACTGCTATGCTTATTTCTTCACTGAAGACCTAGGAAAAGGTTTATAAATTTTTATTTATGTATATTTAAGAAAATGGAATAGCAAATTTAGAACTTTTTCTTCTGTTTTTATTTTCTCTGACCTATTTTCAAAAGCTCATTTCCAGCACAGACTGTATTTTCAAAATTCCCTACTGATAAAAAATGACGTAGAAGTATATTTATGAGTTTAATGAAAGTTCTACTCATGCATACAGTGCATAAGCTTTGAAAATGTCACACTTCTATTTTATATTGGTGTAACAAAACATTTATACTAAAATGGTCTTTCTATGTTTGGATACAGAAGAATGGTACAGTGCTACCATTATTAATATCTCTTTCCTAAACTTTTAAAATGTACGTTCCTCTAAAATCTGGACATCTCAGGCTTGCCTTGTTGAAGTGAGGCAATTAAAAACAAAGCACCCTGATTTTTAGCATTGCTGGCATCATCTAGTTACTTTTATTTAAATTTTAACCTCTGAATCTTGCTGTTAAGATATTTAAACTTCTGTTCCTTGTCCTATTACTCAACTGTTTTGATATATATTGTTAGCCACTTTTCTTAAGAAATGAAGAAGGTACATAATTTTTTAAGCTTTTAAAAAAAAAAAAAAATTAAGAGACACTTTTTACCTCCCTCTGTTAAACACAACTATTAAGTTTTGTCTTTATGACTCTCATCTCTCTGAGCCATTCCCATTAATTTTCCTAGCACGCATTAAATAGCCAGGATAAAGCTGTTTTCTGAAAAGTAGCCTAGAATTTAAGTATAGAAAATAATTTTAAAAAATAACATTAGCTAGCATCAGTTGTCCTTCGCAGAACCACGGTCTCTTAGTAGGTGACCATAAATCCGCTCACAGGTGTTTGGAGACAGTGCTTAAACATACAAGCAATCCCCTATCTTACACTTTTAACTGTACAAGAAATCTGTATCACAACCTTGATATTGAAGATTAAGAGAGAATGAATCGAAACAAAATAAATTATCTTCTGTCAAATTTCAAAACTTTCTGAATGTTTGAAAAACATCAGAGTTATCTTGCTTGTCTTTGCACTTCCTATTTTTGGCTGAAATAAGATCTATGTAAAAACAGTCCCTTGACAAACTAGGGCTACTCAAGAGAACCTGTAATGGGCTGAACAGCCAGTATTACACACTACTTCGCACCACTGCTGATCTATTATGCTCAGCATAATAATGTTATAATGAGTAATGAAATAATGTTGCAGCTATCGCTTGGAGCTCCTAGGAGCTAGAAAGGATTTTCAAAAAATCTGGGTGACAGTCTGGTGACAGTCATAGTTAAAATTAACATACAATAGAGAATAGCGGGGGCGGGGGTGGAGCATTGGAGCATGGCTGCTTCAAAAGGCAGGCTGATTTAAAGGGAAAAAAGATAATACGCTCCTTCACTCACTAGACTTGGTCAGGACAACTTGGTTACACACTAAGTAACTACAACTACAGTTGTAGTACAGTGCAGACACAGACAACCTAACTGTGAACTGACTGGCTCAGGTACAAACTGTAGACTACTCAGTGCTGCCCAAAACACCCTCTATCACACTAGCCTTGTTGTTTGGTGGTTCTGTGAGAGACTCAACAAGGAGCAAATGTATTTCTTTAGAAAGGAAACTCAATATTCATGCCTTCCACTTTTTTTTTTTTTTAACAGTAAAACTCATTAAGAATTTGTTCTGCCTTTAGAAAGAAAAGAAAGTAGGAAAAGTTAAAATGTTTTCCCATATATGTGCTGTCCTTCCCTTCTAAAATGAGCCTATCTGGAAAATTTTCATCCCAGTTTTTGTTTTTATATGCTTATGCAGGAGAGGTACAGCATCATCTTTTCTCATTAAAAATAAAACATTTGCATGAGGTTTTGGAGTAAAAATTCGACCTATTCATCATAATTTCAAAAAGTCCTGACAGTATTGCAAACCTGATGCATTGTAAAGTCGCACATCTAATAGGTAAATCAGGTTTCACTAAGAACGGAAGCACTGAGATTTGATTGTAAATGGAGCTGGTTTCATATCAGCTACATGATTAATGTACTTTTTATAGACTTTACATAAAAACAAGATGTATTACTGTTTGGGGATCAAGCTAACTTTAAAGAGAGGCTTCTTAAGGAAATTTAACTGCCAGGCTGAAAATGAAAGCGATTATCAAATTTCTCTTTGTCTCTAACGTGGTTTTGGGAGGAGCTACTACATAATTCTGATGCTAGCAAATTCAATTCTTTGTCACATTTAGTCTTTGCCACATAAACATTCAATGGTTCCAACAAAAAGAACATCCCAAATCTTTAATCATTACAAAAAACACAGTACCTTGACCTTGTATTTTAAAGTTAAATGGAGTGACATTATAAAAATTAAATTGGTTCTTCCTAATTTCCATAATATCCTTTAAAAAGCCTTGCCTTGCCTGGAGTATATGTCCTATTTCTTTATCTTTCTTGATGACCCCTCAATGCCTGCAAGTCAGCTCATTTTTCTGTGCTGAAGACTGCAGCCTACCGCCACATGTGCTCTGAAATTTCCATTAAAATCTAGGGCATCATCATTCATTCTTATCTGCAGCAGGCTGCCGAACAGTGCGATACCAGCAACTGCATGTGAACTAGTCTCAAAGGTCAATATAGTTATACACACATCACCATCCAGTATGGAGAAGAATTCTACCTGCATAATATGTTATCACATACAGTACACTGGGAATCTTAAAGACACTGGGTCTGGTGTAGGATGTTGTTATTAATTCTCTTGCAACAGCAAGTCTTACTTAAACAGCAATTTACCAGTAGGCAATTAGCTTCTCAAAGAACATTTTTATTAAGTTCACTTCACAATGAAATGATCTGTCTCATCAGCTATTGAATATTTGCTTGTTAAAGCATTATTATTTTAAATTAACATATTACGAGTACCTGAGGGTATTTATACTTGTCTATGTGTTTAACCTTCAGGTTTCTAAGTCCCTCTTCTTCAGGCTGATTCTTAAGCAGTTCTCATACCCAAAGCACATGGACACCTTTCAAAAGTGTTTTAAGTTAGCTGTGCTCATTGCTGTTTCTTGATCTTTTCTTCTTTGCAAGGAGAACTCATATGTGTATGCATATAGATATATATACACACACACTTAAGAGTGCACGAAATTACATACCGTTCTATAATTTATATGCTTATATAAACACAGATTCTGTAATACTGCAGATGAGCTTCAGTCTTGCCATGTTATTTTGCTGCATCTCAGCTGTCATAACTGTCATCTTCACCCTTATTTTGCAGCATGATGACCTTTTTTGCATCCTGAGCCCAAACCATTACATGCCTTGAAGTCAGAGAACAATAATTTAATTTTCCATTACATGCAATGGATATCCTGTGTGCACTTATGTATAGAATGGAAGAGAAGGTTTGGAATGATGGAAGATCTGTTTGCAGATGCTGTTGAGATGGGCTGCAGTGCTCTGTGTAGTATTGGTTGAACTGACCTATTGGCTAACACCTCCGTGGCTCAGTAGACAGCTTTGCTATTGTCCTGGCAAGAGAAGAACACAGAACATCTAACTGCAGTCATGTCAGGATCAGACAGTCCTGCAGCAATCCGCACGTGAGACGATTTGCCACTAGCAACTACTGCTAGAAAAGAGCTCAGCATCTATGAGAAATCCAGGACTAGATTGTTAGCCAAATTGATTTGGTTTGGTACTTCATTTTTTAAGTGACGGGTATTTTTTTGTTGCTACAACCTTCTCCACATTCTTTCCAGTGGCCACCATCACCTGAATCTTTCTGGCATGCAACACAACCAGCTTTTATTCTTTTTATATTCATAGGCTTTTGCCCCAGGATGGCACAAACACATCAGTGTTCTCATTGCTGTATGGGACAAAGTATGGGTACAACAGCTAGGTACCTCTGTTTCTCCCAGTGGATGAATATACATTGGCTGAGGACAGAATAATCCATTCATGACTAATTCATGAATCTTTATTTAAAGGGTTCATCAGAGGAAGTATATTCTTTCCTTTTCTTCTTTTTTTTTTTGGGGGGGGGGGGGGGGGCGGGTGATGGCAAAGTGTGTGGGTGGTCTCCTTCAGAAATACCTGCAACAGCATTTAGCAAAGGAAGCAATAACTCATGATCAGCTCTGATAAGTCCTCAAAAAGACAGATGGATAGGAGAGCTGATGTCTCTCCTTCATCTACTACATCAAAATACAGCTAATTCTGATTTTAGTCAGTGTCAGTCCTGAATCTAGATATAGTATATTTGTAGTGGCCAGACAATCTTTACAGCAGGTTTGTGTTAACTTTTTTATAGCTGTCTCACAATTTTGGACATTTCACATTGGACTATAACTAAGTTGGACATACCCAAGACAGTATTATAAAAGTGTTCTTTCTATTGAACAAATGATCAATTGCAAACCCAGTTTTCATTGACTGGCATAAAAATAGGCAGATCACAGAGTACATAATCTTTTCCCACTGAGCAGGCTAACAGCACTTTTAAAGAGAAGAAAGGTCATTGAGCTTCAAGTCTTCAGTGATGCCAAGACATGTTAACACTCTGAGGCAGGTAGGGAAAAGAAAATTAAGTCCTCTAATGATTGAAACATAGCACCGACAGAATCCAGGCAGAATGAATCCCATTTAACTATGATTGTGCCCCACAGCATGCCTTTCTGCTGTGGGCAACATGTCACATATTATGCTCTCACTAATTTCAGTAAGCTTCCCACACTAAGTGTGTCTTTCCTTCCTGGTTCCACAATACATATGCCTTATGAAGCACACATGGGTCAAACAGCATCCATATGACAACAGGATAATCATTGGCTTTATATGTTTGCATATAGGTTACACATGGAAGTCAAATTTACAAGATGAAATACAGAGCAGCATATATACATGGTTTCATCCTGCAATCAAGAACAAAGTAGTCTTGCAGATTTCAAACTTTTTCTTGGAGATGACTTCAAAAGGCATCATTGGGAAGGATGAAAGACACCTTGATTTTTATGTTGAGAGACTTACCCTGTTGCTATAATTTCACCCCCACCCCCTGCTTTTTCTGCTTAGGACAAGGATGCTATGTTCTCTAAGGAAAACAATTGTTTTTCAAAAAGCCTACAAATAAATACTTGGTTGCAGAAATTTCATGGAGACATACATTGTTATGTAACCAAAAATAGCATAAAGAGCCAAGCCGTCTTTAAATAACATTCAGAAGATATAATATTTGATTGATTCTGATATTATAGGTTTATAGATTACTAGTTTTAGTCAGCATAGTTATACCCAAGAACAACAGTTTCACTACACAAAAAGGTAATGTCCTGTCCCCAAATAATTTCATTATTTTATTACTTACTGGGGACTTGAATTGTCTCTTCCAGTATCTGCTGAGCATCAAGCATGTTTTTCATGGTATGTACTTTAAAAATATCACATGAACACCGAAACATTATCATTGTTTAGCTAGTTAGAGAGAAGTATAAAACAAAAACAAACACTCCAAAGGAATTGAAAGTATGTCCCTCCAGCTATCAGCGGTAAGTAGTTTACATGCTAAAGCATAAGATTTGGTGTAATTTCAGGAGTAGTTAATAGTAGAATACAATTATCTAACCCATTTAACAGCTACACATATGATTGAATATATATGTCCTGCAACCAGGTATACCACAGATTGACTAGAAGTATTTTAAATTAGATACACAGAGGTATTATTCTGTGCTGCTGTGTCTACTCTGTCCTACATTACAACAAGTTGTAGGTAGGGTTTGACCAGTTTGCTTTATTTTGCTTCCATAATTGTAAGAAAAAAAAAAAATCCAGGGATCTTTATTTCTGACATTTCTTGACTCAGATAACTTTATGCAATCTGAAATACAAAAATTGTGCTATACCCATTAACTTTTTAGTTCTATATTCTTTATTGCTTCAGGGTGGTATGGTGGTTCTTTTTGGGAAAGAGAAAAATTTGGTACAGTGTATTAACTATCAATGAAGATATACAATAACCAATAGCAATATTCTATCCATTTTGCCACACCAAGAGTCCCACTCCTCCACCACCACCCCACCCCCCGGAAATATTACTGCATCTTTGCCAGGTAATTTCATCGATTTATCAAAATGGAATTAGATCAACATCACTTTCTGCATTTGAATTAGTAGCTTAATCGAACCTTAACTGTTCATTCCTACCCTGTGTTACCTTTTATGTGCACAGGTTTTCTTGGTTATTTTTAAGCCTGAAAAAATTTCCTATCCAGTTCACCATGTGGCAGCACAACCTTTTACATCAGCACAGCTAAAAAGGCACCAGCAATCTGGAGGCAGCTGAGGATGGATGAAGCCTGCTTTATACTACTGGTGAAGAATACCTGAGAGTTAATTTAGGCTGCAGTTTCTCCTATCTTCTGACATCACCATATGCAGGATTTTTGTACTAACTCCTTACCAAAGCACCCGTGTTACAAGTCAAAGTCATAGGACTATATGCAAAGACCCTCTCTCTCCCCATCCCCTCAACCTGTAGGAGGGATGCTCCACTGTCTAGCTGTACAGAGCAAGCTTGTTGTGCACACATGCACAGGAGGGAAAACAGGGGAATCAGTTTTCTGAATCAATATTAGAGGCACAAACTAGCAGCAGTGCTGCAACACATGACAAATCTCCTTCAAATCTCCACTGCATCTTCCCTGGGACAGCAGCAACGGGAGTCCGCCAGTGACAAGTCTCTAATTGGCAAGAGGCCACTGCTGGGCAGCAGCTGTCCCCGCCGAGCACCCGAGGTGACATGCCCTACTTAGCAGATCTGAGAACCATCCAGTGTTAGCAGGATGCAGTCTATGAGGAAATCTTTGCAGAACTTTTCTATCTCTGTGGCTCTTCCCTGATACTTGGCAAGAGGAATCAGCGTTTGGGAGGGCAGTCAGACCAGCACAGACCCTGTGTTAATCACTCAGCTCAAGTGAAGCACCTCAGTCAAAACAACTTGATACTGTAGGCAAGCAAAACCTTGGGGCAGTGAAATCCATGGCACCTTTGCCATTCTCTTCATTAATTTCACAATAACACAATATACATCTATTAGTCAGAAGATGATCTTTTCCCTTCCACCGTAATAATTCAGATACAGAAATGCTTATGGTTTAGTGTGGACTTGGTAGTGTAGGTTAATGGCTGGACTGGATGATCTTCAAGGTCTTTTCCAACCTAAATGATTCTATGATTCTATGGTTTAATTTATATGTAATGCAAACCTTATGAAAGCTTTCAGAAAGGTTCAGGTATGTATTCTGTATGATGTGCACACATGAATTAGCTTCACCTAATGGTTACCAAGCTTTGTGTCCAGATCAGCTATTAGCCTGGTTCAAGCAGAAAATGAACATGCCTAAAGTAGTTTTAAACATCAGGTTTGAGCTTCATTCCCAAGTACCTATCCATAGTACTTTTAAGATGGAAATCTAACAAAAAATGAACATACAATACAAATTATATACCTTGACACTTTGGGACTATAACAGAAAACTTATTTGAAAGTAGATTTTGACGTTGATTTAATTTAATCCTAGGGCCAGAATGACTACACTGAAAGTTCAAAAGAACTATAATGTGTTTGAAAACAGAATGAAGTGATTGGACTACATTTTTCCTTATTTTTTTTCTTTAATTTTATGCCCCTTCTATAATACATACTTTTGTAGATGAGCTCTAAGAAATGTTTTCCCTACACTTCATTGAAAGTTAGAGATGAAAGAAAACTTTTTCTTGGTAAACTGAGACTTTCAAAGGCACTGAAAGGCATGAAGAGCACAATCCCTCCATCTAACTTCTTACAGAAATCCCAGCCTTAAGATAGCATAAGATATTTCTTAAAAATAAAAGCCTAACAAACTCCCAAACTAAAAAAATAAAATAAAATAAATCACCACACCACCTTTTAGAAAAGTTTGAACTTGAACTGTTAGGATTTTGAAAAAAAAATTAACCTTACCTAGTCTTACAATAATTTCAAAATTTGGGTGATATACTTTATTACTAAGAATAGAATTGGGTCAAGCTAGAGACCATGTTAAAGATTTGGGAGGGCTGAGAATGGTTAGATGACTGAAGTACTGGCAAATATTGAAGAAAATCTTTCTTTCTCCGTTATTCATTATTTTTTGAGTTTGTTTTTTTTTTTTTTTCTTCTTTTTAGTCCCCTGTCAGAACTCATTTAAGAGGGAAATGTTTGGTGCTTTTTCGAAGAAATGGAGGGGGTGGAAAAGAATAAACCAGCCCTCAGGGAAGGAGAATGGAAAAAGTGAGCTTCATTCAGCTGCTTTAATGTCTGCATTAACAGACAATAATGAGACATTTTCCAAAAATGTAGTGATTCTAGATCTTCGTGGATAGAATTACAATGAAGTTAATGGTTCTCTCACCTGAACAACAGAGGTAATCTGTTCCCTTAAAATGAGAACCCATCCCTGCTTTTCTTATCACTGTTTCCACAAACACAGTAATATGTGTGTAAAATGTAACTTTCCAAAATAATTGCCATGCCATACAACCTTACTTATGTATATCTCTGTGTGTGTCAAGTTTAATAGTTTAACTCCTTTTTATTTCTGATATGATCTTGTTTAGGGATAACCAGTTGTTTAATAACTTAAAACCCCATCTCGATTATATTTCTCAGGTATTGTATTCATTTGGGTCTGATTTTTAAAAAGCCAGTGCAACTTAATCAAAGAAAGACTCCTCCTGAATGCTTACAAAATGAATAGGGGCACATACAGGTGATACTACACCAGACAGTGTCTGTAGCAAGAACTTTAAAATAACACTTTAATGCCTGCACACTGGGCTACGTTAGACAGAGCATTGCCAGCCGGTGGAGGGAGGTGGTCCTTCCCCCCTGCTCGGCCCTGGTGAGACGCATCGGGGATGCTGGGTCTGTGTCTTAAGACTTTGTCTTAAGCCTTCTGTAGTTCTTTCTCCTCTACTTGGCACCCTCTTAATATTGTTACTAACTATAAGCTAGAATGGCTCTTAGGAATAACACTATGTTACTTGTTATTAAGGAATTTATTTGTACTAGGTGAAAAGAGACTGTTTAATTTCCCATGGCCCAAAAGAATGCTTCTTTCTTTATCATACATGTTAGGAGGCCACCAGTGATCTTATCAGGTTCTTCCTTTCTTCTCTAAATGTATCTCGACTCAAAGACATCAACTCAGTAAGATTCTCCAATTTAAACAGATTTAGCTTTTTACAAAACAGAGGACAGTAAAACTATAGGGAAGTTCAAATCCTAAACAGTTATCCCATAAAAGAATTAAGAACAAGGTCTGTTATCAAATGCAGGTACCCAACACTGCTCAAGATCATTAGAAAAGGAACAAAGCAAACCAGCAAGAAGACCTACCATCTTCAAACATTACTTTCACTGAACAACATTTTGGACCGTACTGAAAGTGTATGTTGGTGATCTGACTTTGGAAATAAATGGCTCCATTTCATTTGTTGTCCTGAATCGTTGAATCAGAACATCCATTAGATAAAGTTTCAGAAAACAAGTCTACAGAAATTAAAGAGTGGGTTCCTGCATTCAGAGCTAGAGGACATCCAGTTACGTTCATTCCCCAGCAGAAGGAGATAGAAGCTCATTCCCCTCCTTGCTGACATGAAGAATTGACAATACAATTTTCTCCAGCAATGTTTTCAGCAACAGCAAAAAATGCAAAACTTTTTTTTCTTCAGCTAAGGTCAGACCAACAATTCAGTTCCCTGTCTTCCTCCCTTCTCAGCAGGCAAGAATAAACAAACCAGGGTTGCACCTTGCTGAGGCTGAACAGGCAGTGAGGTTTCTCTGCAGGGGGAAGCAAACACAGCAATTCCCCTCGGGCCATTGGACAATGAACAATCACAATCCCTTCTTACCACAGAAAGCAAACAAGAAACAAGTCAACCCAAAACCCTACCGGAGCCCTGGTGTCTTCACTTGAGCACAGACAAACCATAAATTTCACACTCCACAGAAAAGCAAGCTTTACAGCCAGGCTGACAGCAGCAGTACTCCATTTCCCTGCTTTTCCAGGAGAAAGTTTAATCCACCTCACAGCAAGGAGCTGTGGGACCAAGTGTCCATTGAGGGAATTCAGAATTAAATACTAATGATTATTTCAGTATTCTTTGACACATAGCTGTCTGTGACAGGCTGAAACAGCTATCATTGGTGAAACCTCACGTGTATCACTCAAAAAAAATTATGACAGTCTAATAAGGTATAAACATAAAACTATCTACATCAAGCTGTTGATCAGGATGAATCAGTAAAATCTGAAAAGGAATGAATTTAATGCATATCTACTCTTCTGCCACAAAACCAAAGAGTTAACCTTTGAACAAGTTATCTGTCCTCACTTTTGCTGTTGTAAAAGGATTTTTTTTAATGCCACTAGAAACCATTTGAGGATTCTCCTAGAGATATAAATTCACAAATCCTTTGAAGAGTCATGAGTCAGATTCAGTTGCTTCTTCTCATGTCATGACAAACAACAGTTTACAAGGATAATACACTACCTTTAGCTCTTTCTAACAATGATTTATATCAGCACATAATTTAATTATCACAAACTAGCAAAGTAGAAAATTTTTCTCAAGAAAAGCTAACTGCAGATTTTGTGGCAAAATACACAAAACCAGAATGTATTTAATTCATTAAAATGTACTCAAATCATAAGCTAGTGAATATTGAAATTAAAACTAAAGAATTCCCAGATAAACTGTTCAAAGGTACTGTGGATGTAGCCTTTACTGTGTCCAAGAAAGGTGGCATCACAAGGTTTTACCAACAAAAGAAATGGATGGTACTGAATTACTTAATCTGATGGAAGAGACTGCAGAATGCAAGATTGTTTGGGCTTTAAGGGCTTACAGTGATCACAGGTTGAGAGTTACAGCTGCTACAGCTCTGCATAATAAACAGTGCTGACCAGAGAATGACAAAAAGATGGGGAACAAATGTAATATACCTGAATCACACAAGCAAGGCCAAGAAGCAGCAGCAGACCATTTCAAAGATAATCTAAGTTTGTACTTACTTAATTACTGTGCTGAACCACTCCCCCCCTAACTCTATTACTCTAAATCTAAGTATAATTCAAAAGCTGTAGCTAGAAAGAGTTTTTAATAACCGGGAGGGAAAAAAAAAAAAAAATCTTCTGACAAATTAACTACTTATCTGGAATCTGTAGAACATCGGTTGCCAAACAAGCAGTTATGGCAAAAATCTCAATTTATGGAAAGGCTGTAATATTGCCAATATAATCAATAAATAAACAATCCTGTTGACCTCAGTTTTGACTGTGAACTAAATCAGGCTTGAAACAGGCAATTCAGTCATTTAAATGCCAATTTATTAATGCTTTTTTTTTTTTTTTTTAAACAAAGTTGTCCTCTAACCTCTTAACTTAATTTTACTATAAAAACAACAGGGGTAACTACCAGGCTAAGCTACCTTTATCTGTCCACAAGGGATGGATATCTTTATCCCTCCATGAGACAAAAATGTTCGGTATGTATATAACATTTACCAAATCAGAACAGACACTTAAGCATAATCTGTTGTGGGGAAAAAACCCAGAAGAATAGTGAATATAAGTATTTCATTTTGATTATGACACATTTAATTTTGAATTTTAATGCAACAGAAGATTAAAAAGTAAAATGTGAACGTTGTTCTGCAAACTTAGACATATGACATTTGGAAAAGGGACGTCGTGATTTTCTCAGAACTCTCAGTCTTTTCCTCCCCTCAAACAAAATGCTGTCAAATTAATAAGTTTTTATATTTTACTTTCAATAAAATTCTGCTATTCAAAGATGAAACTATTTTCACAAGCAGCTGTGCTACTCAGCTTGCTAATTAATTGAGTTTAGCCTTGCCCCTTCTCCTCAGCCTCTAGCACATCTGCTCTACTGGCAGAAGGGAGATCCAAGGACAGGGATGAGATGAGGAAGCTTTTAACAATGAAGCACAAAATGTAAGAATGAAAGTAAAGAAAAATACTACATGTATTGTCAACATCCAGCAAACAGCACTTGAAAAACTGGGTTGGTTAGAAGAGGAGAAGACGCTGCCTGTAAGCAGTGATCCTGAACGTTTAGCACAGTACCTTGTACCTAATTATTCTTCTTCCCTCCATAAGTAACCTCATTGGTAACTGTCAAATCAGTAATCCATCTCACTTAAATTTACAACATTTCAAAACAATTTGCAAACGTTTCAGAAATTGTGTTATTGTGTTTTCAGAACAATTGTAGCCGATTTTCAGTTTTGCTGACATATCGGTGCACTTAAAACACGTTAAAGTGCCTGGAAGCAAAAATTTAAATAGCTCATCTCTAGCTTGCTTCAGCAGAAGTGTGCATCTTCCAAGAGCAACTACTTCCTGTGACAATATGTTTTCTACTAATTATATGACAGTATCAGTCATGCTTCTTTTATTCTGGACTTAACAGTGCACTAAACATGTTTAGAAAGCAAAATGTTTGCTTTACAAATGTATTAAACAAATAATGATAGTCCATTAACCTGCGAGTTAGTTACCATGGACTTGATAACTGCATTTTAAGTAGAAAAGTAGTCTTTTCTTATGACTTTTAGACAGATCCATCTGTTGTAAAGAAGATCTTTAAATGAATTTCATCTGGATGTTACATCAGATGTTATTTTTATATAATGGCAGGACTTAAGGCAGCATAAAATTGCATTCTTGGCCAGAACATGATGCCAAAATGCCAACTAGTAACCTGAAAGAGATACAAATATTTAAATAAGATGTATAACCTTTTCCCTTACTATAAGATTGCAACTTTTACTCTACATATTTTTTATGCTCAACTCATATGTACTTTCAGTTTCAGAATGATCTAATTTTACAACTAGCAAAGGTATACTACAGATGTGTTAGTGTAACAAATCTGCCTGCTGTTAGTATATGTTTATACATGCAGTTGTAAGGCATATCATTTGAGACCTAATTATTTGTAGGATTTTCAAACAAATCACATCAAACCATCTGACATTAAAAAAAAAAAAAAAAAAACCACACCAAAAAACCCAAAAGAAACCCAAAAACTGTTTTGATGAGAGAGACAATTTTAAAGGAGTATGTCCATGAAATGAAATTACAATGTTGGGGAACAGACCTACACACTCCTAGAAGAGGTATCCATTTAATATCCCAATGTGCAAAGTGTTAAGGCTTTCTTCCCAAAAGCTTGACTTCATGATTTTTGTAGAATTCTTTGGTCAAACAATTAAATATCTATTCAGTTCAGTGGTCTTCATATTAGCAGAGCTGCCTGCTCATTTGAGGCTCACTGCAGAAGTTTGACCCTAGTTTCCATATATTCTGGAACTCATGCTTGTATTTTCTGTAGCTCAGCTAAAACAAGCATTTCAAAATAACTGAAAACACACTTTACAAATTAAATAGCTACAGTAAAAATTATCGATTCATCCTAGGCATCATCATTTGCCTTTCTCTTTGCCTCAGACACATACACTCACACATTCCACACAGCAGTCTCCAAAAAAGCTCAGTTTTTTTCCAGTTATACTACTGTTTACAGTCTGGTTTCTTATCTTTACTTCTCACATAGATAGGAGAATCTTTCCAAACAATGGAAATTTGTAAGAACATCTCCTATTTTTCTGTGGGGGGTAAAGAAAAGAATAAACCAACAAACAAACCACCACCACCACCACCAAAAAACACAAGCTTGATGATATACTTTCTAAGCACACAACACAATTTTTTTTTTTTTTTTGTATCAGTTCAGATCCATATAGGCATCGCATGTATTTCTGAACAATTAAATTGTTTTTAGCACATCATGGACCTTTTGCTGTGATTATCACTGTGAGCCTACATGGGTTATTTTTTGCATCTGAATGTAATTACCTAACACCATCTACCTTGCAGGAAATTGAAAATGGATAATAAATCTTACAAGTGTTAACCCTTCAGCAATTCCTCTAATATTATTCTCACTACTCTACATGGGCTACTCCCTCATTATCCAGGGGGGGAAAAAAAAAAAAAAAAAAATCTTGAAAGGAGCTTGGAGTGCCTCTTTTCTACACCATAACTTAACAACCTAAAATTCTTTCATTTTATGCTAACCTTTACAAGAAGCCAGGAAGCTTTCATTCACCACTGTGTAACTAAATCCTACAAGTTTGATATCACACAGGACCTTGAAATGCTAATATTGCACAACAACCAATATTTAACATACTTTCTTTACAGTACTACCTTAACTGGCTTTGAAGTAGGTTTGAGGTAGATTTCAACTGAAAATAATATACAGCTCAAAATAATTTTTGGATAAAATGCATAAAGAACTGTGATAACTCCTCAACACTTTAAAAATTAAAAACATATTTTGCTTTCTAAAAATAATGTTTACACCAAATGAGAATTGATTGCAAAAAGTCCTATTACATAAGCTATGTAGGCAGTTAGACCACAGCAACAGTTTCTGAATTCGACTTTATATATCTAAGTCTGAAATCATAGCCCACAACTCTAGAGTAAATGGAGAAAAGCAGAAAACAGCAACAGGAAACTCACATCTAACCTAGCCTGGCTATTTTTCTTGAAATGAACTTGGGTAAGCCTGTATCTCTGCACAGTTTGGGCAGGTCCATCTCAGCTATGAAAACCATGTTGTGAAACTGAAAAAGAAATGTGTAATAAAAAAGCTCAAAAAGTTATTGAATTCTTCTAGCTTCCTAGATAATATAGGGACCTTCTGGAAAGTTTCTTAATCATAGAATCGTTTAGGTTGGAAAAGACCTTTAAGATCATCCAGTCCAACCATTAACCTAACATTACCAAGTCCACCACTAAACCAATTAAGGGTAGAGTAGTAATTTCGTGTTTCCTAGCTTGGTGGCTGGATTATTTTTTAATGAAAGTAAAATCTAGGAGTAATTAAGGTTGGAAAAGGTCACCAAGATCATCAGTCCAACCATCAACCCAGCGCCACCATGCCCACTAAACCATGTCCCAAAGTGCCACATCTACCTGTTTTTTGAATGCTTCCAGGGATGCTGACTCCACCACCTCTCTGGGCAGCCTCTTCCAATGCTTGACCATTCTTTCTGTGAAGGAATTTCTCCTAATTTCCAACCTAAACCTCCCCTGGCACAGCCTGAGCCCATTTCCTCTCGTCCTATCATTATCTACTTGGGAGAAGAGACCAACACCCACCTCGCTACAACCTCCTTTCAGGTAGTTGTAGAGAGCAATAAGGTCTCCCCTCAGCTTCCTCATCTCCTGACTAAACAACCCCAGTTCCCTCAGCCGCTCCTCATAAGACTTGTGCTCCAGACCCTTCACCAGCTTTGTTGCCCTTTTCTGAACATGCTCCAGCAATTCAATGTCCTTCTTGTAGTAAGGGGCCCAAAACTGGACACAGTATTCCAGGTGCAGCCTCACCAGCACTGAGTAGAGGGGGACAATCACTTCCCTGCTCCTGCTGGCCACACCATTCTTGACACAAGGCAGGATGCTCTTGGCTGCCTTGGCCACCTGGGCACACTGCTGGCTCGTATTCAGCCAGCTGTCGACCAACATCCCCAGGTCCTTTTCCACCAGGCAGCTTTCCAGCCACTCTTCCCCAAGCCTGTAGCGTTGCATGGGGTTGTTGTGATCCAAGTGCAGGACCGGGCACTTGGCCTTGTTAAACCTCATACAGTTGGCCTCACCCCATCAGTCCAGCCTGTCCAGATCCCCCCTGCAGGGCCATCTTACACTCAAGCAGATCGACACTCCCACCCAACTTGGTGTCATCTGCAAACTTACTGAGGGTGCACTCAATCCCCTCATCCAGATCATTGATAAAGATATTAAACAAGACTGGCCCCAAAACTGAGCCCTGGGGAACACCGCTTGTGACTGGTCGCCAACTGGATTTAACTCCATTCACCACAACTCTCTGGGCTCGGTCACCCAGCTGGTTTTTTACCCAGCAAAGAGTATGCCCGTCCAAGCCATGAGCCGCCAGCTTCCTTAGGAGAATGCTGTGGGAAACAGCATCAAAGGCTTTACTGAAGTCCAGGTAGATGACGTCCACAGCCTTTCCTTCATCCACCAGGCAGGTCACCAGGTCACAGAAGGAGACCAGGTTGGTCAAGCAGGACCTGCTTTTAATGAACCCATGCTGGCTGGGCCTGATCCCCTGGTTGACTTGCACATGCTTGGTGAGCATACTCCATAATCTTCCCCAGCACTGAGGTCAGGCTGACAGGCCTGTAGTTCCCTGGATCCTCTTTCTGGCCCTTCCTGTAGATGGGCATCACATTGGCAAGCCTCCAGTCAGTTGGGACCTCCGCTGTTAACCAGCACTGCTGATAGATGATGGGAAGTGGCTTGGTAAGCTCCTCCACCAGCTCCCTCAGTACTCTCCGGTGGATCCCATCTGGTCCCATAGACTTGTGAGTGTCCAGGTGGTGTAGCAGGTCATTATCTGCTTCCTCCTGGATTATGGAGACTTTATTCTGCTCTCCATTCCTGTCTTCCAGCTCAGGGGGCTGAATGCACTGGGTATAACTGCTCTGGTTATTAAAGACAAAGGCAAAGAAGGCATTAAGTACCTCAGCCTTTTCCTCACCCTTGGTGGCAATGTTCCCCCCTGCATCCAGCAAAGGATGGCGGTTCTCTTTGGCTCTCTTTTTGTTGTTAATGTACTTGTAAAAACATTTTTTATTACCTCTTACAACAGTGGCCAGATTGAGTTCTAGATGGGCTTTTGCCTTTCTAATTTCCTCTCTGCATGACCTAATGAGATCCCTGTACTCTTCTTGAGTTGCCTGCCCCTTCTTCCAAAGGTGGTAAACTCTCCTTTTTTCCCCCCGAGTCCCAGCAAAAGCTCCCTGTTCAGCCAGGCCGGTCGTCTTCCCCACCGGTTCATCTTATGGCACATGGGGACAGCCCGCTCCTGCACCTGTAAGACTTCCTTCCTGAAGAAGGCCCAGCCTTCCTGGACCCCTTTGCCCTTCAGGACTGCCTCCCAAGGGACTTTCCCAACCAGTGTCCTGAACAGGCCAAAGTCAGCCCTCTGGAAGTCCATGGTAACAGTTTTGCTGCCCCTCCTCCTTATGTCACCAAGAACTGAAAACTCTATCATATCATAGTCGCTAAGCCCAAGACAGCCTCTGACCACGAGATCTCCCATGAATCCTTCTCTGTTTGTAAACAGCAGGTCAACTGAGTCACCTCTCCTGGTAGGCTCACTTACCAGCTGCGTCAGGAAGTTCTCTTCCACACACTCCAGGAACCTCTGAGACTGTTTCCTCTCTGCTGTGTTGTATTTCCAGCAGATGTCCGGCAAGTTGAAGTCCCCCACGAGAACAAGGGCTAGCGATTGTGAGACTTCAGCTAGCTGCTTACAGAATGCTTCACCTACCTCTACATCCTGGTTGGGTGGTCTATAACAGACTCCCAGCAGGACGTCTGCCTTGTTGGCCTTTCCCGTCATCCTTACCCATAAGCACTCAACCTTATCATCACAATCGTTGAGCTCTATACAATTGAAACAGTCCCTAACATATAGAGCCACCCCACCACCCCTCCTTCCTTGCCTAACCATTCTGAAGAGCTTATAGCCATCCAATGCAGCACTCCAGTCATGAGAGTCATCCCACCATGTTTCTGTGATGGTGACAAAGTTATAGCTATCCTGCTGCACAAGGGCTTCCAGCTCCTCCTGTTTGTTGCCCATGCTGGTGCATTGGTGTAGATGCACTTGAGCTGGGGCTGTGCAGGAAGAAGGCAACCTAATAAGTTCTTGACACAAGGGAATTATGCCACTGTGGTAAAAAAAACCTGCATTAGAAAGTGATTTAGTTAAATTAATACAAGCTCCTTTCTGGATAATGATGGCTTATGTTTACTTTATCTAAATTGTTATAAGACACTCTTGCCCAAACTAAGACTGCCTACATAAGAGGGCTGAGCTAATTTATCTAAGTTCATTCAATTTTCTCACATACCCAGGTTTAATGGACTCCATCGTCACTGGCAATGTAATGAGGCAACAGCAACATTAAAGAAAAAGCATGTGCTCTACAAACCAGTCATCCCAGCAATTAAATGGCATAATATTGTTCTCCTTGATGGCTATAAACAGGTTTTCATATCCAGACAACTACAGACCATGTTAACATGCTCCTAAATGCAAAGGCTATGTAAATACAAGTAAGATGACTAGTACCTGGATATCCTGGGGAGGTGAATGCCCCAGTGCTGGGCAGTAAACCTAAGTGGTGGCAATTGTCAGGGGAGGGATCGCATGGGAACAGTAAGACCCCTGCTGCCTTGGCAGGGTTTGACTGTTCTCTGATGTGTATACTTAAGAGTATAAAATACAGAAAATAAAGGTTTAGGAAGAAGGAAACCTTAACAGAACTCCTTTTAGGCACAGTATTCATCAGGAAGTTAAGATTATAGTCAAGGCAAGTCTGTTAATGTTGTATTTGCAGACAGAATTGAAACTGCAGTCACCAAATAAATGACATTTCCTAGCAACAGCATGATAATCTGCTGGCAACCGGAACAGTTATAGTGGTGGAAAAAGTCACCTGTAGTTCAATTTTATTTGTAAGGTCTTAGTTTTTTTTATTAAATCAAGGATATGTTAATATCTGAACACATGTATGATCAATTAATTCTAGAGAATTGGGCTAATCTCTTTAATCCCTTTTGTGGTTCTTTTTTATTCATCCATTGTCTAGAATAGTGTAAACAAATTATATGCTAAGACTTTTTTCAATTACCCATTTGTACCAGGATCTTATTTTCTGCAATATTCATTACAGGTAAATCAGTACAGTAGTAGTTTTCAGCTTGTAGTATTTCCTGAATCACATTATTCACCAGGTGGTTACTGGATGTGAGAGGAAATCCACTAGAAGAACATCACTTAATCTCTAAGAGAGTAAAGTGTTTACTTTCAAACTAGTTATTTAACAACTTATTCTACTTTTAGTAGAGATTTTTTTGGTTTGTTTTGTCAGTATCCTGCAGAATTGGAAGTGGAACCAGGCCACACAAAAGGATGTCAGCCTGCCACAGCACAGGCCACATTGCAATAGCCAATCTATTCCAAGTTTGCTTTGACTCAATCCACGGTTCACTCAGTGCTATCATTGAGCTGTAGAAAGCAGCAGATGCTGAGAAAGCAAGTGGAAGGTAGGTCAAACAGAAGCATTAAAACCAAAAGGATGCTGGGAAAACACCTAGTCTTTCCTCTGAATGTTGTTGGCTCTTTTTCCAAAGAAAACAAAAAGCAGGAATTTCTCCCCAGCTAGTTAGCTAATTGGTATTTGTTGGTATAGTCTAACTCCCACAGAAATCAGTGCACAGTAAACAGTACCTGGAAAGATAAAACCTTTGTATTATAGCTAAATGGAGGTGAGGCAGAATCTGAAGCTTTCTTTCAATTAGATTGTACTTACATGTTTGCATGTTACCTCTGAGGAGTGGAACAAAAGCCACTTGAATACGCCCCCAATGGAGACACAGTATTCGATCATCTACCTTGGCAGTTACATCTTTATCATGCACTGATTTATGCACAGACACAGCAGCAGGACAGATCCTGGCAGGTGCTTATTAAAAATCTAAAATGCACTTGCAGACTTGTGACATGGCTTTATTTGAAACAATATTATTCCTTTCCGAAGTGGCATATTTTCTGGCATCTACTTCACAACTTCTCTTCGTTGCAGCATGCATATTTAATATTTTTTAAAATAAAATATTTCAACAACTGCAGTGAAGCGTATCCTTCACACCATAGAGTCCGTTGAAGTTTTGTTGCTAATATCTATGTCAGAAAGATGCAGCTCATGGCTATCAAAGTTGGATGTAAAATAAAAAATATACTCCAGAATCAGATCATTCAGATGTTTAACTACCATGCCTGGGCTTACTTTTTTTCCTACATGCAGCATCGCTAGCACACTTCCCCTTGTACACAGGTCCTTCCCATGCTCAATCAATTTTCTTGCTTCTGCACTTTAAAAGATAAAAAAAAGAAAGGCCGTGGAAGGACAATATGATGTTATACCTCTTGTTGATAACACACGGTTCCGTTCCCCACTGCCACCTCTGGAATGAGGTTCAGGCAGCAGAAAGGGAGGGCTGGCAGAGCACCTCTGCAGCCTCCCCACTCTTTCACTTTCCAGACAGCTACACCGCCAGAGGGCAGCCTGAAATTAGGCTGCCAGGAGTGGAAATTCAAGTACAGTAAACTTGGGTACAGTGTTGGTTCATTCTACCACAGTCACCTACCACTAGAAATAGTTCCTATACTTACACCTCATTTTTGCATTGATTACTCCTTTATACTCAACTAGTACATCACCAGTAGAGGTACAAAGGCTTCTCATTTAAAGAGGGTGACACAGAAGTATATTCTTCAGGCAGAATCTCCAGACTACTTCCTCTATGTAATATTAGCAGTGTAAAATGAACTTAAGTAGCATACAACCATGTCTTAATTATTAGATTTTATCACCACGAACTATGTTAGATTAGATGAACAGCAATCATGGGTAAAGAAGTCTGCCTTTAAAACCTGAAGGTTAGCTGCAAACACTAAGAATTAGAAAAAACAATTACCTCGCAGGTTACATTTCCTCAAGCCATAGTATACTACCATACAACAGCAAAAATAAAGCTCACTATTTCACCAGTAAAGATTATCCCCATGAAAGATAAGCTCAAAGGACTAGGTTACTAATCCTGCCTCTGACATTTAACAGTTCTGTTGTATCAAACATGGTTTCAGCTTCTTTGTAAAGCAGAGATGCTAATACTTGTCTACGTTCCCCAGTGACATTGTGAGGATAAATGTATTGTCATAAAGGCCTTTGAAAATGAAAAGATGTAAGCATTTTTATTGATTTTTTTATTTCCCAATCCACCAGAGTATATTAAAAATAATTTTACAATTGTCAAGTGCAACCTCTATCTATACATATTTCTCTATTTACCAGTCCTTCTTCCTACAAATTGCAAAGACGAGGGAACAGCTCAGCAAGTATATTCTCTAGTCAACACTGCTTGTGCACAAAGGATAAAATCAGTTGCTGAATATGATCAAAATAATTTTAGCTAACTACAGCTGATCCAGTTTGCCTTGCTGTTACACAGTTGCAAAAACACCCAAATGATTTTGGGGATTTGATCATCAATCAAATTGTTCATAGCTACTATAATAAACAGATTGAAAAAGTAGCATTAATAAATAACAGCTTGAATGAAGAAATAATCTTTCTATTGAGTTTTTTTTCTTTTCCTTCTTCTACAGAGGAGAAAAACAATTCAGTGTCAGAAAGAAAAATTGTTCAGGTTAAACAGTGACTATCAAAAGGATTACTTTTACTTAATTACTGATCTGCTTGAAATAATTCTTTCTATTTAAGCTGAAGTTGGGAATTATGCAGGCCAGTTTTAGGGCAATGAGGGCATACCTCTACTGGAGAGTATGAAGAGCTCCATAGCTATGTAACAGTACAAAACATCTAATACACAGCTAAAGAAGGGGAAGGAAGAAGGGACTAGGGAAGCACATCTCTAACCTTAGTCTAATGCCAGCTCTCCCTTTGCTTACCTTTTGGAGGGCAGATATTTGATATATTCCATAACGATTCACTCTGACCAAGTCCCAGTTTGATTTTGCACATGCTGGAAGATACCTTTATGGTCTCTGTGAAATGACTGTATGAGTTCTTTCTCCTGTGGTATCCAGTGAACACACTGGATTATTCCCAAATATGGGGTTTTTTTTCCCTTACAAAAAGGGTCCTCATTTTCCTCTATACACGTTTCTTTAGTATATAATAAAGGAACATGACAGAAATTAATGCCTGCAGTGCAAGGGATGAAATACAAAAATAGTTGCTTGGCAACCAGCATGAGAAATGAGAGTTTATGCCTGTACAAACAGCCAAGAGAGTGGCATGAGTACCATTTGTGACTGCTGTGAAAAGGATAATGGGTGGGGGAGAGGATGGATGAGGGGGGTTTGTTTTAATTAAATCTGACTCTGTAGTTTTTCCTAATTTCTGTAGTTTCCTCACAAACATGCATGTGTCAGAATGCAATAAAGGTATATTTTAGATTGCTTTCCTTCTATGTTCTTATAGTACTGTCTTTAATCAGTACGTCAAGTTTTATTTTAAAAGGCTATGCTTTTTTCATAAAACTTGAAAACATCTACAGAAGTGTAAATGAATACTGATTTCCATTTGTACTTTCCTTCTTAAGGATTAATGAATTGGACATTTTCAACTACTTTCCTAAGGAACAATGGATCCATCTATAAAAATTGTGATAGCTTGGAATAATTCATCAGCCTGTTGTAACTGTAAATACATTCATCAAGAAAGACTGACTTTTCAGTAATAATATACATGCAATTGTTCATATACCGAAATGATACCAGACTCTGACAATTTGGAACAACAGAAAAAAATATACACAGGCCTTCTCTTCACAATATCTGAGGGTTTTCAGTAACTTTGTTTATATATACCAGTATTGAAGAGAGGTACCACCTCCCGCCCAGGAAATCCTTGTACTACAAATTCCTGGAGATCAGAAAGATAATTTTGAGGAATTACCATTTTATGCTTACTTTGTTTTTATACTTCTCCTTAAGAATCCATCATTGGACACTGTTGGATGTTAGACTAGACTGACCTGTGGTCTGATCCATATGGTCATTCTAATGTTCAAATTAGAAATAAATGTAAGAGACATTAGACCATGCTGCATTCAACATGAACATGCCCTTCACCACAAACAAGATTATATGAACCTATTAGAGGAACACCTAAACTGTATTGTTTCTCTGAATCCAGTTGACCAACGACACTTGCAACTACGTCATGTTCTACAGAACACCATGCATTAGTACTGACAAATAGGCATGTCTCAGTGCAGTCAGCAGTAAACTGCATTGATTCACTTCCTTTCAGTGCACTACCTCATCACTGTAACCACTATGCTATCTCTTCCATGGTCAATAGATGTAGTCATTCACAACATTATTTTAGCCCCACAAGTAACAGCAGCAAGTGGAAAATCAGAGTAGACTTTTCTCTAGCTGATGCAGTAAACTATTTTAGGAATCTTTGGTTCCAGTTTAGGGAAAAACAAAATTTTTGAAGCAGTTACCATAGCATATCTAAACCCCCCTTTTTTGTTGATGATACCAGTACAGTCCTCCAACTGATATAGCATTACCAAACTTGGACAGGCAAAGAAGAGGATAAATATCATCAGCATAGGAAGTATTTTAACTCCAAAAATACCCAGTCAAACAAAAAAGAGAACAAAACCAACAAAAAACCCAACCACAGCCAAGCCACAGTGCACTGCTACTTGTGGTTTGGATAGTTTTTGATTTGTGGGCTGCAATGATTTCAAACTACTGAAAGAGAAAAGAGAGATCTAAGAATATATTTTCACTCTTTACAATCAATATTACCTTAATGCACTCGTCAGTGAGCTACAGTCTCCTTTTGAAGACTGGGACATCTAACTTGGCAATTTCATCAGAACGCATAGGATCAAGGAAGGGGAATTAACACTGATATATTATTCTATTTTCTTCCTCTTGCCCATGAAGAATTCTGAAGAGTTATTTCTCTCATTGATTACTAAAGTAATACTCTACAGCTGGTTATTCATCTAACTTCCATTTTTCTGCATTTTGATTTACTAATAAATGTTATTCCAGGTTTAACATATGGAATCTATTTCCACCTAACACAATCAGTATTACTCTTAATATACTCATTACTGCACTTTAATTGCTCCTTCATGTTACCTTGAATACAATGGTAAAAGATTCAAATGAATTTCAGCCCCTGGTTTCTCAAAAAATGGATACAAGGACAGAAAATTTCAACCTTCTTTTAAAGGAATAACATATGATAATTACTGAGAAGGTCCCAGTGATGACAAATTCCCAGGAAAAAAAAAAAAAAAACCCTTCTTGTTTTGTGTATCACAAAACTTCTTTATAGTTTGAGGAGTATAACACTTGCAGAATGAACAAGTAAGGGACTGATGTATTCCACTCCATTTGTTTTTCAGTCTATGCAAACGCAAGGTAATCATAGACAATATTCTTCCTAAACCACTCTTGACTACATAGGAGAGCAAGTCTTTCAGCTTCATTCAGTTGCTTCCAGTGTGCTCACATGCATAGTGTTCTTAGAGCTAACACAGTTGATAGATCAAATGGGGCCAATGAGATTGAAATTTAAACAGGGGGTAGGCATACATCTTGAAAGTACTTCCCAAAGAGAACATTGACCAAAGGTATCAACACGTTTTGAACTAAATAGAAAGCTCTTTGTTTAGCTGTTCCTCAAATTCTGTTTAGCTCAGCATGTCAACACTTTCATTACCACAAATATATGCTAATCAAGCTATTGATCTTAAACTTGGGAAAGAGACCCAAGTTTAAGTTTGTTCTGCTTTAAAATTCTTGGGAAACATTCTGCAGAATGACAGACTGAAAGGAAAAAAGAATATACACTGTATGAGGTCTTAGTCTTAATTATCTATACCACCTACACTAAAATAAAACCTTACTAGGAAATTCTTTTTCATGAAAAACTTTACTAGGCCAAATTGTAATCTTATTTACATTTATTTCACACTATAAAACTGCTAAATGCAAGAGCTTCGATGGCTGGAGGCTTGTTTTATATTTATGAGCTATCAGGATCAGCCTTAGCAACATAACAGAGTGGAACAACAGTAAGACTTTAGAGATGTGTCAGCAATAGGTAACACTGTCAGTGTTACTCAACATAGTATCTCCCATCCTAGAAATGAGAACCTCTGGTGGTTGTCCCACAGGTGCTGGACAATACAGGTATGATGGAACAGACTCTAGACACTCATTACTTTGCTCAAATTTTCCAACCTAACTTCCTTGTAAATGCAAGATGCTATAGAGACATGAGTAATCTTTAATAGCTTAGCCAAAATTCAGTTTCTGAGCATCACAGAGGATAAATCTCCAGCAGTCTCCATGAGATAATAGGCTTAATCACAAACACCATTCAGCTTCTAAGATTTAAAGCATTTGTCCTGATAGAAACTTAAACCAAGACATTTTACTTATGTAGTCAGCTGAAAAGTAATATCGTATTTCAAAGGAAATAAAATATGAATATAAAATGATCAAACCTTTTCTGTCTCTGAACTTGCTATAATAGTAGCACCATCAAAATATGCCTGCCAGGTATTATACACATATGAACCAACCATTTCGTATGAACAGCATCCCAGTAAGATCAGTAATCAAATTACAAGAAAGTTATCAGGGAAACCACTTGGTTTAATTAAAGCAACCACCACACAATGATGGTGTATCTACATGTAGTGTGCAGGTACACATGCAGAGCAGGTGATCTTGCCTCCTCAAACCCAAGTACTGGAGTTCAAAGGCAAGAAAATAGTTGGCGAAACAGGATGGACTCAGTACCGCCATATGGCAAGCATACCAGGAAAATGGTGTGGATATCCCTGCGTACAGGAATTACGTGCAGTGAGTATTTCCAAGAACGTAAATTAGCTTTGAATTTGGACCTAGCAAACTCCTGGTTTTAACTCCTATCTTTCTATAGTTAATGTGTTTAAAAAAAAAAAAAAAAATTACATCAAAATACAAATAAAGGGCTTCAAGTGTATTATTCAGAACAAGCAAGAGAATCTTTGTCAGCAACTGTACAAGCAAAGCAGAAAAATACCGGTCTGAGAAAACAAGCAAGAAATTAAGTTTCATTCCCCAGTTCTCAAGGGATTGTTATGAACAGCTAATTAGGATGACATTGCTCTAATGGCTTACACTACAGCAACATAATACATCATTATACACAACTTCTTCTGTAAGCCAGGTATAACGTTCAGTTTAAAACTGTTTATTTAATATGCAGCGAAGAAATTTTAAACCATATGTATGTTATTCTAGACAAACCAACCAAACAAACCAAATTCCCAAAATGACTTAAAGAAAGGGAAAAAAAAAAAAAAACAGCTGCCATTATCCTAAATATATTATGTCGTCCAGAGAAGACTATTTGAAGATCCTTTGGCAAAAATTTTTCTATTATTGGAAAGTAACAGCCTAACAACATACTCTGTTGGGCTTCTTCATCCTCCTATCCCCAAATATATTAGCCCCTTAAAAAAAAAAGGCACTAAAGGAAGCAGCTGAAAATTGGGATTTTAAGTTAAGCTGGTGGTTATGGTAATATTAGATTTACATTTTTCTAAATCTTTCCTCTAGGAAATAGCTAAAAGAGGAGTAAATCCCAGTACTACCTATGAGAAAGAATCACTTTGGGGTTCTGGAAAAGTGGTTAAGGAAATTCAGTAGGTCTCTTTCCAGTGACTGTGGATGAGACCTGTAATTAATGTGCAATTCTTTGAACACAAGGACTAACTTCTAAATTACACTTTAAAATTGCACAGGTTGCAGTTGTAGTGTGAATGCGTAATCATGGCTAAAAAAATCAAAAGCCTATGCTTATGGTAGAAATTTAAAAAAATATAGGGAACATAGGTCAAGCAAAGTATTTTGAAGTATAGCATAATGACTTTAAGGTTAGAACTTCTCAAAGACTTCATTATTAAAAGTATATATAATGTATTCCCTATAACATATAAGTATATATAATGCATCTCTATGTACAATTTAGTCTGATGACAATCACTCATGATCTCTTTAGTTCTACTATTTTTGCAAAAGCTGTTTAACTGCTTCTAATTAGAAAATAATTCTTTTTGAAAACAAGTTTATAAACTGTCACTAATGGGGTAATACAGGATAAAGAAAAGCTTGAAGGAGTCAGAAAAACAGTTCTGCAGTTTTTCTGGAGGCTGAAATCTCATGAAGTAAATAATCTATCAGCCAATTTCCTGTATATTTCATGGGAAAGAGATCTCCATGAGAATCTAATTGGAAAAGAGCTTTGGCCTAACCATAGTTTTAATTGTAAAAACATAAGAATTGGTGTTGCACTCCAATTAAACATTTCAATCAGTGAGATTAAGTGCGGCACTTAAGTTTTTCCACCACTGGATTTTATTCTGCTTTTAGCTAATACACAGCAACATAGCTTTGCTTCCAAAAATCAAGATTTTATCACAGAATAGCTAAATCTGTGGAACTTCAATGTGGAAATTACAAGGCACATATGTCGCTTCCTTTAATTCAAAGGGTAGAAGACTGATCTGTCCTTCGAAACACTGAAATCCTACCACACATCTGCTGAGGAGTAAGTGCTTCTCTCCTCCTCCTCCTGCAACTCTGCTCTGTAGGGTGCAATTATGCTTGACTCTCCAGCAGAGAAGATGGCGAGCCCAAGCCAACAGCTGGGACCGGGACCGAGGGCTTGTTTGAGAGAACCCCTATTCTTAACACGGCACCCGAGTAACGCAGAGTCAGGCTGCACCAACAGGGACAGCAGAAGTACCTTTAGTTTCCTGTTGTACTGTCCACCAGGAAGCAGCAGATGGAAAAAGGAGCACGAGCCCAAAGAACAACTGTGAAAAGCTTTGTGGTACTGCTGGGCTGCGCCGAGGGACACAGGTACATGGCGCTCCCCACCTTAACCATGGTGAAGCCCAGCGTGCCCACACCATTTCGCCTGGCAAAAGAAATCTTACTGAACAGCTTTTATAAGAACGAAACAGCTAGCTGTTTTGTTCCTAGCTACTAATACAGGCTACTGGTTTGCTGAAGTGAAAAACCTGTAAAAACCCACCCCATTTCTAATAGACAAGATGCAACCCTTTGAAGAAGTGTATTTTGTTTGGCTATCTTCCCCCATCCCCTGCTCCCCAAGTACTACAGTATTTGTTCAGTGGTAGAAAGTTGAACGCTGAATCATGAGAATTTTTACCTAACCCTGATGTACAGAAGAAAAGCAGTAGATGTTTTGCCATCTGTGCAGCAAAGCATAGCTACTTGTTTTCATTAGCTGTGATCTAAATATATTTAGCAGAAATAACTATTCTGTACAATAATACTTGCAAAAAGCACTTTCCTCCTATTTGTAAGCAAATGATTGATGCAACTCCTAGGCAACAGCATTTCTCAATTACATCCACCCCAAGTACTAAAAGATTCAAACAACTGAATGAAAGAGATAAGCATCTGTACCTATGCACCTACTAAAACTTGTTTGCTTTGTTTTAAATAAACTTCTGGAAGTGAACGCAAACCTCCACAGATTCATTAATACCTTCTATTTTTAAATCACATTTTCATTTAAGCAGCTTAAATATTTTAAAAGCAGCCTCTGGCTCTGTACATAGATAAAAGAATGCAGCAATATCCCTTAAAAGATAAGAAGTGAGGCAGTACAATCAACGACGTTATTACTTTTTTGTGGCAGATTGCATTCTAAGGGGGGAAAAAAGAAGTAATTTCACATATGGGAAAAACGAAAAGGTAAGTTTAACACACTTCTTTATAGGAATGACATCAGTGATAAAAATGACAGGTTAATATATTTCCTAGTGCATTTATTCAGGTGTTTATTTTGCAAGCCATAGAGCCAACTGTCAGCATTTTGACACAGTTCAGTAGACAGTGACTTTTGCTAACAGTTAATGGTTTCCAGATGCTCAAGAAAAAAAAAAAAAAAAAACAAAACCAAAAAACAGATGCCCATTGACTCTTCAAATACATATACTTTACTATACAATAATTAGACAAAGACTAGAAATATGACTTTTAAAGACAGAATAACCAGGTAATAGTTCAAATAGTTTTCAAAAGGAGAATCAGGCTTTTAAATTTTTTGAAAGTGAGATCTACTAAGGTAGCAAAATACAAAGTTAAATATTACATATAAGTTCCAAATTTATACTAAAACATGCTTTCTTATATATTTGCTTATATACCTATACATGAATGTAAGGCACGTGTATTTATTTATAAATTTAAATACATAAATACATACACAGCCTATGTAAACATGCCGTATTGCTGAAGGATATTTTAGTATTTTGATTTCTTGATTTCAGCAACTATTTTAAAAAAGCAATTATACAGAAATAAAAATGTTTTTTTAGGAAATGATGCTATTGGAAAAATCACTAGTACCTGTAGCAACTATAACTAACTTCAGTATTTTATAAATATTAAACCTCCCTATCGTGGAAAGTGTAGGCTGAACAATTAGTTAAAAAAAAAAAATGTCCCAATAAGTTAAAACCTTATCTTTTTAAATACTATTGCAAAATTCATCTTCTGCAGAATATGATACAGGTTATTGTTTTAAGACACTAAAATACAGAAATAGTCCCTCTGATTTTGGAGTCAGGATTGTAGCCAAGTAAGTGAGTCATACCTGAACTTCCTAAGCTAGAAGTGGAATGACAGTAAAACCACTTTCCCAGCTCAGATGTTTTCTGTGGATTTCTAATATTCATTTGTTACAGTGATAGAACTAGGATGACAAATAAATCATTGATGAGTGAACAGCAGGAAGCCTAAACTACTAGATCAGAAACAGATAAATGACACTTCTTTTTACCACTGACTTACAGAGAATACAGCCTCCATGAAATGCAGATTCAGGTTCATGAAAAACCACTTACAGTTTTATAAATTAATCATTATGATATTATCCAGAAAAAAAAAAAAAAAAAAAAACCAACACGCTGAAGGGGTAATGCTAAATTTGTCACTATCATTGCAAGATTCACAACACAACACTTTCCCCCCACCTTTTTTAAACAGTTCACACATCAACTATTAACATGATACTTCAAAGACTATTCTCTAGTATTTTAGTCCAAAGAGTTTAGACTGTGTTTAGAATACAAATGCATGATTTTCCTCACTGTATGACCCTTTCTTCAAGCATGTTTCTACCATCCTTACTAACGCACAAGTCAAGTTCTCATGTGATGAAAGGTAAAGGTCCCACTACCTTCATTTTCTACTGCTTGTGAACATCAGGAATTGCCAATAACCACAACAAATATATACAAGAAAATCTGTAACGGAGTAAGTGTACAATTTGGTGAATCTCAGTGTGATCTTCAAGCAGTTTAGACTACACTGTTGTTAGCCAGAGCTAAGTTTGCTTTCAAGACAGTGGAGATTAAGACAGCGGAAGGCAGGGAAGTTAAAAATACAACAAATAAAGTGTCATTTATTTACAATTTATCCAAGCTGTATGCTCTTGCAGGCTCTGTTGTAGCAATAGTTACATAAGCAAAATAACTAAAAGAGAATCTCATGGGCTAAACCCTCTGCTTTTCAGGAAACAGCATGAAGAAGGCCCAAGAGAGAAGAGCGATGCGATGGCTGTGTGCCGTTACAGACACATGCTGCATACCAGCCCCTACCAAAACCAGAGGAGATGCCAGGGAATATCATGCTTGCCTATGAACTACTTCACAGCCTAGAATAGACGTCTCGCTTAGATATACTTTCAGTCCTATTCCATGCCTACTCAAAAAGTCCCTGCCACTGACCTTATGCCTAAAAGAACATTTGCTAGCTTTGCACTACAGACATTCCTGAGTTTAGCCTGTTTCCTAAGTTTTTTAATATCAGAAATAAGCTCAGTTATTGTGATCTAGAAGTGGAAATAACCTTTATGATCTTTGATCTTTCTTATCCTTAGATACTGTGATACTGAGTACTTCCTTGCAGTAACAGAGAATAATACAAAAACAAGCTTTCTCCAAACTTTTGCCTGTCCTAAGCATTTATGTTAATGTGATTCCATACCTTGCTGTCTATGCTCCCAAACTGCACACACCTCTCTCCCTTTCTTCATAAACATGCATTCTTTCTCTTTTTTTCCTCCCCCACACCCACACATAGCCAATGTGTCAAGATAAGAGAGATTTCTGGCAGTATAATTTAAAAGGAAGAGTGTTAAATTGGTGGAAAGGCAAAAAGTAAAATTTTGATAAAGTAAAACTCTCCTTCCTCTAAGTTTTTTAAAGATTATTTAGTTGATGAAAAGAGTTAGCATTTCTTCTGAGGTACCGACAGTCTCCACTCCCATTCCCACCCACATCCACTCAGTATCCAGCATTTTATGTTGCATTAGCCCTAAGAAACATCTTCTAACAGATGTTTTGCTTTTGTATTAAATTTACATGCATTCTTTGGAGTTATTCCCTTGAGTCTGTCTACTGTAATTTTCATCACATCTTTAGTTTTTGTTTTACAGTATTCACAGGTATTGAAAGAGATTCCCAAACCATGAGACTGAAGGAACTGCCAAAGGTCAGGTTTTACTTTTCTCACAAGTCCAGCAAATAAAGAGAGAACACAACACACCACAACACACACTTTTAATAATGCCATTCTTTCAAATGTGCATCAACAACAGGGAGCTGTCAATGTAAGCTTCAAATTAAATGTGACATTTTCAGTATGTAAATGCCAGAAGACAAGAAAAAAAATTATTCAACTACTGTTCGTTTTTCAGCTAATTGATACTTTCTTAAAAATTTCTTTTATAAATTTTAATGAAATCAGAAGACTACCTTAATATTAACGCACTTATTCTTTTATCAAAAGCATCTTTTTCAATGTAAAAAACAATTATCTCTACTTTAGATAAATCAATCATCATAAACAGAATAAAATAAATATGACACTTTCATCTTTAATGAAAACATATACAAAATGAAATACCACACACATCCCTGAAGCCTAGCCTGTTAATCTGTTAATTCTTTCCCTTTGACCGTTTTTAAGAAAATCCAGTTTGGGAGGAATTTCTCATGTACCCACAAGAACCTTCATTCAAGACTTCCAGTTAAACTACCAAGGACTGTAGAAGAGTTAGTAAAATTGGGTGGCAATGCCATCAAGTCTGTAATATTCTAGGTGACTTCAAATAATCACATTCCAATTTTATTTATTTATTTTTTAAATAATGCATCTTTGTAATTCTTTAGTGTTCCTGTTTATATTACATTACTGTTTGTGTTTATAAACTATTTAAAACTAATCCACTGATGTTTTAAACATTATGCCTATTCAGAACAGCAAAACAGAGATACAAATATAGTAGTATAGCAGTAGAAAGTAATGCTAAAGTGGTAAAATATTAATATTCCATCTATTTTATAATCATCGATTAACTCTGTGCCGGTTTATTAACTACTTATGAATGGAACATTAAGGCAAACTCTAACCTGCATTTTTAAGGAAAAATTTGGGTGTGCTCCCAAAGTTTGGGAGTACAAGCAATATACGCATCTATATTTTTCTAAATGACTGTTTCCAGAACAGCCAACCTGCAGTGGATTACTCTAGAAATATTTTGCAGTGTCATGATCTAACATGTTTTAGCAAAGATGTTGAAAATAACGATTTTAAGGCTTTGATTCCTCCTTATGCTGTTAGCTACAGAATTTTGACAGTAGTGGATCCCCAGCTGCAGTGTAAGATACTGCCATGATTTCTTCCTGAGTTATCCACTCTACCCTTTTAATCCTGTGCAATAGAGTTGGCAGAAGCAAAGTTGTGCCCACATCGCTGACATTTACATTGACAGTCTCACCTATTTGAACCAATCACTTGAATTAAGCATTTTTAATTATTAGGTCATAAGCGTCTTCTGTCACACTGCGATGAGCAAAGGTGTAAGACAGAGCTGAAGTCACTTTTGTCGCAATGGCTGCAGATCCATCTCTCAGAGCACATTCGGAGCTCTGTGAGACCTGCTAGATGAGAAAATGAACTGCTGATAAAGAGGCTGTATGACATGGGATGTGGGAATTATGTGAACTCTGAGTGCCTGGTAGTCACATTCATCTCCACATGCATAGTCGGTTTACACTGTAGTTTTCTTCATCATAGGGCCATTACACTAGGCCTTTCCCAGAAAATGCCAGACTGATTACACACCTCAGAAAGATTACAGTAATCACAGGCAATTCTGGAGAAATGAAAGTTAGCATTGCTGTGCAACAAATGCTTCGAGTAGTGAGCTGAGAACAGATTTCTGTAAATAACGCAACAAAGGTATTCAAATGTTAGGTAATCGCAGTGAACTTTTTTTAAATCAGCTGTGTGAAGGGAAGCCACCTCAGGTGGGCTGGAAAATAAACTGTAAATGCTTATTCAACACAGTAAGAAGCTGTTAATGAGAAAGGGATCAAAGCACTGAACTCAAATTCTAGACGAAGTAGGCTACACCACTTGCTTCACAGAGATATTTCCCTGTAAGGTTCTTGGAAACAAGTATGTCAGTATATATGGGGTTTGAGTAGAGGTCTGTACATACACTTGAAAAGTACAAATTTACATTTGACTGACTGGAAGCTACTCACAGGGGAAGCTCAAACATGACCCATCCAGCACGAGATGACAGAGCAGGAGAGAAGGCTCCCCACAAACATGGGGCTCAGCAGCTCCTCAGGGTGGGATAAGATGACAAATCTCAGGTGTAATGCCCACAGTGTGACAAGTCTGCTTACTGCAGGTGGCTTTAAGGTCTAATAAATACCCCATGACTTGCTTCTCAGGTGACAGCCATGTGGTGGCCCAACAGGGGCAGACACAGTATGTGTGCCCCCATGCTACAGCTGGGAGTGCACCTGGGTGCACTATCCCTGGTGTGCATTTGGAGCACACCCTGTTCCCATGGCCATGCCTGGCAGTCCTGGGGCCATGGCCCCAGTCATTGTTTTGGCTCTGTTCTCCCACCTCTGGGCATCGTGGGACAGGGCTTCTGGGGGAGGTCCCTGCCTCAGCCTGCTCCATGCCAGTCTGCCCTGACCCCCAACATAGCCAGGGGCTCCCCACTGGCTATATGGTTCACCATGTCCCTGCAGGTGCTGCTTGGCTCACAATCCAGGATAAATTACCAGAAGCAGACTTTGGTGGGCTCTGCAACCTGTGGTTCCTCCAAACCCAGAGCGAGAGAGGCTGGATGCTGCAGTTCTGTGCCCCCCATCCCCCAGCAAATATGCCAAAGGGTCAGGGATGAACATGGTGCTAACGTGCCTGGCCACATAGGTCAATGCCATTGGAGAAACGTGCCTTTATTGGAACCCACATAAACACAAGCAGCACTTGCATAAACACTAACAGCACAGCCAGCCCCATCCCATTCGGGGATCAGGACAGGAGGCCACTGGCACTCGCACACACAGATCCCTGGCAGCTGGCCCTGGACTCCTGGTCTTTGCAGTAGCTGGTCCACCCCATCAGCCATCCCTACAGTTTCTACCCCGAGACCTATGGCCTCCTGTGACCCATGGCCCTTTCTCCAGTAGGTGGACCCTGATATCTCATCCTGCTCGCTGCACAGTCCTGCTTCAAGGTCACTGGTGGTCACACACATGGGCATGCACACACACGAGAGCACACTTACACAGAAAATAATCAGGAGCAAAGTTTAAAACCGAGACAGAACAGACTGCAAGTGATTAAGGTGGAAGGTCCAACCAGACCAGCATACTGACCATCAGCTCGCTTAATATGACCAGCCCTTTTTTATACCCCCTTCTCTCCATTTTCATAGGCTTGTTCTTCCCCATTCTTGTCTCTACCCTTGTCTCCTCCCAAATGAACCACTTGCACCTAATTAGGCTTTTCTCACTAATCCCAGATTTGCTACAATGTTCCCAAATTCAGGATTTCTGATATTGTTACCCAGGTCATCTCAGCCTTACATGGTATTGGCACAACTACAAAGCCACCCCTTGCACTACAAGGTCTCACTTCCCAGAAGGTTTCCAATACTCCCCCCACTTATTGTTGAGGTTTGGCCACCTTTCTCATAATCCCTAACAACCTGTGACACCCAGCCACTCCTCACAGTGCTAGCTGTGAGTCCTGTCATCTTCTCACCCTGTTGATCCACAGGTCCAGTGATTTCTCACATCATGTGTTGTAGTTTCTTACTGTTTGTTCAGTGAGCCTCAGGCCAGAGCCTAATCATCTGTATGCATAGCTTAACACTATATTCTTGTGTCTCATCATTTACAGAAAGCCTCTGAAAAATCAGAGAAAGTGCGCAAGAGCTAATAAAGTACCTTTAGTTTGTCCCATGAAATTTTACTCCTGTTTGCGTGAAGTAGATGCTGATAAGAATTATCAGTTGCCTTCTGTTGCTGATGTTGGCAACACCGTCCGGCATCACACCAAAAGTTGGCCTGAATATAATTTCTAAAAATGGCATTCAAAATTCTGAGCAAGACACTAAAAAAAAAAAAAAAACCACCCAAACAAATCCATCCCCACCGCCCCAACCACCATAAAAATAGTTGGCTTAAGTCGTGAGTTTCTAACTTAAAACATCTATTTTCCTGTATACTTCCTCAATTTTGAGCTATCAAAACTGAACATATATATATACACACACACTGTTTATAGACATTCATAGGAGAGAAAAACCTCAAAAAAAAAAGCTGAAATTCTTATTCATCCATCCAAATACCTTTGCTCACAAGTGAATTTATTCTCTGAATAAATTTATTCACATGAGGGTGTTTTAAAAAAAGAACATAAAAAAGCATGGAAAGATGCAGCAGTGAAGAAGAATGTTTTCCTAAGAACAAGGGGAAATAAAGACCAAACACACTGCCTTCATTCTTTTTCCACGCACATCAAGTCTCAGTAGTCCTACTCCCCTCAAGAGTACTAGATAGGAATGAAATTCAGCAGCCTAAACTAGCTCTCCTCACACTTGCTGCTGGTATTAATGTTAATTTTCTCATTCAGGCTGTATCATAATGCCAAGATGAAAGATTCAGACTGCCAAAGAATAAGTAGCGGCAGTGAGAGTCTGTCTGGGGAAAAGACACAGTTGCAGATCATATAGTATAATTTTTTCCATCGGGACTGTTTGAGGATGTGGAGAGCAAGCAAGGGGATGGGAAGGAGAAGGAGGAAAGTAGCATAAATTATCCCTTGTTCATGTCCACTTATTTTTTGTCTCAGAAAAATAGCCCAAGTACAAGATATTAATCTTATCAATTTCACTGAAAATTATAAGAAAATTAATTCAAATATCAAAACACTGAATATACTGTGCAAGCTAATAGATACATTATTAAACCATGAACATACAGTTACTCACAGTGAGTCTCTTAAAATGTTGTGTTTTCATTTCTAATGCCCTGTTCTTATCTGGGCCTGAGAAATTTGAAGGGAATATAGGCTTGGTTGTTCAGTAAATACTTAAACTTTTAGAACAGAATAGTTCAGTTAGAAAGGACCTACGACGACCATCTAGTTCAACTGCTAGTTTTAAAAACATAAAGAGCAATGACTATTACTGATAAAAGGCTGTTTAAAAATTTGTAATTTCACTACTATCTTTCAGCATTTATATTTAGAGCCTCAGCAGAAATCAGGTCTATCTCTAAACACGTTTTTTTAGTTTCATCATCGTATGTTGTACTGATACTAATATTTTTCTTATAGCCACAGATAGTGCCTGTTCTGCTTCTTTACTTAATTTTCCTGAAATCATGAGGAAATGTTATCCAAAACTTAGTATGTACCTGCCATTCAACACCCATTACTTTAACTGATTGAACAACAATAAAAAAACAAAATAAGAGAGATGAGACAACTGATCAGTATTGATACCAAGTCAGTCTTTTACTTCTCCATCGGTACTACTGATGGCATTGACAATTAATAGTAATAATAATATTGTACAAAAGTCGGTACTACTATTAAGAAATGCCTCCAGCAGTTAAGCATAAAGGTAAGGAGAAAGAACAGACATTTTGCTGAAGCTGCACAGCACGTCACTGAAATAACAAGATCTAGACTACAAACCATGACAATTCGTCACTCACAGTACACTAGCTTGCTTCCTGCAAACTGCTAGTAACACCTGGACTGCTAAATTCCCAACTGCTTACACCTACCATTTAAAACAGCCTGAAAGCATTAGCACACACACTGCACGTATTACCACACCATTACCCAATAATTCATTCTACTCTGCCATTTGGGGCTGGAATTTAATCAGGAAATGAATGATTTTTATTTACTTACCAGCACCTTTGAACATTGCTAGTTTTGTTTGGTATTGGACATAAGAGCAAAGGGGTTTTTTGGTTGTTTTGTTTAAAAGTGTGTGAATACCAGTTTCCTGTGTATTATTAGGGATTAGATGAGACCAAGGAAGAAGAGAAAGGAGAGGAAAAATTCTCTTTGACACCCAGTGCAACTGGCTGACTGAGTGCATTTATAAACACCACAAAGGATGCACTTCAGGATATCTTGCCCAAGACCTGTCATACAGTATATTGGTACTGGTCTTATCTTAAACTTCAGTGTTTCTGTTACATATGTTGCTTCAGAATGGAAAATTTGCACCTACTGTGTATTGTGAATTTCTGTAGTACCATTTTCAAGACCAGACTGGATCAACACCTGAGCAACCTCATCTGACCCCATAGCTGACCCTGCTTTGAAGAAGAGGTTGGACTACATACATCCCTAAGGCCTTCTCCAACCTTAATTTTCTGTTATTCTAATATCAATTTACATTTGAAAAACAATTTCCACAAGTAAAATAAAACCAAACTAACAGAGTAAGGTTCACTTTGGAAATCCAGATAACATGAACCTAGAACAGTCTATATGGGTAGTTTCAGTTTCTTAAAACAGGATAAAGTCTTGTCACCATGGAATAAGAAAAGGTAATAAATAGATAATTAAACAGAGTCTGGCAAAATTCTTGTATTTTTTTCACACTAAAGATTTTTAATATGTACCTGACTTCAAAAGCATTACAGTCTATATCTTTAAGGATTTAAAGATTGGCTGAACATAAAATTGAGATTCAGCCTTAAACATGACTTTGAACACAGTGAAATAACAACATCTCTCATGAGATATAGTAGTGAATTAATGGGCACAGGATTTTTTTGGTAACATTTACAGAATTGGCACGAGGTGTGGACTCATGATCTTTCTGGGCAACTCATTTAGACAATCTTATTTGGTCCACATCTTGAGCGAACATCGTCATAGAAGCAGCAGCTAGCTCTTACTTTAAACCTCCAAAATGGGATGATCTGCAGTGGAACAGGCACCAGAACACCAAATGTTAAGGCTGGCTCCACAAAATAAGGATTCACATGACATTTAGGAAAAATGTCAACTTCTGTACCAGATTAAGAAAAGTATTCTCCTCATGGAGGATTTGCCTGAAGAATGAGGCATACATGCTCTTTAGTTTTACATTTGCAGGTAAGAGTTGGCAGGTAATAGTGCAAAACTCTACATTTGATTTGGGTTTTTAATGCTTAATTCTGCTAACAAAGAATAGAAAGCATTTATTCTCTCAAGTAAGGAGGGTCAGACCTTGGAGCACAGTTGTGCAGCATGTTCTGTGACTATGAAATACAAGGATCCTTGATTATAATTGTTCTCTTTTGTTTCATGGACTGCAGTTGTGGCAAATGAATCAGAAACTTCATGCTTTAAGAAAAAAAATCTCCTAATTTTCAAATACTGAACTACATTTGGAGTGGGAGAGTGGGAAGGGCATAATCTTTTCTAGTGAGGGAAAAAATGTTAATTAAAGTGGTGAATTTTTCATGTAGAATATAATAAGTAATTTAAAATTCCCAAAGCTTCTGATTTATCTCAGAATTATTCTTTAACAAAAACTTTGCCCACTTCGCCAGCCTGCTGCAATCTCTTAGTAACTAGGTTTCTTCCAAGATAGTGTAATCCATGGCTTCCCTGCTCTATCATAAATACTGCCTACATATTCCAGTACTTAAATTACAGTTGCACACATGCACACTTTCTCTTTGAGCTATTCAATATTTCCTCAACTCTTCCCCGATTATTTTTTATTGCTTTAATAAGGTAGCCAATACTCTGCTCCCAAGCCTTACACAAAGAAAGTAAATTCGCAAGAGGTTAGTTTTTAATCCAGCCTTGTTAATACTAATCCTAAATATCTAGTCTTTTAGACATTTATAGAGCCTGAAATGCCTCTAAGGGTAAAACACTGAGCAACTAATGATTTTGGTTACTTTTTAAAAGACCATCATCTACAAAGCATAAGAGCATTCAGAATAATGTGAAGTGTACAACCATATTGCAGTTCCTGCTTGGTAGAATAAGAGAAGAAAACTATTTTTTCTATGATATAATATGGCTATTTGAAATATCGTAAATCTACAATTGTATTGCAATAAATGTGAAACCACACATACCTGTCTTAGAGGGAAAGAGTTTATGTGTCTTTATTTATGCTATGTTGCTGTTTGGGTGTTTTGCATTTTTTTTGTTTGTTTTGTTTGGGCTGAGGGGGGTTGTTGATGGTGCTTTGTTTTGGTTCTTTTTTTTTTTTTAGATGGGGTGGGTGTGGAGTTTTTTTTCCTCCTCTCCTTTTACTTTTTCAGTCCCTGTTAAACATGGTAAACCTGTCCCTTCCTCAGTTTTTTACAACTCTCTAACTTTGGTTTGTGAATCTCCTGAGCAAGTGAGTTGAACAGTGAATTGAAATACAGCAAATTGAAAAAGCATATTATACCCTTCAGCAGACCATATAAAATGTGACTGAGCTGAAATGAATTGTTCTAAGAAGAATTTATATTCATTTCTACTTTCTTCATCTCAAAACCAAGTAGTCATTTTTAAGTATGTCCATAACATATCAGTATACTTTTTCCTCCCTAAATCGATTCCTGCATTATTGTATTTTAACTTTTTTGTGACTTATTATATATTATAGCAGTGAAAGTTGGCAGGCTCTTATCTTTTTAAAAGGTGTCCTCCCCTTACATTGGTGTACCTAAATGACACGTCAGCATTTTACCTTAGTGTAAAATTTACCTTTGAGAAATAGAAACCCCAAAGAGTCTACACAACAGATTCTATAGCACATATATTATAAACACATATATGTGTTTGTTATATGTCCTTATGAGGAGCGGCTGAGGGAACTGGGACTGTTTAGCCTAGAGAAGAGGAGGCTGAGGGGAGACCTTATCGCTCTCTACAACTACCTGAAAGGAGGTTGTAGTGAGGTGAGTGTTGGTCTCTTCTCCCATGTAGTTAGTGATAGGACGAGAGGAAATGGGCTCAGGCTGCGCCAGGGGAGGTTTAGGTTGGAAATTAGGAAAAATTTCTTCACGGAAAGGGTGGTCAAGAATTGGAAGAGGCTGCCCAGAGAGGTGGTGGAGTCACCATCCCTGGAAGTGTTCAAAAAACGGGTAGATGTGGCACTTTGGGACATGGTTCAGTCTAGTCTACCCTTGATTTGTTTAGAGTAGACTTGGTAGTGTAGGTTAATGGTTGGACTGGATGATCTTAAAGGTCTTTTCCAACCTAAACGATTCTATGATTTTAAAGGCACTGCTGAGTGAAGAGTGTGAAATTCCTCCCTCCAGCCTCAACAAAAACTGCCTACAGATTATCAACATTTCTTAACGCTTAAGAAAAAAAAGTCCACATGTCAAACATCAAGAGGAAAGATTGTCAGAGTTCCACCAGAAAGTACAGCAAAATCCACTTGAAGGAAATTGAAGGGTTAGACACATTTTCAGTCATCAAGTAGCAGCATCAGTCTAAGCCATAACCATAGGCTCATCGTTTACTACTGTGGTCCTGTCTCAGGTACCTGCTTCACCAGCCCTGTTATCAGGATGACTTTGTGAACACTTATCAGCCATCTTAGGGCGAGGACTGGCTGCTTAGCTCAAACGACCTAGAGGGGCAGTTTGAATTGCAAACTTCACACCGATGCGGTTGAGGCATGCTCCCCAGTTCCAATTAAACATCACTTGTGTGTGCACACCAACACCTTTAACTGACACAGATGTTTCTTAAGTAAATGCATTTCTGACCTCTGTTTAAAGAAAACAACTAATTCTGTTTAAAGAAAACAACTAATTTAAATTTAATATGCCACTCTCTTGACCAGTCTTCAAATGCACCACTGCAACACACTCAATTTATTGGTTGTGTTAATTTGTGGAACATATGCTTAAATTAATTAGTAATGATCAATTAGGATTGAAAACAAATACACCTAAGTGCTCTTTTCAGAAGAAAAAGCAACAAAAAAAACCTCTTTAAAACTCCCCAATGCTGTGTTTAGGCAAAGAGCCAGAAAACATACAAAAAAAAAAATTCATTCCTATGCAAGTCAGATTTGCATTCAATCTGCATTTTTCAAGGTTAAAAAAAAACAAAAAACCCACACAAAAGTGCTGCTGGCTTAACACCAATACATGTTGGTCTTAATTAAATCTCTATATTAAACAATTCAATATTCTACCTTTCCTTAGTGGACAAATACCAAGAAATGTAATTGGAAATACTGATAGATTCACACTGCAAATTTTATATTAATTTTCTAAGGTACCTGGTTGATTTTTACTGTTTTGAGAAAATTTGTAATACAAGTCAGTCCAGCATGAAATGATCAAATAAATACAGAATTGCCTGCACTTGGCACCTCTTAGATCACACTATGTTTATCTAGAGCCATCCATCAAGACTAGTAACAGTAGTTTCATAAGCACATTGCTCTGTAGTTAAGTCTTTAACTAGCCAAGAGCACTTTCCCGCCTTGAGAAAAATACATTAGTGGGAACTGCAGTTGACCAAATGAAACATTTTCTGTGAAAAGGCTATGGAAGATTTATTCAAATGGAAATGAAATATATTTCATTGTAAATCAGAACTCCAGTCTAGCAGATACCACATTTCACAGTTTGGGTTTTTTTTCCCCAGAAAAATTTGTTTGACTTTAACTCAAATGACTTCCTTGAATAAAACAAACAAAAGCCTCTTCATTCAAGCAGGGAAAAATGATCAAGTTATTTGATGAACCTTATAGACAGAGGACTTGGGAGGGTTTTCACACAACAAGAGAGGGAGGAAAAAAAAAACAACCCCACAAACAAAAAAAGCAAAAAACCCCAAACAAGTAAGACTATACTTTGGCACAAAAGCTATGACGTGGAAGTGAACTGAAGGCCTGTAATACATGGTCTTTAATCTGAAGTCTTACAGAGGATGTTGGTTTATAAGTGGCTAGCTGCATAAGGAATGCAAAGGAGCATTCAATGTAGGAAATAATATTGCTTTAACAATACCAGCATTCACATAACTACATTGGAACTGCTACTAAAAATCTAAAAAGGAAAAGACTCTCTATTGTAATGGCCAAATTAACTCATGTTTTCATGACAACTCCATGTCAGAATCGTCTTAAAAATTTTTGAGGTCTTGGGCACAGAGTTGGTTGAGAACTTCTCCTTTCCCAGGACCTAAACAATAAGCATATGAGGCTGCATGGTGTACAAGTCCAAATAAACTGTTTATGTTCAGCATATCTTTCATTTATAAGTGCACAACAGCTATTCTAGAAAAAAGTTACTCAAAACCCCTTTCAGATAGCCATGAAAATATGCAAATACCATATTTTGCAGGAGAATGCTGCACCCTGTCAGTTCGACAAACCTTTTCACTGGTTCTGGATCTATAAGGTTTTGACCCTCAGTCCTGTAACCCAAACTTTTAGGACAGGATTATTGAAACAAGAACTGAATCTAAAGATGCAAAGATGCAAACAATGCATATAATTTTTTCAGGCTTTTTCTCCTGCCTACGAATTATCTGTATAAATCTTTATTTTTTTTTTTTTTTAAATATAGTTCCAACCTGCTGTATAAATGAGGAAAAAAGGACCACACATCAGCCATTCCCATACTCAGAAACCCTCTGACATTCATGGTCACAGAAGTTTTGTGATATAGCTTCTACAGTCTGATTCAAAAAATACAAGTAGTTAAAAAAAAATAAAAGGAAAAGAAACCCCAAAACCCCAAAAACCCAAACAACAAGCTTTTACAAATAGAAAGGAAAGAGAAGTGAAAGCAATCTCAAGACTTCTCTGCAAACACAACTCTCATACATATCATGAATGGGATATACGGCTTCTCTATATCAAAAAATAATCCCAAAACAACAATCTGTGCCAGTCAAATAGCTGCATCACAAGTAATGCTGCAAGTTAAAACAATATCACTGCATTAACTACAGATGTCTAACTCTAAAGTCTGGTTGAAAAGACCAAGATGGTAAAGAGAAGATGACATTAGGTCTGTCACAGACATACTGGGATATATTGGCTTTTGGCATTTCAGTCCACTGAAAGTAAAAAGAATATCCTTTACTCTAGAGTATGCACATGTATAGGTGTTAAGACATCTCAACACAAAAGACTAGGTTATTCAGACGGGAGTCTGCTAAGAAGAAAGTTAAAAAGAAAGCCTGAAAGTATAAAAGACACGTTCACTCTAAAAACCTTTGAGACTTCCTGATTAGTTGTTACAAAAGAATTACAGATTTACCAATAGATAATGAAAACTAAACTTCAGTATTTTTTCAAAATAGCATTTCAATAAAATCATCCACTTACTTAGGGACTAAAACAAAATGTAACTGATAGCCTTTTCAGAACAGCTCTGCAGGTGCAGCCAGTGATTTAAAACTTTTGGACACTTTCATCTTTTAAGAATTTGTACAAAATACAAATGTCTTCTGGAGCTGGAATGAACTGATTACTTCTTTGTGGGCCACAGGTACATAATACGAGACTGGGTCCTCCTGTTATCCTGCATTCATCTACACCCTGCCTGTCCATTCCTACCTCCATCCCCATCTCCAAATCCTTTTGGCATTTTATGATAGCAGTACCAAGTACTTCTAGAGATTAATGACTTGCTAGGGCTAATGGCCTACAGCAGTACCACAGGTTATCAGCTTCTCCCAGCTGCTCTTTAATCTCCAGACAATCCCCAGCACCTTCATCATTATTGGATAATTAGCATTAATGAAAGCTATGCATACACAGTGAGAGGTAATACACCCTCAAGCTTGTATGTCAGAAATCCTTACTTAAAAAAAAGAAGGTATCCTACATGAATCATATCTGCATTGTTAAATGAAAGAGTATTTCCCCACCTACCCAAAGGCATAAGCATCAGTTAGAGACTAATGATCTGTAAAACTTTATGAAAGATAACATTACTGGAGAATTCAGAGATTAAAAAAGAAGTCAGCCTCCCCTCCTCCCCTCCTTTATCTTCATTACTTTTCTCTACCTGTTCTCAGCCCATGCCCTACCTCTTTACCAAAGACATTCTCCACTTCTTGGTCAATACCTTATCCACCAATAGTGGCCTTAAGACATTTTAGACAAATCATTTTCACGTTCTTTCTTTTAAAAAAGAAGATATAATCTCAAAAACTCCAGAAAAATCTGCTACACTAAACTACTTTGCTTGAGATGTGACAGTTGTCTCCATATGCTACATACAATATTCACACTCCACTGATCTATAGGGCAATTGCCTGTTCCTGGCATTTTGCCAGGATTTATATAGATATGTGTGATCTGCTCTTTTCTACTTACTAATCTACTAACTCAAGAGAAATATACTTTAAATTCTCTGTGTCCAAATTCACAGCATTTTGGCCCTGTGGTTTCATCACACCCCCAACCTGCTAAGCTTTCCAACAATACCATGCATTGAAAAACAAAATGGTATGAATCGTTGGATATAAATACTTCAATAAAAAGGATATGGAAATAAATATTTACCTTAATGTAAATATTCATTAATATTGTAAATAATGCCAAATGCATTTTAATTCCATGTTCACAGAATCAATATTTGTAAATCCAGTATCTCAAAACTTTCCTTCTGATTAAACCTCTTTCAAAAATTGCAAGTTTAACTTGCTTTTCTTTCCCCCCCCGCCCCCCCAAGGCCATTAACAGTCACATTGGTATATTTATTTCTTTACTACAAGGGTACAGCTCAAACTTCTTTTTCTAAGGAGCCTGTGATTTTTGTCCTAGGTACTGTAGGCTTGCACCTCCTGTCATGGCAATCTGACTGCAATAAAAAGTCTTATTTTTTGCCAACAGAGAGAAAGGAGCAACTTCATCGACTCAACATAAACAAGAATAAAATTGCTTCAAACTAAACACTTTAGATCATGGATATTCCTAGGGGTCAGGACCAAAGAGCAACTCCTTGAATAAACTCTCAATTGTTCCACTGGAAAGTTCTTAGTTTTATGAGCTAGGAATCAGGCTCTCCTATGAGCACCATCATCTACATCAAGTTTAACATGCAGGGCCAGTGGTACTCTGCGAAATTCAAATGGCTCATATGCCCTGTTGCAGTCTCCATTCCAGCACTACAAAATGAAAACACAAATTTCTGTGAAGGCTGTTTATTATACTGAGCTAGAAAATATGATTCAGATCATCTGGTCAACAGACATAAACTGAATACATTTTCTGAGAACTTTTTAACTAACCTCACACAAAATTTAAAAGAGGAATTGCATACGAAGAAGATTTGATATGACTAATCTTGTAGCAGACTATTAAAATACTAGGAAATACTACTTTTAATATATAGAATTCAAGTATACTATGTACTAAATAGTTTCAGAATAATCTGCAATTTAAATCAGTTAATCCTGCATTTATCTCCGAGTGCTAAAATCCTTTGCACTTACTGGAATTTACAGAGAAGTGCTCTTAACATAAGAAGGTATGATCATATGGGTTGTCATACCGGTTCATACCAAGGATTTCTACAGCCCACTGTTCAGCCTCTAGATGTGGCTACAAGCAGTTGCCTAGCAAAGAAGAAAATTAGGACAAGCACAGATAATAATTCCTAATTAATGTCTTCACAGCATCCAGCTAGATTTCCCATGCCCGATTTGGTTTTCATACTTAGTGCTCCCAGATGTATCTCTCCTCCAAGTGTTTGTCCAGTCTCCTGTTTAACCCGCGTAAACATGCATCTGCAGTGGCCATTACAGAAGCACCTCCAATGTGTTATTTACTCACTTTGGAAGTAAAAAAATAAAACAAAAAAATTCCTCACACAAGCAGGAAATCTGTTTATTTAAAGAACTACAAAGGGTTGCAAGCTTTTACAATTAGAGAGCATTAGTATTCAAAGCTGAAGGACAAGAGTTCTCATAATTTATTTGCCCCGCATTCATTATTATTTCCAAAGGCAGTAAAATGCTAATTTTGGGTTTATCTCTTCTTCTTAATTTATTTGTTCCAAAGACTAAGATCCAAAAGACCTCTCTTGAATTAGTGAAATATGTCTCATCTATAATTCAGCAATGGACTGGCCTCCACTGAGACTGGAAACAGGAGTCAGACTCGAGAAAACAGTGAAACAAATTGCTGCCAACCCAAACTGATATGCAAGAGTTAATGTTACCAGGGCCTTGCTTGGGATAGGAATTAGAGCAAGACTGTTGCACATTTCAGGGTTTCAGGTTAATGTGTTAAATCTGAGTAGAAACCACCACCCCACCACCAAATTCTGGAAATGGAGTTCTTGATGAAGTCATCAAATCTCTTAATTTACATAAAATGAAAAGTCTTCTGTATTCTTTAGCTGGTAGTTTCAACAGCATTCTTTTACCCATCGAAAACATCGCAGAGACAGTGCCAGTTCGTGTACAATACTGACTGCCAGCAGGAGTCAGACAAATATTTTTGTTCAGGCTACACTAGAGGACTAAATCTAGAAATTCTCACTGCATTTCCACCTACACTATATACAGTTACCTCATCTAACTCAAACAACTAATGCCTTTAAGCTTCATTCCAGACTGCATTATCTTGCCTATGCCTTCAAGTCATATTTGTTTTCAGTTTTGGGTTTGGGTTTTCTGTGGGGTTTTTTTGTTGTTGTTTTTTGAAGTTTACTGTCACACAGCTTTCACGTAACATATCAATTTTGTTAAGTGTGTCCATGTTAAACACATTTCACCAATGGAAACACAAAGAATAATCTAGAGGAATGAAGAAGAAACTCTTAATCAGAAGTAGGCAAGCTATAAGAAAGTCAGAAATGGAACAGTACCACAAATTCTTCCTCCAATTTAAGAAATGTATTCAATTAAGAAACTTTTCAGAAATTGTGTAAATTGAAAAAGATTTACATCACATTTTAAAATAAAATATACTTTGTGGTTTTGGGTCTGCTATTATATAAATCCCTTCTTCAGATTTTTTCCCTAGCCTAGACACATATTCTTACATAGAAAGCACAGTTGAAATGTATACACCACCGCCACTATATACACAACTAAATTAAGATCATTTATGTGGCTTCCCAGATGATTCTAAGGAGATACAGAAAATATCAGTGCAAATTAATAAGCAATAATAATAAAAAAAAACTGGGGGAAAGGGAAAAAAACAAACCAAAGAGAAGAATAATTAACAAGGAAGGCTAGTCCATCAAAAGCTGTTTTATAGTATATGTGATCTTAAAGTAAATGAGCAAATCAAGTCCTATTAGTATTAGTGATAACAGCTATAAAATTACAGTCTATCACACCTGATGTTCTCCCTTTATACAGCTGTCTGATTTAAACACAGTTCTTCCTAGAGTAGCTGACAGCAACAACTCTACCCAGAGCAACATGTGAAATGGTGCTACTATATCTGAAAGATGTTATCACTTAAAAAGTTGCTAGAGTAACTCACTTCCTTCTTTTGTTCCCACTGTATTCTATATTCTTCTTGTATTTGTCATATTTTATTTTGAATGTAACACCAAAAGTTTAGACAGCTGTTGCCATTTGTCTACTCAACGTTTCATGACAATATTGCTTGCATAGAATAATAAAACTAATATTCCTTTGTTTTTTTCTCACTGTTTCTATGCTGCTTCTTCTCTTCCTGGTTTTATCCTCCATATTATCCTCCTATCATAATTCACGTGTAAATGCAACTAGCAGAAAAAATAATTAACGTAGGATAGCACTTACGTGTAACTCATCAAATGAATCTCCAGAGGGAAACAAATTTTAAAAAACCTTTAAGGAATCTTATTGCTCCTTTTAAGGTTGAACAAATCCATTGTCTACTAAGGAAAAGCATTATCTGCAAGGGAATTCGGACAAAGAGATTGCACTGTATAATTTGTAGACTGTATTTCAGACATGTACTTATTACTGTTCATAACTTGTATCAGCTCACAACAAACAATATCTTCCCCAAAGATATCTTGCATCTTTGACATGAATTTATTTGCAATAAAGTGAGATGCTATTTATGAGATAAACAGAATTTTGATAGTGTATGTTCATAGAAACATAGAGTATCTCATGTTGGAAGGAACCCATAAGGATGATAGGGTCCAACTCCCTGTTCCTTGCAGGACTACCTAAAACTAAATCATATGACTGAGAGTGTTGTCCAGACACTCCTTCAAATTATCTTAAACAAAAAAACCAAACCCCCAAAACCCCCCAAAACAACAACAACAAACCCCACCAAACAAGCAAGCAAAAACGAACACCTGAGGAAAAAAAAAGTACAGACAGTAACAGTAAAGCTGTATATACTCAAATATTTTAATAGATTTAAATTTCAGAACAAATTCATGGCTGTGGCTAGGTATGAAATGATCACAGACACTGTTTGCCAAAAGAAATAGATTTATTTGTTTTTTTACTTCAAAAAAGGATTTTTTTTCTAATGAAAATATCTTAGAAATTTCTAATCATTATGCCTCTGACTAGTAAGCAATTAAATATTCATTAGTTTTTCTAAGATAATTTCATAATCAAAATTAAAAAAACCAAAATGAGAATAAGGAAAAAAGAGTTAAAAGGAGCCATACCAGATCTTCCTGATACAGCACAGCTTTGTGTACTCAGCTTCCACTTTAGCCTATGCCTAAATAATCAGACTTGGAATGTAATTCTTATTGTTTCAAGAGGAATTATATTTCCAAGAACCTTCAGTACAGCTCAAATTTGTCTGTTCGTCTGGTTTTTTTCCTTGTATCCCTCTAACAGACAATAGTGTACTTTTGAAATTATATTGTTTCCCAGTTACCAGCATACTAAGTTAATATTTCCCAAATGGCAAAAATGTGAAATACCTCAGAAAGTGAGCAAAGTAAGCCATAGAGCACAGTAAACACCCGCTCAACTTGTGTGAGATAATTAATAACAGACTTTCAGAATCTTGGGTGTGGTGGTGGTGGTGTTTTGTTTGTTTTTTAACTTGCAAGTGATAGAAGTAGACCAGCTGTATGAAACAGGACTTAAACCATCATACCTGTAACATCTAGTTTTACTTATTAACAAGGACCACTGTATGGATTCTCTCTGCCAGTCCTTCAATACCATGGTAAGTATTAATAAAGTACAGTAGCCTTCTGAAATAATTTCACAATACTTTTAGAAGCAACAAAGCTTACAACTTCAGCCAATATTAGCCTTATAATTTTTTTCTCTGACTTGTAAGAACCTCTTTTCTTTTTCACAAAAAGTTTAACTTATCCATAAATTTACATTTTATTTCCCCCCTCGGAGAAGGTCGGACTTCATGGAGAAACAAAACCCGAAGCATTAGTCTGCCTTTATTTGCCATAAATGTATGTATATTCTAGTCTTCCTGCTGAAAACAATTTAAAGCATGGAACTTCCACAAAAGCAAGTAAACAAAATTGTTTATTTTTCATTTCTTGGAGAATGAGGATTCATCTTTGATTCGCCTGCTTCTGTCTTTCAGGAATACTACCATAACGAAACCTTTTTGTCCAGATCCATTTGCTGAAAAAGCACTTGTACTAATTCACAAGTATAAATAGACTAGAACAAAGTACCTGCCAACAGTGTCAGAATCAGTTATGTCTGAAGGTGTAATCAGAATATATAACTTTTTTTTTTTTTTTTTTTTTTTTGCGCGCCTACCAGGGCACCAGAAGAGAACACAGTTAGACGATGCAGCTCTAGATAACAGCAGAATATTCTTATTTCGTTTTACCTTCTCCTGTTTTCTCACCAATGACACAGAAATCAAAATCTTGTTGGAGACATGTTCAAATATTTCTGAAATATTAGGTGATGCTTGTATCTTCAGAGATATTGTTCAGTTACTGCACCAATATGTATACATACATATTAGAGTCACAGATACATGTATATACTGTAAAGTCAAGAATTCATACTAAGAAGTGGTCTTACGCAGGTAGGCGGTCTTCCAAAAGTCAATTAGGATTCAAAGAATAAAAAGTATAGAAATTAGCTCCTGAGATCACTTGTGGCAAGGATGCTGAGACAGCGAGCAAAGGAGGTGGGACTATGGCCTGACTTAAACCTTCTCCATGTTTTGCATCAAGGATGTAATAGGCTTAACTTGTTTATACCTACATAATATAGTATCATGTGGCTCTGCATAGGTAAGGTCTTACACTAGACACAGCAATCAAAACCAAGAGCAGTGGAAGAAAGTGTGCTTTGTAAGATAAATACATCAGGGATGCTGCATGTTCTAGACTGAGGCTGCATATTGTAAGCTACATAAAAGTATAGGAGCTGCCCTACCTTCTCAGTCCAAGTGAAAAATTGTCAATAGGAAAAAGAAGGCATTTTCTTCCTTGAAATGAAACTTGAAAGAATATGTCTTTATCACCTCATCCTTTCCCCCAGCTGTTACACATTCCATACTTTTGACATCTATCCTTCCACCAGCTATCAAAAAAAAAAAAATCTTAACCATTCCTGAGTCTATTTTCTCTGTGTTACCTCATCTCTAAGACTAAAACACATAGATGTGAAATAATTGTAAAAAAAAAAAAAAAAAAAATCACAGTAACATATTTAAGCAAAAAACCAAACCAAAAACACGCCTCCCCCCCAAGTCTATTAGATTCTCTAACCCTCTTCTCTGAAGGGAGCCAGATAAGATTAAGAGCTTCTTCAACAGAGTAAATATGAAGCAGGAAGTGTATTAATCATGTTCAATCTAATTTTTTTTTTTTTTTTTTTTTTTTTTAAGAGGTTTAAGCACAGTCTGGAAAGCTGGCAGGAGTCCCAGATTTTGCCTACGTTGCCCCCCAAGCCTTTCCCCTTAAACTGTCAAAATAACAAAATAATTATGCCAGTTGCATAACTTTGATCACCCTACTTCACCACCAGCATTTATGACTGTGGATTTAAGAAACTTCTAAAAAGGCCCACAAGAGATATTTTCTTTGTCTTCAAAAGGGAAATTGTTTTTCCTCATTCTATATTATTTAGTTATAAGTCTTTTTTTCTTTTTTTTTTTTTTTTTAACCAAGATCCACAGGAAAAAAAGTGAAAAAGCACTTCCCTGAATTGCAAAACTTAAAAAAAACCATGTTATACCCATGGGGGGAGGAAGTCTCTGTATTTCAAGCCTGGGGCTAGAGACTGGAACAATTTATCAGAAGGAAAATACTTGTATGACAAAGGAAAAATACAGTCCTTGGCCTTCCATGTACACTCTTCAGAGACTCCAAACACTCAAATACCCCTAATGAAAACGTGATTCACCACTATTCTGCTTCACACATTCACATGGTGTGACTTAACATACTGGCAAATTTATAATAGTTCATTACAAGAGTAACTCAGTTGCAGATTAAGCTGACATTATTACACACACACAAGTCTATGTTGAAAAAACGTGGCTCAGATTGCAAAGTTGAGTACTCTAAGATTGGGAAATGATAGAATTCACTCTGCCAGGACTTATTTTGGTCATCTTCTGCATAAGCATTATGACAATATCTTTTGCCATGTACCCCATAATCCCACCCCCACGCAAGACCTTTGCTTCAATGAGCAGAAAGGGTGGAAGATGTTCCCATTGTGAGAATCTACACACTATTTTATTTCACCTTCACAGTTCAGAGGATGGCCTTTTCAGTGATACTTTCCTTAGATACCTTGTACATCCCAAGCCACCATGTATGTACAAAAGAGACAGCAATGTACTGATTAAAAACAGAGAACTGAGAGACAGTGAAATTCAGGTCAGAAATATCTCCTTTCTTGTACCAGTTTGAAATGCCTGTCAGAGTATCCAGTAATGAAAGAAGAGCTGGTAAGATCAAAATCCACTGAATGCAAGTACAGCTGTGGAGTTTGGGACTTCCGCCAGTCAGATTCTGAGGAATCAAGTCGGGCACCGAGGAAACATTTGCACAGTATCACATAGGATCCCTTTGGCATAGATGTTTCTCCAGAATGGCACTCAATTATTTTTGTCTTGTCCTTTGTCCTTCTGAAATCCCTTGCTTAAACATGAGAAGTTTCCCTAATTTTAAGTTGCTTTCATGCAAGTCTCTTAGAAACAAATTCTGTGTGATTACTATTAAACATGGGGATGGAATACTCTACTGGATGACCAGGAGACTTCATAACTAGCCCTAATCTCTCCATAAAGCACACCTTCTAGGTGTGTTTCATCCCAGATATTGCAGAAACATTGTTCTAGATGTGGGCTTGCCTGACAGATAATCCCACTGGGCTTCTATTACCAGTACAGGGAGACGAGTCCTCCATTGTTCAATACATGCCGATGCCAAAAAGCAACAGTGAGGCCAAGCAAGTTTCCATTCTAATTCAGACTATGGAAGGGCAGGGACTTCAGAGAGGACCGACTTTTCTACCTATTCTTTCCAATGCTTATTCCTGCAGTATTTATTGTGATCCTGGTCCTTTCCTAGTTCTACCTAATTCCCCATCCCAGCCCCAGTCTCTTCATGGACCGGAGCCACTGTCTAATTTCTATCCCACTCCATCATGCAGTGTGGCCTTCTCTCACTCCTCAAGATGCACCATTACAGTTCTCTTGACCCATCCTGGATCCCTTTCTGATTTCCTTTACCTTTTCTTCCAAATGAAGGTTCTGCTTTTTTCTTTACAGCCCACATTTCTAATTAATTCCCTTTCCTTTTAAAGGCATCCAATTTTGTAATCTCAGATTCTTGTCCCTCCCCCATGTAGTAAGTATTAGTTTTCTCCTGTTATCTGATCTATGCCATCAAATCTCAATCTCAACTTTCTTCTCTCTAAGGTCTCAGTATTAACCAGTTCTAGTATTCCCGACTGGCTCCTAACCATGACTTCCTATTCTCACCTAACTAGCAGTCCCAACACCCTGTCTATCACTGTACATGCACTATCCAGAACCAAGTCTTAATCTCCTTGCTGGTCAGAGTTTCACTGCCTCTCCCCATCAAGTTCTAAGCCCATTTTCCTACTCGTATTAGGTCCAATTCACCCTCTACAACTGATGAGGCTTTTTTTTTTTTAAATTTTATTTTTATTTTGGTACCATCATCTTCATCTCACATGTAGCATACTGCATGTGAGACACAGCAGAAGCACAGAACTGGACCCAGCATAGTCTGAAGCAACCTCAAACTGTAATTATAAGGAAAATCCTGTGCAGCTTGAACTGGAATAAGCTCATTTGGTTGGAAACTTCAGGGTATCCACTTGCAAAATTCAACCAAGCCTTTACTAAAGCATGTAAAATGTGGTTTTCAGAAGCTCATAGCTTTGTCAAACTGGTGTGTTTCATGGAGTCCTGGGAAAATACAGCTATACAGGTCATGTTTTTAAACAGACACATAGCTTGTGCTCTTCACAATGATGATAGCATTTTCCAAAGAAAAAGTAATGATTTTTTGGCTTGTTTCCTCTCCCCATCCCCACAATGGGAAAGAACAAACAACTTTTCTCATCCTGAGAATGTGCTGAAGCAAATACATTGAAAATCTCAAAATTATTCAGGCTCAGTTAGACCTTTGATGTAGAAAAGTTCAGTCAAAATGTTAATCTATGCCCAAACTCAGGTTTGCAAAGAAGGTATTGTAAACAGAAATTACAAGAAAGCATACTAATAAATGGGTTTACTTCACCACTTACTACTGATAGTACACTCTAGTAGAACATATGGGTTACTTTAGCATAAAGATAGTGTTGTCATTTGATTGTGAAAACAGTGACTCTGCTTCAGCTCCCTTTCTGTATTCTACCTAACTTTAAAGATTTCTGTACTCTGCCTCACATTAAACACCTTACCATTTAATCCACTGTCATATCCTGATTTACAGAGACCTGACATTTTGAAATTTATTTTTCTGACCAGTTAAGAAAAGGCCCCTCTTTTTTTCTAAGTCTATTACTCTTTCTTATTCTTCTCTTGTACACACCTGACCAGAATGTATGAGAGTGTCACAGTCAAGGTTATAAATGGAACTATCCCTTCTGGCAAAGGCAAGTCTTTGAAGAATAATAATCTGTACACTGAATTCAAATATTTTCAAAGGACCCTTAGCTCCTTTATTATGGATAGTGTTACAGTTTATACATCCTACCACCTGATGAGCCAAATAAAAGTGAAGCAGCTTACAAGTTTATTGCTATCTACCAACACGTTAAACACGTTATGCGCCTCAGCATGAGTTTTTCCTTTAGAACAAGAAAAGGAAGCCTGTGAGTTTTTTATTTGCTCTTTGTAGATAGGTTGGGGTTTTTTTTATTATTCATGCTAGTATGCTACCAATGCCTCTGTTGACTCTTAAAGCATCTGGCCCACTGTTTAAAATTCCTGGAGTGCAATGATATCAATCCATGCTGATAATCAGAGGACCCTCAATTATGTACCTACAAGGCAACCAATGGTAAACAAGAAAACACACAAAAGGATAACAAATTCTTCCCATCCCAATTCTCAGAAGCCATTAGAATTCTTTTTGCCTTAGATTTGAAATTCAAATTCCAGTGAAAAATCATTAAACGTTCATAACGACATAAAACCTGAGATGATCAAGTGATTCTGTGTAATAAATCATACTGAAGACAGAAACCACAAAGAACTGAATGAGCTATATACATCCTAGGTCATGTGTCACTGTTATCTGTTTGATCAAATTATACATTTCCCCAACACCACCAATAATTAAAGATCTACTGTTACCAGAATATTTCAATATGACTGGAAAAAAAAAAATATGTCAAAAAGTAATTGTATGAGACCTCATTGAAACCAGCCCTGGCTTACTTAGGATAGTTGCCCTATGTTTAAATATTATGTGAATTTTACAATGGTAGCTTAAGTTTAAATCTATTACCTTAAAACAGGAGAGAGAAAGTAAGTCAATTTCTGGATTCTATCACTCTTTCTGATACGCAACAATATGTTTTGAGGTTATAACAGCAAGTAACAGGATTAATCATATAAACAATGCCAAATCATTAAATGAAACAGTAAAATGGTGTGACATATGCAAAGCCACCAACAGAGAAAGGAGCCAAAGAATTTGGTGCTTGTGATAAATGAGAAGGGCAATTGCAAAAGAAGTGTAAGTGTAATAGACAGAGAACATTTGGGAATTTTCATTTTCCTGAGCAATACACCAGTTGTAGAAGACATGTTACTCTCTGTAGCAATGCTGGGGTGGAAAAAACCAACCAAAGAAAAAAACTATAAGAGGGAAGATGTGTAGTGTAGGGGTTCTGAAGGAAAGCTGAAGCCACATATAGTATTGATGCATTTAATCACAGTCTTCCATCAGTCTCAGAACTAGATGCTAAGCAATTAGACTGTAACTTTCCCTGTTTGGCTCTGTCTTCAGATGAAATTCTTTTCATAAATATTGAGTAATTCAGATTAATAGACAATTATCTACTGTAAAAACCTCAAATAACTATGAAAAACAGGAAATGTTCATTCTCTGCTATGTAGGTAAATCAGTTTCAAGCTATTTGCTTTTTCCATCATTTAAACTTGCTCCCTCTCAGTTTTATCCAAGAACACTGTTAGTATGACTCAGTGGTGCAGTTGTATAAAACCATATGCTCAGAAGACTGAGGGCTGTTTAAGCCTGTCAACAGCCAGACATATCGCTGCTGACATCTGCACCAGTTGTCAAACCGATGACTATGAATGTCATTGGTCATTAGACTTATTTTCAGTCATCCAGCTATAGCAACATGACCTGTAACTCTTTTCTGCTACTGCAGAATATAAGGACCGATAGTCTGACTCGCCTAATTTGAGAAATAGTAGAATGGGGATAATATCCTCAGTTGCTATGACAGCATTCCAGGCAGCATGTGATCCCAGATCCACAAAGCCTGATAACAGGACAAACAGAGTTCAAGCTCTGAAAGATAATGAAGATGCTTTTGTTTTACTTTTTATACACATTTCTAAGTGGGAAGACAGGTCAAGCTGCACAAGCCTAGTAATAACCTCCCTTCATAAAATATGGTTTCTCCTAGGGCTATTTCTTATGTATGCAAAGGGAAAAATGAGAAGTCAGGATAGCACCGACAGCTGGAGAGCCCAAGAACAACCCCCAGTCCTTGTGTTTGTAAGAACTGGTGTTGTGATCATCCTGGAAGGAGCAAGGAAAACACTTCCTTGCCTCATTTCCTAACTGGTCATGTGGGAACTATCAAAAAATCAGGTCAGAAGTCATGCACTAACAAGTATTACTTTACAATCATAATATGAAATGTGATCTAAATTGTAAATCCGATACTATATCTTCCAGTTCTGCAAACACTGTCCAAAACTTAATAAGAACACTTTGCAATATTGAGTGGGACCATCTCTCCTTTTCCATGAACACCATAGGTTGTATTTCAAACTTTCTTGTCAGTGCTACCTCACTAACTTTGTGAGAGTTCACTTGTTCTTAAAATAAAACAAATGGCATTTGGTTATTTATTAAAAAAATATAGTAATTTCTATCCTAGTACTTGACAGAAATTTCTCTTCCATAAATGCAAATCTTATTTCAATCCTTTACCCTAGAAGATATGTTAATATTAAATTATTAATATCGATATAAATTACCTGTATTTATATAACAATATATACATGTACAGTACTTTATTCAGAGAAAGCTTTATGCTTAAATGCCTTACTTAACAGTCCCTTCCTAATGATATTACCAAGAGTGATACCAGCTAATCAGGGCAGATGACATTACCAAGCTATCCTCCCAAAGGAAATGGATCTTATATATGAGCATTTCTACTCTGGTCATCAGGCCACAGCTTAACAGTTTGTGGCACAGTAATCTGCAGCATGAGCGTTCATCCCATTACTGCTGAAACAGTGATACTAATCTACTCATAAAGGGCAACTTAAGGGTCGATTGCCAGCAGTAGAAAATACTTGGTATGGATAATGTGTTACAGACCTAGTTTCGTCTGCTCTTACTAATTTCAGCAGTCTGCATGAGTTGACTTCATTTTTGAGTGGATAAAGACACAGAACCCAAAACTGGGCCAAATCACATCTGCGTATTATCTGTGATGAATAACTTCAACATCGCTAATGGCATGAGACAGTCTCATATTCTGGTCTATCAGGTGTATTCCAGCAACATGGACTCCCAGCCTGACACATCACCGCATGACACACGTCTCTACAGACAAATCACTCTTGCCTCAAGATGTTGACCAGGACTTCCCTCAATACTTCACATTCCTAGAAGCATCTGATCTCCCCTAGGGCTCAACATTTATAATCAATATGAAAATTTTGGTCTACAGTTTAAGTCTTTTGAGACTGTTTGACAGGCAGTAACACAACATTTGCCAGGGAACTTTTGAAACATGCACACAAATGCATGCATACACTTTTTCTTAGAAAGCACACAAGAAGATACAGGTCCTTAGGAAAACAATTTTTTTTTTTTTTTTTGGGGGGGTGGGAGTGGGGGAGGGAGCAGAGGGGGACAGGTTTGGGACAAAGTAGCCCCAGAAAACTAAATTGCCATTCTTATTTTATAAGCCACAATTCAGGCTCAGTGCTTGCCATGCAGAAAGTACATACTTTTAAAAATGAGCCTCAAATAAGTTTTTCTGATCCTCATTGTATATTTATATTGCCTGTTCTTTAACTCTCAAACAGGTATATGGCAAAGAATGACCAAATGCCTCAGCTAGTGTCACTTTTTGCTGCTCTCCTTGCATGTGAAAAAGGCCAACAGACCTTTCTGAACTGCTCAATCTGCTTCATTTCATAGAAAAAGTTATAACCCATACTAACTTTCACAAAATAAACACTCTTTATACAATCCAGTGACATTCATAATGAAGAGAGTCATATTCCCCAAATCATGGTACAAGGAACTTTTTATTTATCTATGAATAACAATATAACAGAAAAATTAAAAACATAATGGAAAAATCATGCCCCCCACACAAGTCAGTCATGTCAACTACATTTGTTAAAGTACAGTGTAGTTTTCAATATTCATTTGCTGTCCAACAAGTAGTGTCACTTTAAATGCTATGCAAAAGCATTAATTATTTTTCTGAAATGTATCTGTGATAGTAAGATTTTGCTTAAACTTAAGTGACATTCATTTTCCCTTAAAGACTTAACACAAACTAGAATTGAAAATCTAAAGTTTTGATTAAGTATTTTTGCTATGAATATATGTTAATATCTTATTGCACACAATTTGATTAACTTAATTTGCTTTTTTCAGTTAGCTTTCCAAAGCTACAGACTGGGGAGACATCTTACTGCTGTTCCTGTACAATCATAAATCATGTGAACTGGTATTTAAGATTCTCATGCAGTGCTCTTCCCAAATTCTGCATCTCCACAGACAATTTTAGAGGTGTAATTGCCTTTAATTACCTTCACTGACAAATTAAAACTTCAGCAAAATTACTCAGTTACCTTTTTTAGTTGTGTATCAGTTCATCAGCTCAAACAATTGTTTTTATTTCTGGTTGCACACTGCCTTTTTAAGTTATTTCTATTATTCATCTCCCCCTTTACTTCAAAGTATTTTTTGGCAGTTGCAAACCTGCCGAATTGTAAGATGAATAGAACATTGTAATAAACAATAGCATAATCTATAGGCCTTCCAAGTTTCTTTATAATTTACAGTACATTTTTACTTTGTGAATGAGAAAATAAGAAGCTTTGTGATTTATTAGCAAATGGGGGGGAGAACCAACTTCATTTTCAGCAAAAAACGTATACTGATTGATTTATATTTACGCTTTAGTTTTAAAAATTAATAAAGGCTTCCCTTGCAAAAGCTCTTATTTCCTCTACTTTCTCAGCCTGCACTTTAGAGGTTTCCTCTCCCCTAAACATGCTGAGTTATCAGCTATGTCCTACCTTCTCAAAGACTGTGCTTTGGCCAAAAGAGTAGAAGACAGGACAAGACAAAAAGCAGCTTTAATGGGGAAAAAGTATGCCATATAGAATAAACTACAAATAAGCAAATTAAATGGATACAATTTATCACATTCATAAGCAGTGTTCCAATTCAATGTTTTTATTATTTCTAAGATATGAGGTCACAGCAGCTATGCTTTACATTTACAGATGCTAAGCTACTTTATTGACCATTCAGTCATTCCATAATTAGCTATTTTGTTCTCAAATACATTTTGGACTTAGTACTGTTTTCCTATCAAACTTGTAAACAAAACCCTTTAAGCAATCCAACATACCATAACCTTCTTCTTAACACATCACTGGAGTCAGAATAAAATTTAAACTTACTACTTGATATTGCAAGTCAGAGTTAGTAGCTCTAAAACGTTAGCGTTTCTTTTGAATCAATTAGCTAGGCTTTAGTTTAAGGGTTGTCCTACTACTAGAAACTGAAGAACTGCCTAGATATCAACTGCCTTATAACCTCCTTTAGTTCAAATAATTAATAGGTGTCTGAGAGGTGCAAATTATTAGGGAAAAAGCTGCATTATTGTGTGAGGTCATTATCTAGCAACCTACTAATGGAGGTCAGGATTTTGTAAAATTGTCGTGCAATTTAAGAAATGTAAAAGAAACAGGTGCAAACGTTACAAAACCAAACTCAAGTATTAGGCATCTCAATGATGAAAACAAGCATTGCTCTATGATGCTTATTACTGTATGGTTTACAGCAGAGTAATTATGGGCATTTGAAAGTACATATCTTAATATTGTCTTTCATTAATTTTGTCTTTGGTTAATTTTGTCTTTATGCATCTTTTAAGGCACAATATCTTAATTGTGGGAGCAATTCTTAAAGAAGTATCATTGATGATTTTATAGATGTACTTTCAATTTTTATTAGGAAGGAAAACAGCCTTTCCTTTCCAGAAAGATGCTGCATAACTATAATTAATTTACAACTGAACAGTTTTTGAGGGGTTATCTGCTTGTTTGTTTGCTGCTTTACTCCTGTAAAGACCAGCTATCAGTGCCAATTTTCTTAAGGTATCATTCACTACATTCAGGTGTACAGCTTCAGGTAGCATTACAAGAACATTTTCTTAATCATACACTGCGGTCTGAAGTACAGATCTTGTGTTTGGTTTTGTTGGCGGCAAGGAGCTGTACAGCATTTTAGCTGGCTGCCTATACATGGTCCGATTTTCACCTCCACCTATTGGAGAAAGAACAGATTAACATCCCAGCCCCTACATTTCCAAGCTTCACTCAGCTTCTTTTCTCAACATTTCTTTTCTGCTTTGGTCTCACGTTCTTACTTTCATTAAAATAATTTTCCCAATCTGGTACTTCCTTGCTTGCGTTTCTGTTCTCTGAAGCAAACTTACTCTGTTTTCTACTGCTGCTCTCAGCACATCTCAAAGGGTTACGATGCCTACAGTGGATCTGAAAGTTGAGTTTTTCCTCAGTTATGTGTTCTGGGGTTTTTTGCCACATCACTAGGTAGGGACACTGAGCTTCTACTTATTAGTGTCAGTTCTATGGTCTGTATGTGCAAATAATCTTGAAATGCGGACGTGTTCAAAAGTGGCATTCAACTTTTGTTTTCTCCTACACTTATTCCTTCTCTCATGTCTTGCGCAATCATTAAACAAAGGAGTATGTACACTTAGATCTCAGTCTATGCTGCTACACAGCACTCCTGTGACACAGGACCACAGAACGTCTGAGTCTGGAAGGCACCTCTAGAGACTGTCAGGTCCAACCCTCTACTCCAAGCAGGATGCTCAGGGCCATGTCCAGTCAGGTTTTGAATATCTCCAAGGATAGAGACTCCATTAGCCCTCTGGGAAACCTGTACCAGACTTTGACCACCTTCCCACTAAAAAAAGTTACCTCTTACGTAGAATGTGCCCAGCATCCTGCCACTGGGCACCACTGAGCAGGGTCTGGCTCTGTTGTCTTCACTCCCTCCCCCATCAGGTGTTTATATACATGGATAAGATCCCCCCCGAGCTTCCCCCAGGATGAGCTGTCCCAGCTCTCTCAGCCTCTTCTTATATGCTCTGGCCCCTTAACCACCTTCAGGGCTCCTTTCTGGACACACAGTATGTATGTCCCTGTCTCCCATGCTGGGGAATCCAGCACTGTACACAGCAGCCCTGGAAAGGCTGTATCTGCAATGAGTAGAGGGGAAGCATCACCTCCCTAAGCCTGTGACACCATCACAATCACCAGAAAAAACATTCCTAAACAGACAGAAAATCTCTTTTGTTGCTCTCCTCATATTTCATTCAATGGTTTTAAATATGCCACATATGATTTAGTTGATAGTTTTACTTTGTCCTTCTGCGATTTGTTACTGCATTGCATTCCCCTCACTATCACTTCTAAGCTGGAGAATTAAATATTATATTCATTTGTTTCTAGAGTTTTATCATTCTTTGGGATGTAGGCATGATAATAATAATAGTTAATTCACAAGAATAGAAACACAGGAGCATATGCAGACTGTAGTTTCTTCAATCTTGCAATTTAAACCCAAATGCAAATTAATACAAACATTTCCTATCAAACACAATTAATTAAAAGTATTCTGGATTAATCAACATATTTTAACTTTGCCTTTTGATTATTCTTCATTAAATATAAAACAAAGCAAAAATTAAGATATGTTTCAAAATAAAGAAATACTTTTCTTCTGAAAAAGTTGAAACAAAACTCTAACATTCTTCTACATTCTTCAAAACAAAATTGAAAAGTTCATCAGGTAAGTTCTGACTGCAAATAAATGACACTTCCAAAACAATAATTTCATATCTGTAGATTTAAAAGCAGCTGTTATCCCTGGATTTCCATTTATTCTTGGCAGAACTAAAGGCAAATAATTAAGAATCTGACTCTCATCTGCTACAAATTAGCAAAATTCCATGGGAATGAATATAAATGCAAACAGGCAAGCAAATAATAACTTAGAATCTAGCTATTAACTTTGATTAAATCTGCTCTGTTTGGCAGTTTATCATCCAGCCAATTATCAGGAAAATTAATTACTTCCTGAAAATCATATTGAAGATCCTTTGATATCAAATATAAAAATTGACAGAATTATTTTATCTCCCTTCTGCAGTATGTATCACTTTAATTAGTATCTATTTTTAAATCCATTCTTATCACTTCACAGATTTTGTCATTTCTCACATCATCTGAAAGAATCCTAGGATTTGGGGGCTTCCAATTCAAACCCGGTCTTCAAAAACACTAGCTTCAGCCTGGAGAGTATATACTTCAGATTTTAAAAGGCAATCGGAAAACAAATACCCTGTTCATCCTATCCAGCCATCTGAGCAAGAAATATAACGAGCCAGATAACAGAACAGCAAGACCACAGTAGGGTATAAAGCTGCTTAACTCATTTAGGACCAGATTTAATTACTTTTGCCCATGTGGTATCAATTATCCCCATCAGTGCCTATATGAAATTTAAAAATATTGTTTATAATAGTAATAAAATGCTTTTAAAACTCAGGGTCTCATGACAAATTTAACAAATTTTACAAAGATAGTCTTGTCATATCCTTAAAAGTGTTATTCCCATATTTAAAGTGTGAAGGAACAATGCATAGATAGCAGAGGAGCCTAATTTCTACATGAGCTCTGAACAGACCCTAGTTGTAGTACAGATGGTTAGCATCTTTGCAGTTATATCCAAACACTTGATAGTTTTCTGAAGATTTAAAAGGGAAATCACCACCAGTAAAGAAACAAGCTTGTTTAGATCTGCTACTATCTATACAGTAATTGAACCAGATATTTTAGCAACAACAACAAAAAACACTAGGCATTAAATTCAAGAAATTCTTACTCCTTGAGAATGCAAATTGCTTTTTAATTTCCTGACCTTATAGTGCAAGAGAATAAGCATTGCAAGTAGATTACCATACCATAATCTCATGGAATTAGATAGGTTAAATACCCACTTACAAACATTCTGCATGGCAAAAGACTGAAGAGGAAAACGTACTAACTATTCTGAAAATAGGAAGCTGGCTTTTTAAACACAGCAAGAAAAAGAAAGATATAAAATTTTGGGTTACAAAGCTACTGGATAATTTTAAAACACTGTTAAGCAAAATTACTTTCTAACATCAAATGTCTGCCTGGTAGAAGTTACACTAGTCTTCAGTTACACTTAAACATACACAAATGACACACACCTCCCCCCTTAATTTTAAAGATCTTTTCAAACAGCTTTGTTTCGTATGCACCAGGTGTGTACATCTGATGGTAACACTTTTTTCTATTCTACTCACCAAGAAGACTACTCATGAGCACCCCTGCACTGGGTCTGGCTAGCATGGAGTTAATCTTCGTAGCAGCCCGTACGGTGCCATGCTTTGGATTTGTGACTAAACCGGCACTGATAACACACCAGTGTTTTGGCTACTGCTGAGCAGTGCAAGCACCAAATCAGCTCTTTTTTCCCCACACTTCCCCTCAGCAAGCAGGCTGGGGGTGCACCAGCAGTTGGGAGGGGGCCCCAACCGACCAAAGGGATATCCCATACCACATAACGCGAAGAACTGGGCAGGGCATGTTGGTCTGGGAGGTAGCCCTTGCTCAGAGACTGGCTGGGCATCGATCTACTTGTGGGAGGTGGTGAGCGACTGCTTATGCATCCCTTAGAATCATAGAATCATAGAATCATTTAGGTTGGAAAAGACCTTTAAGATCATCCAGTCCAACCATCAACCTACACTACCAAGTCTACTCTAAGCCAATCAAGGGTAGACTAGATTAAACTTGTGTTTCCTCCTCCACGCCCCCCCCCCTTCCTTTATTTAGACTGTCTTTATCTTGACCCACAAGTTTTCTCGCTTTTGCTCTTCCTGTACTCTCCCTCGTCCCACAGGGTGGGAGGGTTGAATGTGCGAGTGGCTGTGTGATGCTTAGCTGCTAGCTGGGGTCAACTCGCCACAACCCCCCAGAGATATAGTGCCCTTGCGCAATTCTTCCCTGTCTTTCTAAATCAGTCATAGTTTTGTAGCCTCTGCGAATGTTGGCTGATCATGGAACTTCACAGTACAACCTATAGAAATGACTGCAGTCCGCAAGATCAGCTTTAGCTTAAGCACCGAGTCATGCGCGTTTGGACTAGTGAAGAAGCAGTGAACACTGCAAGCATGTGCTAAAAAAATTAAAAGGTAAGGTCACAAGACTAGTCCTTGTCTTTTCCATTCCTCATTTACCAAGATCCCCTACATTTTGTGTTAGGGTTAAAGGCCTGCTGCTTTGATAGTTAACATCAGTTAATATTCATTGGACAAGCCTTCCTCAGGCCCTGTCTATAGCCTGCTTAGCAAGTTAGTAAAATGCAAAACTAAGATGAAATCAAAACAGAAAAGCAAGTTACTGGAGACTCAAAGGCTGCATTGTCTACATCATTAATAGACCTGCACAGTGTTTTTCTTTCCATTGGTATGTATGTAAAAGCATCACTGTGCTTCTTGTAACTCTGACTAGTATGAAGTAACTGACATTATTTGATACACTTTTAACATTTTACAGAAACAGAAGCATTATGAGTGTTTAAAATAGAAAGGTTTGCCCACTATAACCAGTGAGTTGCAGCAGTAACCATATTCATAAGCACTTGAAATTTTTAACAGAACAGAACTAACCTTATTTTCCACTCAGCTAACCTGGTTCCATTTTCCCTCCGCTATTTTCTATGAAATTACATTACAAATATAACCAAAAAGAGCCACCTTACGGAGAAAGATTTTCTAATGTTCTAGTTCAATCGTGAAGCCTAGCTGCATATTCCATTTAATTTTTAACATACAGTTTACTTTCTTAAGACTCCTAACAAGAAAGAGAAACCTGAAATGTGTGTATATATATAAAGATAAGGAAAATGTTTTTATAGGTGCATGTGTGTATATATAGCTGTGTGAATTATGTTACAAGAGGTATATTCTATTGACAGTATCATGACACTTTCACATTTGAGGGTTATTCTGGCTCTGGCTCAGGCTTTATGAAAATTGAGGAAACTGGCTTGAAGCCCAAAAACAAGCACCTCAAGGGTCAGTCTCCTTTATTTTATACAGCATCTTTCATGCAAGTATTTCAGAAGACTTTGCAGCAGATACAGAATAATTAAAATAAAAAAGGAGATGAACGAGATAGAGATCAATGTCATTTCTTAAACAAATAAGAGACATTTCTTAGTATCTTACAGTCAGGAAGTGTTAAAGCTGAATTTCCCTAACTACCAAGTTACTGATTATAATGTCATTATAATGAAAATAACAAAAACATTGCCATTTATGCCTCACAGATTTTATAGCTTTCTCTAATCAGAATTTTACCAAAGCTTCCTTTAGAATTATTTTTGTAAGTAGCTCTGCTTTCTAAATAAAATTAGAATCTGCTGCTTTGATAGAAAGGGTAATAACTCTAGAGAAACATGAGCAAAATTATTAAAGAACTGATGCTAATTTGAAAACCTGGCAAACACTTTTAATGTAGGAACTACTATGTGACTCCTTTAGTTGTTTTCCATGTCTATTTGAGAGTTTTATTATACTTGAGAGGTTCTTTTGCTTGTCAACGTCCTTTTATAAAAGTGCTAGTTAGGAGTTTGTTTGGTTTTGCATGTATCGTGGTACAGATTTTCTGTTTATGAAACTCGATACAGTTCATTTATCATGAACACTTTTATAAGACCTGCATCTGCAGAGAGCCTGACTCTACACATTTAAAAAATGTCTCTTTCCCCAGTACTGTGTATATACTATTTCTTGTAAATATTATTTCTTTTAGAGATTTGGGGGTGTGGGAGGAACCACATACATTCTCATGGGGTTCTTTCAGTGTAATAAACCCACCAGTGGATGAAAGTATTTTGTGCTGAAGGCCTCAAAGCTTGTAGACAGCAGATCAGCCATGCCAGGATGGAGAAAGGAGAGAAGACAACTGCTTGATGGTTCATGAGAAAGCAGAAATTGACTGACAGCCAGCAATTATTGGTTGTTTGGAGAAGACAGAAGGCGAGGAGTACCTCTGCTGCAAAAATTGACTGCTGCACAGATGTCATAGGCTTCGAAGCTGTTTTGCCCAGCTGGAAAATTGCAATTAAGGAAGCCCCCTCATGCCAGCCTTCCTGCCAGGAAAGCTTCACTCCTGCACTGCTGGGAAAGAAACCTCCTTGGACAGGGGCTCACCACCTCCTCTACAGGCCACACTACCTACCTCAAGGCACAGCACCTTCTTGTGTCAGATTGAGTTTTACTCAGACCTCAGTGAAAGCAACGGAATCTCATTATTTGGTTGTTTGAGCTTTTAAGTAATTCGTATTTAAGTATTAGGACAAGAATCTTACTGAGTGTAAACTGACACAGCTACACCGATTTCAATCCTTTCATAGTGAAAATATGAAATCGTGTTTCATTATTGATGTGTACTTAGCATACACATATTGTGCACTTAGTAAATCAACAAAAACTAAAAAAAGTTAATATGTATTTCTGTAGACTATGCTGACCTTTAAAACTGTTTCTGAAATTTTTTCCCCTTCAAATTATAAGGCAGCCTATACTGGCGTTTTCAGCCCCTATGGGTAAACTTACACCTAGAAAAAAAAAAACAAACAAAACCATTGAACTGATATAATTGTAGTGTTCAGGCAGATAATGAATGAGAAGGGAATGAAATTCCAACCAGGACAGCATGGAATGTGCCATGCAAAGTTTTCAGTATTCTCAAACTTATCCCAGCCAAAAGCCTCAAGTCTACATTGAATATATGTAAGTGGTTGATTCACAATATCCTTGACCTTATCCATATTTTTCAACTATTCTAGTAGACTACGTTCCTGAGACTAGGGTAGATAATCCACATTTCCTTCATTCAGATATCAAACACTCCCATTTCTCAATCTCTGTTTCCTCTTGTAACAAGCATATACTGCAGTCAGCCCTGTAGGCAGGGAAAGCTCTGCGCACTCATCCCAGAGCCTGCTCAGCCCCATGTTGGCTTGGGGCTCCTCTGAACATTTCTATTTGCTCAGTTTTGAAGGTAGAAGAAACTGCAGTTTACCACAAAAATCCCAGAGAAAGAATAGATTAAGAGAATGTGAAACACTACAACTGCTGCTGCCGCCACCTGCCAGTGGAGCAATCCAAGTATGACAAAACCTGTGCCTGGGGTGTTGGTGACTATCTCCACCCACCGCGGACACTAAGGAGTTTGCATAATTATTATACAGCCCAACTCCATACAAATTCAGAGCAATTTTTTACAGAAGTTATTTATGCTACTAATTATTTTTCAGTAAGGCAATATATAACACCACACAAGTAACACACAGACTTTTGGTGTAAATATTCAGGATTAAAATATTCAATATGTATATTTTTCAAGAAGTCTCTTTAAAAGCTCAAGCTACTACATAACGTTTTAATTAAAAAGCAGAATGGTGCCTTTGAAATTTACATCACATGCTTTGTCCTAAATGCCTCTATGGCATTTATGTTTCTCCTACCTTAAAGCTTATGAAATAACAAAATTTCACTTCCACCTCATTTAAAAAGTGTCTATTAAAATCTGAAAGAGCATAGGTTACATCAGAGCTTCAAAGAAGCTGGAAGCTACAAAGAAGATGGAAGCTTCCTTTTTACAAGGAGTCACATGGAAAAGACAAGGGGTAATTGGTACAAGTTATTCCTGGGGAGATTCCAACTGGACACAAGAGGGAAGTTTTTTACAATGAGAACAGTCAGTCATTGGAATAATCTCCCCAGGGAAGTGGTGGATTCCCCAACCCTGGACACTTTTAAGATTCAGCTGGACAGGGTGCTGGGCTATCTTGTCTAGACTGCGCTTTTGCCAAGAAAGGTTGGACCAGATGATCCTTGAGGTCCATTCCAGCCTGGTATTCTATGATACTGGAAGTGGTGATGAAGAAGAGAATCAGACAAAGTAGCCTCTCAATCTTCCTTTTCCATAAAGCACTTGATGGTACAGTGATATATGTGACAAATCATATATTAAATACTGTTTTCTTGAACAAATTTTCTTATCATAGAAATTGCACTGTATGTAATGCACTACCACCAGAATTTTTTTACCTTAATGAATCCTAACACCACCGTTCCCTAGTTATTAGGGCATCACATTCTTACACAAAACTTAGAGACATTCATAACCTTTTTCTTAATTGATTATATCTAACTAAAAAAATCCCCAATATATTTTAGAAGACTAAAAAGTGATCACATTTCCACTTAGTTACTGGTACTTCTTACAATACAACACAGCCTGGAACTTTATAACGGACATCAAGTTTTATAATACAACAAAGTCAGTAACTTCTCATGAAACACAAGTTCATAATTGAATGGTGATCACTTCACCTTTCATTTTTAAGCAGGAGGAAAAACATAGACAAACAGCCCTAGGCATGAATTTATCCCTACTCTGAGCAGATGAAACCATTAGTTTTTGATACATATTAATAAAATGCTCTTTTTGTGACAATCCTCCTGGAAGAAAAGTACAAGGCAACACTAGTGAACTTTTATGTCTCACCAGGCTTCTGGACAGATCTGTAAGTGGTATCAATGAAAAAAATAATTTATGTGATGTGCCCCTCTGCTCCCCCCCAGGCCAGTTAACAAGCTTGGCATTTTCCTCCTTTCCTCTGCAGGAAGAGCAACTCTTCATCTTAATGAGGGCAATGATGAGCTTCTTGCCTATAATTGCATTGAATTTAACATAAGATTTTAAATTATACAATTAGAGGATAAAGCAATTTTTAAATTTAATGCCATGTGAACCTAAATTTAACTGCCTATGAATTTCAAATCTCCAATAACAACATAAGTTACACAGTTGATCCTTTTTTTTTTAATTACAAATTAATTTGTGACTTCTTCAGAAACAGTTGAAATTAAAGGCCCTTTAAGAACGTGAAAGAACTTACTCAAAACATTGTGGACCTCTGAGAAAGAAGTGAGAATCATATTTGTAATTGAGTTTGAGGTCCTACTGTAGGGCTAAAATAAACAGAAAAAGAAGCTTTACGGCATATGCAAATATTTCACAAAGAAATCCTTCCACATTAATCCAGCAGGGGGGTTAAGACAGACATACGTGCATGTGCATATTTTAATATATATAATAAAAATATAAAAATATGCACATAAACATCCTCACACTCACATCCCTATGGGAGACTATCATTTAGTCTAATGACTACTACAGGAGAGAAGACTAGCATTTAAATCCATTTTCTCCTATTTTTTTGGTCTTACATGAGGGCTCTTCCACCTGAACTGTAACGTCTGTCCTTCAAACTCACCTATTAAACTAGCTTAATTCATATGAAAAATGAAACATTCATTATACCTAAGGAGCAGGCTGACTCTGCAACTCAATGGTGTACACCTGGGAGTCTCAAAGACTAAAAAGACAGTAGCGGTCCAGTGTTGAGTGTCATGTCTCTGCTTGGTATTTAGTAACAGTCTGATGGCAGCAGGATGAGACAACAGTCTGCTCCATAGCTCTGTAAAGTCTCAAGGAATCATTTACTTTGCCATGGTGCTTTTCTTGGTTCATTTTTGTCGTATGCACCTGTTGCTTCCTGCCCTGTACTTAGACTGAAAATTCTGGGTTTAGTATTTGTACAGCACTCAGACCACTGGTGACCTGGCTCACAAGCAGAGCTCCTTGTATTAATACTGTTAAGAGATACATCATAATAATTGTAAAATCCTATAGATGGAAATATGCTTTAAGGTTTCAGTAAGAGCAAGACATGTCTAGTTAGTTAAATAATGATAATACACCTTTTAAGTTCTCAGAAGTGTTCAGTATTATTTCTAAAGATTTTATAAGTTTAGATTTGACCAAGAAATCCATTTAAAATTAAGCAGGTAGACTGTGAAAGGAACAACAAACAGAGATTAAAAGAGAAGAAAGAAACTATTTGTAAGCCTGTTACTGGGAATACAAGGAAAATAAAAACATATGAAACAGATAAGCATTCAACATCCAGCTGGAATATAAATGAACCCTTAGCTCTCCATTGTGTGCAGTCCTCTTCTATTGCCCCTCCACATTATTCTATGCACCGCTTATTCAGTTTTTTGCTTGCACTGGATTCCTGTGAGCCAAAGATACTACAAATAACCTTAACCTTCCTCAGTACAATTTATACATACCTGTTGTTAGCAATTATATTAAGCCTTAAAGGAAATTTAGAGTACCGCTGTTGTACATTGCTAATGTACACAAAGGTTTTCTTCTTTCTTTGATCACTGAAACAAATGAGTTCAAATAAAGTAAAGCAAATTTGTAACTATGACAGTTTATAATATAAAAAATTGAAAAAAAAAATAGTATTAGTACAATTTCTTTCTGAACTCAGCCAGTCATTGTACGTGCATGCCAGCTGAATAGTTGTAAACAGAGCAGTCAGCAGAGAGTATAAAATGGGTCCTGAGGCCACCAGTGGAAAATATTCAATTATGCAGCTATAACAATTACACCTTGGATGAAATTAATATTGGCTATTGTTTTTCACAGGTACTAGCAAGATTGTGTCTGTTAATAATCACTCCTTCTGGCAGATCTCCCCTAAGCACCGAATCCAGGCTCATGGGAACCACACCTCCAAGCTGTCAGCAAGGGATCCCCTCCCAAGTCTCCATCTCCACTGAGCCACTAGCTGGGGCGAGCAGAGATCAGTATCTTGTGGGGGAATGAGATGCGTCCCAGCAGGTGAGCAGAGATCCAGCCTCAGAGCCTACTCCCTCAAAGTCCTGCTTCTGAGGGAAGTAAGGCCTGGAAAGGAGCATGACAGCAAGAAATATAACAAGGGCTCGCATTACTAACTGTAGGGAAAAAAAAAAAAAAAGTCCAATTTTGGCCACTTGACAAATAGAATTTGGAGAAACCATGCAGAAGTAGGAACAGCTATTCTTAAGAAACTTTGGTATTTGAACATTTGCTTTCATCTTAGACCAGGACAAAATGTTGAAATTCAGAAACAGTGAATTAATTTTTTTAGTAGTTTAATTAGTAAGTGAAAATTTTTTACATTAACAAGTAGTAAGAAGATTTTTTTTGTTTCTTTGGAAAGTCAAAGTAGTGGGTTTTTTGTTTTAGAAAAGAAAAATAAAGATCAAGACTCATGAGGATTAAATGGTATTTCCTTAGGGTGCTATGACTCTTCATGAGTGCTCTATATCAGATTCTTACCTTTATTCTCCTGTCAACAAATTATATTTCATATAATGTTCCCTCTAGCTAACAGGGAAAAAGCTAATACAACATGGATAAAGTAAAAGTTAATGGCCCCTCACCCCCCAATCCAAACACATCATTCTCAGCAAAGAACAAGGGACCCACTTACACATCCAACTTGGAGAAAAAAGCAGATGGCAACCTAAACTAGAATTTCAGGAAAATTTAAGTTTTCTATAAGAAATGGTTCATTTTCCAGAAGCCACATTTCCAGAGGAGAAATTCACAACAGATCATTAAAAGTTTGAGAAGTTTGTCATTAAAAAAAACCACCACCAAGAAGTAAGTGTATTTCTCAAGAGACTTGTAAACTTAATTGTTTCAGTACAGACACACAGATGGAGTACACAGTATTCCCCTCTGCAGCTCAGATTACTCATTTGTCTTCTTAGCGGTTTCTGTTTTGAGACTATTCAGAATATACATGATCCGCCAACTCAGAAACCTCATATTTCCCAAAAGCAAGGAAAAAAACCCACAAAACCCCACAAACCCACACAACGAAAGAATGCATAATTTTTTTCAAGGCATACATCTTTTGAATGCCTACTAGCTGTTGAAGTCATACAGGCAATTAAAAATAGCCTCACAGAAGTCTCTTTTCCTTGCTACATCTTACATACCAGATACTGTATTTTGGTTGAAGGAGAGCCAGAAGTTTCATACTTGCAATGAGACATTACATAGACTTCTGGGGCTAGCAAGGCTTCTACATTTGTGTTTCCCAGTAACACTACACTGGTGGTACTACCAGAAAGTGGTACTACAATTGGCACTACATGAACTTATAATACAAGCTGAGACACTAACCATGAGACAGCTTGTTTTACTTTTAAAATCCAGTCATATGTTTATGCGTATATACTTAAGAATTCAGAAGGCATTGCAGACACATAGGAAATCCTGTGAAACAAGTTTTACTTACAACTAATGCACACTGAGAAAGACACATTCTGTTTAAGTACAAGGTTACATAATCTCAAAATTATATCTAATATAGGAAAGACATCTGTCAGATTTACTAAGTCACCTCTCAGGTTACCTGTCACAAACCACGTTCTCCAATACACACTCCACATCTCCCCAAAGTGTAGGTGAAAACAGTGTTACAATTGTAAAAGACGACACCCACAAGATCAGAATTAACAGAATTAAGATTGCTTCTGCAAATTTAGTAACACCTCTTGATGAGATACAGTTTTGATACAGATTTTCAATACATAGTCATCTCATTTAACTTGAAACTATTCAGTATTTAATTTTTACCCACATCATTTAATAGGTGACCTCATGCCTTATTTGCTGTGTACTATTGAACTGTGAATTGGGAAAGAATTATCAGTTCCCCTCATGAGCTGCTTGGTGGCACGCATCACAGTAGTATCAGAGTGCTTCCCAATCCTAATTGTTTTCCACAGGCCTTGTCACTGAGACAAGGATCTGTTATTATCCCCACTACACAGAAAAGGAGTTAAGACAAATGGAATAGAAGGTCAAAGTATCTGCTAATTTTGGGTAACTAATTTGAGACGGATGGGCTGTGATTGTTTACCGTTGTATACCACTTCATATTCCCAAATCAGAGTTTTCATTAATAAATCTAGTTAAACTTAAAGGGCTCAAAGACTGAGCTAAAGGCCACAGAGATTCTCTCTTCCCCTGTCCTCTTACTTACCTCACCCTACTCTCACCAACAAAGATTGCTAAGGCTTTTTCTCTGCCCAGCTATCGCCCTGTTTTCCCTCATGAGCTACTCCTGCTCTAAGTTTCCTATGTCCCTTCTCCAGGCTGTTCCTTTCACACCTTGTCACTAATGGACTTCTGAATTCCCAAATCTGTCTGTCAGCACCTAATGTAATTCTCTTTCCGCTATCCTACCTTCCTTTCAGAGCTACCTCAGTTCTTTTTCCTGTATTTCAGGTCCATTATGGGACTTATCTTCCTTCTCCCTGCAGGACTGATCCTAGTCTTTTATCAGTTGCCCCTGATGTCTCTTTAAATGTGTACATTAATCAAAGTTTTCATTTAATTTTCATAGGTAATAAATGCTATTACAAAATATGTTAAGCATAACAGGCAAGAACTGGTAAGTACTATCTTCGTTAGGTTTGAGCACAAGGAAACCAAATGACTGTACCATGGGGTATCACGTGCTAAAGAGACGACACAGATATCTGCAGACTTAGAGGACTAATGTCTTCATTAGAAAAAATAGAGGATTGTTTCAAATATTTATGTTTCTCAAAGAATCAAGAGAAAGCATACCTATAAAAGCAGCATCAATATTTGTAACAGCCTTTACAAGTTTTATGGCAAATATATCTAGACATGCAAATATTCTCATTTGTAAGCAGATTGAGGTAATGAGGAGTTATGCATTCTTTGCTGGCCAGCAGAGAAGCAATAAAATAAATATAAGCATACTTTCAAAGCAAATATTCCCACAGCTAAGGACAAACTGTGAGTTACAACGGCATAATCAACTATTAGAGAAAGTCTTACATCAAACATAAAGCCTGCAAAGCTGAATTTCTTTACAAGGATATTTAAGTAACAGCTCCTATTAGCCTAGGACACACCACAGACAACTCCAGCCCACAACCCTAACAGAAAATGAAGACCCATGGCCTTGAATAAATCCCACAGTTTGATTATCATCATAGTGAGAGTCAAGACTATGGCAAACAGTCCCAGAGGCAAACAAACATGAAGCTAAAGTTCATCAGCCTGTTCTAATTTCAGCCAGTAGCTAAGTACCACAAGAGATTCTTACTGTAGTAGCGAGACCCTTACCAAAGGCGCTCCCCACACCAAGGCCAGTTTTCTAGTAATTCAAGACCAGCATTGAACACTGCTGAAAGTGTTTATTTCTTCTTATGGACTAATCTTAGGACTCAACCATATTTTGAAAACCATACCTTGTAATTTATACTATGGGATCAAAACCACAAAGGGTGACAAAGATTGACATTTTATACTCAACACTGACATTACTGCAATAACATAGGTATAACCCCAAAGCTCTAACAGACTCCCTATACAATGCTTCTTTTTCTTTATAAAGACAAACCACTAATTTATGCTAAAACTACCTTTTATAGTCTACTCCTTCATATGATAGCATTAATTTCTTTTCCTTAGCCATAACAATAACACAACTCTAATTATTAGAAAAACAAACAAACAAGTAAGACCAAACTGTAGTTTACCAGTAGGAAGTGTAAGGTAAGAAACAAGAAGTCTTTACCTGTCTTTAGGGAATAGCTCAAAACCATTTCTGAAGACTTGACAACAACTTATCAGAATCCTCTCATCTAAGAAAAGTAATCAGTCTAAATCAGAAAAGCCTGTTCTTGTCTTTCCCTTCATATTCGTATACCAAAAGGCAGGCTCACATCACACAGTTTTGGGCTAGTTGGTTGAGAACTCAACCTGCCTTTAGATGATTACTGCAAATGGTCTCAAAAAAACCAACCGACCAACCAACAAACCAAAAAAAATAATTAAAAAACCAGCAAACAAAAAACCAACAATAAAGACCCAGAATCAGAAGCACCTGGTGCTGCAGCAATTCTTTCACAGTGGCCTGGCTTGCAGCTCCCCATAGATGAGATTATTCAATAGCATACAACAGTGCTGGAGAAACATAAATGTCTATAAAAACTAAGGGTCAAATTCTGATCTTATTTACAATGTAAACATCTCCTAGACTGAGTAAGAGGAAAACAGAGGTAGAAATGTTACCTTGTTGCTTGTGAAATTAAATACTCCTGTGAACCAACTCAAGGTGATCTACGCTTTTGACAAAAATCCTCTATGTCTCACCCAATCTTTGTTCACATTCCCCAATTTGTGATTTTAAAAGGGATACATGCTTCAGGAATAATATTTTTCATTAAAATAACACCTTAGAATAATAATTTTATAATAATTATCACGATAAAGATGACATAATGAGCTTGACTTGTTAAGGATTGTTTAAACAGCGTTGCGAAAATGCTTTCCTTTTCTACCCTACTCACATCTGCATCATATGAGCAGATGCCTAATTTACTGGCACAACTAACTTTCTCCTTCTGTGCTAGAGATTTTTAATAGTAATATATATATAGAAAGTAAAATTAACAAATGCACTATATTCCCCCCTCTAAAAATACTGTCATATTTAAATAAAGAAACAGTCTGAAATGCACAATTTGGACAGGAACTCTGCATTCAGCACTATAAAAAAATCAGGCCAACTCATTCAGTATCCTATATTTAGGTTTAGCATTACATATTTTAAATTATTCATTTTTATTTTTAATTACTAAAATTTTTTTCATTAATTGTGATAAGTGCTAAAAATCCAGCAAACCCAAATCATAGAATTTTTAATGAATATTCCCATATATTCACCTCCATCACTCTAAAACAAACAGAACCCAATATAGGCAACATATTATGTGTCTTACTAAACATACTCTAATTCTTCACATGCAAATAGACAAGTTATTCACTGAGAACAGGGAAATATCAGTTTGTTGTCCACTAAAGATGCTTAATACCATGTTATGAAGTAAGAGTTCTCATTTTCCAAAACTGTTATGCTTTGTAATGTAAATACACCAATGAAAGGAGGGTCTCATGATTGCAGATGAATTGCACTACATGAGTGAAAATAATTACTGCTGTTCTAACAAATGAATTTGGTGACTTCAGCACATTTTATATAATGATAAATATAAGCAGCTGGTGCAGGTGTTCTCAGACAGTAGAACGTATTTCTTTACTATTTCAATTTGACTAATTTCTCTGCATAATGTCTTGCATAGTCACTTGCACTGAGAAGATATGACTAAGACTGTAGGTTCTGAAGAAGCTAGCTGATAAAAAAAATAACTCTAGAAATAAAGTATAGCAAAAATAAGGGAATTTTCCACTGAAACGTTATGATAGAATATTTATTAACACAGAAATGGAGAGATATATTGTGAGACTTTGAGATGAAAAGACTAAAGATATACCTTTGGAAATGTAAATATTGATGATGTGAATGGCAAAGAGTAAACTGTAAGGAACAAAATCCTACACCAAATAGTAATAATAACGATATAGTTTAATTACCAGGGTGGCTCAAGTCTGGTGCTGTTTGCTGTATTAAATACAGCAATAATCTGAGGATCGCACATACATATGGGGAAAGTAAAAAAGAAAAAAACCACCACAAATTCTGCCTCCCTAAAATGACAAATAACTGAATTTTAAAAGCATTTTGCTTACTTATGCATATAGTTTTGAACCACAGTTTATGATATGCATACTACACTAGGAAGAGAGACAGGGATCTATAAAGCAATGCCTGGTATGTCCAATACCACGTTCTTCCTGGCCTTTTCAGAATAGAGGCCTCCCCTGGCATGCACATGAAAAGAATGTACAAGCCCAGTGATTGTCTAGATTACACATTTAAGTCTTAATTACAAATAGTGATACTTCATCACAGCCTAATTCAGAAATTGACTTTAATATTTGATTCAAGACAAAAATTATATTTTTTGAATTGTTAAAAGTGCCAGATAAATTATGTGCTTATATCTACATATAGCAGAAATAAGAAATCTGGTTTCTAGAGCTTCTTGTATAGATTCTTTTCTATTTACTACAAAGGAATACAGTTTTATTTTTGTTTGTTTCAGACTACTTTAGCGTGTAGTGATGGAAGCACTACTCTACTTTTTTATCCCCACTTAGCATAATTCATATATATATGTGGAATGATTTTCTGTTTTCATTTCCTTTGTCCTGCTTCCCAAATATATTTTCTATCATCTTCTATTTTATCTTCTATTGCAAAATGTCATCATAGATCCTGCATGTCTACCTGTATTTAGACATCTCCAGACAAAAATGCAATGAAAAATTCTTTTCACTGGAATTTGTAATGCTTGATAATAGGAACATTCCAGAGAGACTGCTTGTTTTTGACATAGTCTTGACAACTGCAAATGCTTCTGATGAAAGTCTGCTTGGTTTCCTTCAAGCTCATATGGCTGGACTTTTGGTAGATCATTTTATAAGCATTAGTTTCCACTGGAAACTAAAAGGAAAATATTTATACGAGATACACAGAGGAGGAGTAACAAGCATGGCTGGAATGTTGGTCATGGACAAGTGGCAAGGCACTACAAACCAATGAAGGAAGGACAAAGAGAAAGAAACAGAGAAAATAGTGTTCAGCCATGAAGATAGAGAGCTTAACTTTCTGTTTGTAAATGTGAGACAAGACATCCAAGACAGAAGACGGGTGATATAACTTTGGCAAAGGTGCAAGTATTTCACATAAGTTAAGTTACAAAACAGATGTTACCATTGTATTTGACCCTGTGGTTTGAAACTTTTAATTTCAGACCTGAGCCTGTCGAACCTTAAGAGCTAGCTCTGAGATAAAACATAATATACAAATACATGCAAACTAAATTTTAGGAAGCCTGGAAGCTGGTCCAAAATAAGTTCCTCACGTTTATTTTTTAAAAATGCTTTCTTTTTTTTTTTTTTAATATGAAAATGCCTGATTGCTTAAGATATTTATTTGATGTATAGCTTCATTATTGGGGAGCCAGAATTTCCTGCAATGAAAGATGAAGTTGATTTGAGTTTCAACTGAAATATAATTGGCCTATTTATCTAACTTTTAATTGTATGGGAAGACATTACTGTGTTCATGATTATGCATACATGATGAAGATTTACTCTTTTAAAATAATTCCTTTTTATATTGCCACTTTTTTTCACTTCTTTGAGGGAAAAAGCAGGCATGTGGGAGCATAAACATTATTTGCCCTGAGATCTCTTTTTCACTGCTTTTTATGGACAATTTCCATGTGTACCTTCAATGTTTTTATTAAAAGCATTTCCTTCTGATCCTGCAAGTAGCGAAAAGAGTGGAGTGCAAATAATTCCATTGTCACTATATTTTTTAAGTCACAACAAAATTGTTTCTTTCCAACATTTCTTGAGAGCAGGAAAGAAATAATTTATGTTTTGCTGTTGTTTTGGTTTTGTAGTTTCCTTATTTATCAGACCTCATGTATGTAACAGCCTTTTAAACTAAAGTTACAGTCTAGCTGAAATGGAGAGAGAGAATGGTTTCCTCTTTTTGGAAGTAAAAAACTTCATTTCTTATGATTTTGGGGGTTTGGGGTTTTTGGTGGTTTGTTTGGTTGGTTTTTTTTTTTTTTCATTTCACAGATATAAAGGTTAAATTACCTAGTGTAGACACATTCTAACTTCTCTACTTTTTGATTGTAAGACTTTAATGGACAAAATTTGGCCATTCTATTCAGTAATTATATTTGGAGTCCACTAATTTAAATAGTCACTGCAGTAATCTCTCTGTAGGAATTTATGCAGTGCTGTTATATTAAATCCATGGATATAGTGCATGTAAATATTCCAATGAGATCAGACTGTACTTAAGAATAGCTTCAGGAGGTGAGGTTGGCCATTTGAGCAGGCAAGACTGTAAGAATTAACAAATCCTTTAATATATTTATTTTTTAATTAATAAACATTGTTTGCAGCCTTGCTTTAATTCTCCTCCACAGAACTAATCCTGTTATGCAGTCAGCAGCATTTCCAAATGAAATGTTTTGTTCTACAGAGTGATTACAATCATCACAGCTATCCCCAGCAGATAGTACGTCACGATAAGATGAATTTGCATTTTTAAAAAACTGAGATGATTTTGACATGATATGCTATACTTAGAACAAATACATTTTAGAATCAATTGTCCCCAGTCCATTGACAGCCCAAAATCATTGATTACCATTATATATTGTCCCAATCAAGAATCATGAAGGGAAACAAATTTTACTGTTCATAGGTGTGGATTTTTTTAGTCTTGCAACTACTGCTGGACAAGAAAAGTTTGGAGAAGACATTTAACCTGGCTAGATCCATTGGAGGACTTAAAAACAAAATCCAAACATCAGGCTATAAAATCATTTAGCATGCTGGAGAACACGAGGTTCTCTGTCATGGATACAACCTGAAGTATAAGGTATGCAAAAACATATGATCCTTTCTGAAAAGCAAGTACATGTGAGAGAAGAGGAGAAAGAGCTTTCTGATTACTTTGGAGTGTGACTGCACAGTACAGATTTAAGTGAATCAAATTGCAGGCTGCCACTAAAAGGATGGTCCCACTCTTCCCTGGCACCCTGGCGTTATAGTCCTACTGTCTCAAGCTGAATCTAGCAATGCTGCAACTGCCAACTGAAACTACTAGGCAGGTAAAAAAAAGGATTATCATTACTTAAAACAGGCAAGTACAAGTGATATGAGGGAGAGCTTGGGAACAGCTTGCTGCTGGAGAGGAGGATGGCAGAGAAGGACGGTTCCATTTGACAGTGTCCTGTGTTACAGCAGACTGAATGTACTGCAAAACCTCACCTTTAGTGTTAGCAGAACAAACAAGGGGTTTTTCCTCTCTAGTTTTTATTTATCTTTCATAAACATTTGCAACTGTTTTCTATTTGGATGCCGTGAATACTTTTCTTTGCACTGTGCCATAATCTAAAATGAATTGATGTTTGTCTTCACCTCCTCCCCCATTTATTTCTCTTCCTCTCCAGTACATATGGCTACACCTCACTCAGTGTGATGGCCCCCACTGTCAGTTTTCATATCAGCCCACCAACCATCAAGTTCAGGTTGCCACTATCTCTTCCAAAGTTTGAGAAAATCTCTGTGCATCACCACTTAAGTTGATAAATCTTTTGCTATACAGCCTCTGACAATATTCCGATATCTGGTTGGACACTGGCTGCTTCTTGCAAAATCACTGTTCAAAAAAACTTTTCTGCCTCATACCAGTTTCACTCATTTTGCTCTCTACAACTACCTGAAAGAAGGTTGTAGAGAGGTGGGTGTCGGTCTCTTCTTCCCAGTAACAAGCAATAGGACGAGAGGAAACGGCCTCAAGTTGTGCCAGGGGAGGTTCAGATTGGATATTAGGAAAAAATTCTTCACAGAAAGGGTTGTCAAGCATTGGAACAGGCTGCCCAGGGAAGTGGTTGAGTCCCCATCCCTCGAGGTATTTAAAAGATGTGTAGGTGTGGTGCTTAGGGACATGGTTTAGTGGTGGACTTGGCAGTGTTAGGTTAATGGTTGGACTCGATGATCTTAAAGGTCTTTTCCAACCTAAACAATTCTATGATTCTGATTCACAAATTCATCCACAAACGTCCCTTTCTGTTATCATTTAAAGACTTCCAAAAGTCTTCCCTGTCCATATTTCTTAAAAACAATTTTTGTGTTTGACACTTCCCCTAGCCTGCCAGCAGGCAGGGAACATATTGAGGTTCCTGAACACTTGGCTAACATTTAGCACATGGTGGATTCCACCTTCAGCTAAAGAAATCACAGCAGAAAATCTCCCCAGTTTCCCAAATGAAAAAGAAAAGCTATCTCAGTGTGTTAGGAATGAGTCACTTCTTGTGAACTTCCAAGTAACTTACGATTTTTTCAAATGGAATCTCTTACTATATTATTCGGCACACATTATTTACAGTCTCCATTATGTTTCGCTACACATCATATACATAATGCAGGCATGCATACATAAACTTCTATAATGAAACCTGTATTAGGAAACTAGTCAAGGGATGTTATATGGACCCTTTGCTGGTGATATTCCTTTAATAGAATTGTTTTATAACTTTAGTCCAGTAATGAATTTACAAAATGCCTGCAACACTGACTTCTGGAGTTAAACAAGAATCATCACAGGGCTGAAGCAGATACTGCACTTACTGTTGCATGTTTGTTGCCTGACTACTTGGGTACTGGTGGCCTGTAAAAAGCATTCTTTAGCCCCATGTAACAGAAAGTACTTTAAAGGTCATTTATGTCATTTACTGCAAGCTGAAACCTTCTCTATTATCCCCCAACTTCTTTCCTCAAACCTACAGTCCTTCAGCTCCATTTGTTTCACCTTCTCTACAAATCATTCAAATCAGTTTGACATTTTCAGCAAGAACTAGAAAACCTGCAGTATAAAAGCATAAAATGTATCTGAAGTATCTCATGAGACACATTTTATATATATTCTGCACCCATGCTTTCCCAGGCTGTCCAAACTATATTTTTGCTAAATACTAGCTGTACCTGGCATATATTTCTACCAATATGTTTGTCTAATTCTTCTTTTTACAGGAATATAAGGAGAGCAGACCTTTTCACATTACTTAAAATCCTAAAGGAAGTTTAAATATATAACTAAATTATCAGTAGTCTAATATTTTGGACTAGCAATATAAGCTGTTCAGGGTTTTTTTTCCCCTGTTCTTAATTTCAGTCACAAAGCATGAGAATCACTTGCCTCAACACAGGTATTGAGTTCCAGTTTTCAGACACTGTGTCCAAGGTATCACAGCCACCCTCCAGCTGCTGCTCTAAAAAGTCTCTCACTTGTAGTCTCCACTTGTAATGTCTATACATCTACCAGTCCTGTGTGGCTGCCTCAGACACTCAAAGGTACGTAAAATGGCAGTAGGTGCCCCCTTTTGGAGAACTGAAGCTACTGTTTGATAGAGAACCTTCTAAAAGGTTAAATAAGGGAAGATTGGGAGCCAAAAGAGACACACACACATGCACACCCACAGAATGCCCAGATTTCTTGGATTTCCTTGATTTGATGACATGGCCACCTTTCTTTTCCAGACTTGTTTATGTAGATTTTATAAATCCACCATAATCATCAAGTCCTGCTGACCCTTGGTGGCATATTCAAGTTGTGAAAAGCAAAGTGTAGGGATTACCACACAAGTAGTTCTACCAAAGTATTCTTCAAATGACAAATCCTTCACTGGCCATCATTATGGCCTTGTGTCAAAGAATCAATAAAAATTAACACATTGAAAAGAAGATAGAAACAACTAAACCTAAAGCACCATAATGGAAAATCCTTCTTTAAGGTTGTGCAGGTAAAAACCTTCCAAATAACTAGGTGTGGTCTCCTTTGTAGTAATTCTAGCTATAGAAATACTGCTTCAGTTTTCTTCTTTTCTTAACATGGATTCAAGTTAAACTCTACTGAGTTACCAGAAAGCTGGGAAAGGGAATGTGGAAATTACTCTACATAATACACAAGATTAATACACAGTGCAGTGTATTCAGAGAAGCTATTCTTATTCAGAGCTTTTTCAGTAATAAAATGTTCTCCCTTACTGCTCTGTGCCACAGGCTCTAGGGAAGATATTTGGCATCTCAAGTAATGTTAAGACACTAAGTGATTTATATGAATGAGGTGTGCTGTCCAGACCAATGAATAATTATTTGTCCCTTGAAGGGATTGGGCAGCAACAGTATCAACACTGAAGCTTGCAAGGCAGTAAGACTCTTTACTTAAATTTGTGATTAGACATTTACTGAAATACCACGGTCTAAATTTTTATTACAAAAAGCCCAACATTATGAAAATCTAATGATCTTAGACAAAGGATAATTGACTAGATCCTCAGGTAATGCAGTAAAAGACCAGTGCATAGGTAACTGAGGTTTTATACACAAGATGAGGAGATATCTGAACATTTCTAAGCTTGTCTGAAGCAGGTTTCTGAATTTGTCTTTTAAAACATACCCCTCACTATGCAAAGACACTACTTTTCTTTACCATGAATTAGGTTTCTACTTCTCAAACAAAGTATTATATTGTTGGTTTAGGAAAATAACTGAAATAAAAGTAAAGGAAGTTTAAATTTCCACAATTACACTTTTTATTTTAATTAGATTTTTTCCCCAGAAAACACCTCTGTGATGGAAACTTATCATAGTATCACCTCTTAGTAGAAAAAAAGTACAAGAAGTATTCATAACAATTTATGATTATGATGTTATTAATTAGTTCCGTCACATAATGCTACATCCTTTTTCAAGTGAAACATTGTCTTTGAACTACTGATACTCTAGTTTTTATCCTGTTCTTTCAGTTATTGCTTTAGAATCTTATGCATTTGACCCAAGTTCTGCATTTTTTGTTATAAAAATCATACTCCGAATATTTTGGGGGTTTAAGTCAGTTAATTTGAATATAATTAATTCCAAAATATGACTGTTCATGTTCCTTGATATTTTAAATGAGGGTTCAATTGAATTGAAAGTCCTTTGGGAAGATGGACTTCAGAACTGTTAGTTTTAGAATATCTGTTTTGTGAAAACATTCCTGAACTTGAAATAAGTCAAGAGTCTGTATTGATGGAGTAAGATGCAAAGAATTCAATAAAACAATGAAATGGAGTAATTATGTTCTATTATTGTAGCATGTCTTTACTAGCCACAAATGAAAGCTAGGGAAAAAAATCTTTCAAGAAAATCATTTGATCACCTGTAAAATATATGTAACTGTGTTCTTGCATTAAATTATACCTACATATAAATTTTTATACAGGAATCTCCCTTTCTAAGGTCACTTCTCCAAATCAATAACTCTGAAGTTAAATTATAAACAATCAAAACTGCTACAGAATATAATTATCTAGAGAAAAAAATCTGGAAAAAGAAGCTTGACAAAATGCTTAAGTAACCAGGTTCATCTCTTTCACCAAAGTCAATGCAAATTTCTTTGTATGTGTCAGAAATCAAGTTTCTTTCATAATGCCTCTGAAACAGTAGAAGTATGGGAAGCCTTATTGTCCTAGATTGACATACTGACCTAAATTTATCTGAGAAAAAAGCAAGGGACCTAGTGACAGAGATACACCTCATAAATGAAAATGACAAGTTATAATTTAGAAATCAAAGAAGAAAGGATGAACATTTCACCTTTCCCTGTAATCCCTTGAGATTAACATAAGTATGATTTTCCCCCTAATTATTACTGAATTAGAGCATATGAGGTAAAATCTCACCTACTATAATTAACACTTATAGCAACTCAAACTGGAGATAATGAAATTAAGTAACATGTCAGTTAAATACTCATTATTCTGATGTAACCCAAATGATGTGCCAAATAGTGAAGGTTTTGACCTGGAAGACTAATATCCTCCTCCTGTAACTGTTACAATGTATTTAAAAAAAACTATAAGGAGAGAGGAAATTTTTGAATCTTCAGTTTAAAAACACACCTCCTCATTAATCATAGAATCATTTAGGTTGTAAGATACCCTTAAGATCAAGTTCAGCCATAAACCTAACACTGCCAAGTCTACTACTGAACCATGTCCCAAGCGCCACATCTACACATCTTTTAAGTGCTTCCAGGGATGGTGACTCAACCACTTCCAGTAAGGAAAGGAATAACTGGGGGGTCCATATGAATTATTAGGTCAGACTTTCTCTGCTGAGGCCTGAATCCTCTGCTCCCTTGCACTTCTTCATGCTAGAAGACCCAGTGACATAGTTAGACAGAGCAAGCAAAAGAGAAAGAGGCCTTAAATTAGTGCAAATGACACAGAAGCATATCTATTGAGGGCATGTAAAGAAATTCGTGAAGATGTTCATATAAAAACTGTTAGCACTACCACATTTTTGTGTGTCTAATAGTTGTACTGGAATGATACCTCATGCTCACTGGTCACCATTACTTTTCTTCTCCATAATGTGGCAGAGCAAAGACTCATTTTCTTTATGCATTTGGACAGAATTAATTTGCTAAATGCCCTGTCATCTATGCCAAAGGGTTGGTTTTTTTTTTAATTTTATAAATTTACATCAGTCATCTTTAATGAGGAATACAGGACTACTTCAACCACAGATATTGTTACGAATGAAGCATTTAACAACAAAAGTTCAAGAAATCCTATTTCCTTATAGGTGAGCCATGTTCTTAAAAAAACAATAATCATAGAATCACAGAATGCTTTGGGTTGGAAGGGACCTTTAGAGGTCATCTAGCCCAACCCCCCCTGCAATGAGCAGGGACAGCTTTAACCAGATCAGGTTGCTCAGAGCCCTGTCCAACCTGACCTTGAAGGTTGCCAGGGATGGGGCCTCCACTACCTCTCTGGGCAACCTGTTCCAGTGCTTCACCACTCTCATTGTAAAAAATTTCTTCCTTGTATCTATCCTCCTTTAGTTTAAATCCATTACTCCTTGTCCTGTCACAACAGGCCTTGCTAAAAGATTGTCCCCACCCTTCCTGTAGGCCCCCTTTAAGTACTGAAAGGCCACAATAAGGTCTCCCCACAGCCTTCTCTTCTCCAGGCTGAACAACCCCAACTCTCTCAGCCTGTCCTCGTAGGAGAGGTGCTCCAGCCCTTGGATCATTTTTGTGGCCCTCTTCTGGACCTGCTCCAACAGGTCCATGTCCTTCTTGTGCTGAGGGCCCCAGAGCTGGATGCAGTGCTCCAGGTGAGGTCTCACCAGAGCAGAGTGGAGGGGCAGAATCACCTCCCTTGACCTATGCACCACGCTTCTTTTGATGCAGCCCAGGATTCGGTTGGCCTTCTGGGCTGCAAGTGCACGTTGCCGGCTCATGTCCAGCTTTTAATCCAGCAGTACCCCCAAGTCCTTCTCCGCAGGGCTGCTCTCAATCCCTCCATTCCCCAGCCTGTATTGATATTGGGGGTTGCCCCAACCCAGGTGCAGGACCTTGCACTTGGCCTTGTTGAACCTCATGAAGTTCACACAGGCCCACCTCTCCAGCTTGTGCACGTCCCTTTGGATGACATCTTGTCCTTCTCGCATGTCAACTGTACCATTCAGCTTGGTGTTGTCTGCAAACTTGCTGAGGGTACACTCAATCCCACTGTCTATGTCATTGATGAAGATGTTAAACAGCACTGGTCCCAGTACGGACCCCTGAGGGACCCCACTTGTCACCGGTCTCCATGTGGACATTGAGCTGTTGACCACTACCCTCTGGTTGCGACCATCCAACCAATTCCTTATCCAATAATCATACATCAGAGTTTAAGAGGAATAAAAGTCTACTGCAATCTGAGAATCAGCTGATTTCTTAATATAAAAACTGAAAATTGGAAGCAGGATCAAAATACAAACTGTGACAATGAAGAAAAACTGTAAAGATCTGTTCCTCACAATGCCTAAGCTTAGGAAATTTTTAGCTGTTTTAAGTAAAGAAATAAATATGGGAAAAAAAAAACTCTCCATGTATACTACTGTGCTATGTAAATGCAGTCCATAGTCAAGGAGGTATTATAAAAGAACTATGTCCATCTCATGTACATGAGACTTAGATTAAGATCATAAATAAAGATTTTATTATTATATTAATAACAGACATGAAAAAAATAAAAATCCACAAAAAAGAAGCATTCCAAACAGTAACTGTACAGAGAAGAATATATTTATACTATAATGTAGTGTACCGTACATTTGATATATATTAAAAATCCCAAGGAGGACATCTTCATTTAGCAAATCTATGTCCCCACATACATTATTTTATAATCATTGTGGGTAAAACCAAAACCTGCTACGCAAAACCCTGATATGTGTATGTGTTAAAATCACCTTGAACATACATGTACCATATCATGCATGTACGTCTTCATTGCTAGTGAAGAAAGCTAAAGGTAATCAATCTTTCAATATATTTTATTGCTTATAGCTCTGTTCTTTTTAGGACAGTACAATGGAGATCTTACCAGTTTGTTAACAAAAAGTTAGCATTTGCAAAGTTATCGTATAAGTATCAGTTGTTCAATATATTTTTCCTACACATTCTGTTTGGAAATTTCTGTGCTACCAATGAACTATGTGCTGTCAAATGTCAGTTTTTTAATGATACACATATCTGATATACTAAAATGCTAAAATTGAATTCTGTGTCTTACTCATTTTTATCTGAAATTGAAGAAATTAAGGAGTTACACTCTGAACAGTCTTCAATTTGTGTGCCCTTGAGACAGACATCAGCATGGAAGCTACACAACTACTAAAAAATCTGGCAGTTTGGGGTGTCATTCTGAATTTCTAGTTTGAGTTGACTACAAGGTCAGAAGCTACTGCAAGGAAAAAAATTATTTTAACAGAATAGCTAATGATATAAGTTCTGACTGATGAGTTACGCCTAGATCTCAGGAGGTTTGCTGACAAATCTGTAAGAACAAACTTTGACAAGTCAGCCAGCAAGTCAACAGTGATTAAATGTATTCTACTTGACACCATTTCAGGCAAAATTTTGGTGTCAAAGGTTGACTGTTTCTTGTAACATTTTGCATTTCTTTAAGTGATGGTTGTTCCTCCAAGTACCTTTTGGCTCTCCTCAGACTACAGACTTTCTTTCTCTCCAGAGATGCTTGAATACAGAAAAGAAACAGAACTTCTGAGTCACCCAGAATGTTCAGAATGTAAGAAAGCTTTTCTCCCCTCCTCTTCAGACGTGAATGATACCTTGTTAAACATGCATTCCTTAAAATGTAACAGCCTTATTGAGAGGAAATCCCTGATAATGAAATTCTACTCATTCAGTTGAAAAGAAGAAAAAAAAAAAAACCCAACAACTATGTTTTCCATGTCATCTTTCATTGTATTAACTGGATTCTCTTTTCTAGCTTTTTTTTTTTTTGATGTATATATCTTTATATGTGCATACATTTTACATCCACAGCTACCTAGCAATTTACATTTGCAATAAAATTGCACTCTTGTAAAATAAAACAAAGTAAAAATTACTTCTGTGAAACAGACAGCATTCAGCATAGGATGCAGGATGAACAGAAACCAATAATGATGTAACAGTGAACTTATTTTCAATACCACTTATTTATTCATGTTTTGTGCTTGGAGATTTACAAAGCCTCTGTTAGTAAATAATTCATGATTCTCATTAGAATTCTTTCTGTATTTTTGTACTGTAGGCAAAAATATAATTTGCAGATTGCAAACAATGGATAAAGGTCAGGTTTGCACCAATACTATCACTTTTTTTTTTTTTTTTTTTTTTTTTTTTTAGTTTTGGGGTACAAATGTAACAAAGATAACACTTGCTATTCCCAGAAATAATATATTGTTGACCGTTCTTTAATAATAGCCATACAAAATGCCAATATTATATGCCATTGTCTGTAATTCTAGGTATACAGAAAACCATCTATTTCCATTTCATGTAGCACACATTTTCATAAAGAACAAGTGTTCTAGTTGCTTTTCTTCTAATGCTAATAATATATAAGACTTCATAAAAATCTTAATAGAAAGGATATCAAGGTAAGCAGAAAATGAAGCAAGATCAACATGGGGCTACTAAAGGCTGTTTATAACAATTACACTGACATAATTCTTTTTGTATAATCAGATAATAGTCTTCTAGAGAAAAGAAAGGTAGTACATTTCACCTGCCTGGAGTTCAAGAATATGATACTGTGCCACCAGAAACAAATGGTAAGTATATTGGAGAAACTGGGATTAGTGCGGTAGAACTGACAAAACATTGGAAAATGTAGCAGGCTTATCCCTGATTACCTTCAAGATCAAAATTAGAATTGATCTGATTAGATACTTTCCTTAATGACTGCCCAAGTAATAAGAGCACATTGATTAAATATACTTGACACTAAGTTGTTCAAAACAGAAAGAAGAGTTGGGATGCCCATCTTGAAAGAACTGGGCAACCTAGATCACCAGAGTAACAAAAATAGGACTCATAGTAAAACGTGACTGCACAGAAATTCCTACCATAATTACAAAACTAAATAAAAAATAAGCAGAACAAAGCATTTTTGCATATAGAAAATGAACCACTTTCAGCCCTGAGCATACTGGAAAAGAATTCAACAAAACACTTCCTTGCTTTGAGGGGAGGAAAAGTTAATAATAGTGCTGATAATATATTCATTGAGGCAAAATTGAATGCAACTTATATTGCTACTGCTTGTATGTTTTGAACTAAAGCAATAGCTTATTCTAAATGAATGAAAAGATGCGATCAGTTTTATGAAAAGCCACTGCTTTCCTGCCTTGCTCAAATATTTAAGTATAGCCTAAACAAATGTCATGGAAAACTGGGTTGTACTCTCATTTTTAATAATATATGATTTATCATGGACTGTTTGGGGTTTTTTGGGGGGGTGGGTGGGGTGTTTGTTTTGTTTTGTTTTTTTCTCCTTATGAACAGCAGGGCATTCCTTAATATGGTGCTCTTTGCAAAAGATGGCAGCAGAATATTAAATTTGCTAGTGGTTTTTTAAAATATGGCTGAGAAACATCCATCCATATAAAAACTCTTCGGAATGGCTACATTTAAAAGCTATCTGTATCATTCAGAAATGACAGATTTTATTCTTTTGTATTTTATTTTGAAGAAAAGCAATAGAAACAGGTTCAAAAAAAACCCCAAACCACTATATCTGGGCCCAAGAAAGTTAATCTGGTGGAAATATTATAAAAGGCACCAATACAAATATGTCCTTAAAGCCCAGTGAAAGCTGTGACATAGAAAACGTGTGTGGACAGAAATATGAGGAAGGACACATTAAGGACAGGGGCTGCACACACATATTTTCTTGGAGATTCCAGCAGCTCATCATCTATGAAGATGTCACAACCCAACTGTAGAAGAGACACACATGGGGTTCATACTTCCCCTGCCTCCAATGTGTGTATGCAATCTTCTGAAATCATGACACAAAATAACATGCTGGCTTTTTAGTATGTACCTTTCAATTTGAACATATATAAGTGTGTAATATTGATGGGGAAATCCTTGGCAATGGTTAGTAAGGCTTTAGAATAGAACAACCCACAGGGGTAATAAATTAGTGGGGTTATTCAACAAATCTTTCAGAGTAGTAACCACATGGCAGCAAAATAAAAATATAGCCACACACTGCTACTACTTTATATTGTCCAAATTATTGATTTCTGACCCATGTCAACATTTCTGTAGGCTGCCAACATAATTAATGAGGCAAAGCATACACTGAAAGGAAGATAAAAATCTGACTGTCAGAATAGAGAGGATGACAAAAGTGCATGTTTGGATGAGCGGGTGGAGGTTGTCTCACTACAGGAATTTTGTGTAAGGTGGATATTGTGAGTCAAAGTGCAGCAGGAAATAACTGGAAAAAGTAAGGCTAGACCAGCAATGACTTTTGAGAATTCTTAGTCCATGATATTGCTTAAAAATAGCTCATGGAGGAAAATAATAATGCCTTGACTAAAACCTTTTCTCTTCATTATTTCTTGGCAAGTACTTAGTAAAAATGCTGTTCAAGCTGAATACTATATACCAGTTCCATTATTTTTAAAAATCTTAAAATAACTCTGCATCAGGTAGTAGTTAAAACTCATAGTTCTATACTCTTCTGCACTCTGACCAAAAGGCAGAAAGACAGGGAAAAAGCAGAGAGGAGAAAATGATAGGAAGGAGAAAGCCAAAATGAAGGTTCAGTTTGTCTTTTCACCTTGATTAACCTGTACACTGGAGGCCTTTACTCATCACTAGACCTCAAGAATCTTAACAGTACAGATGTCATACATTTTTTACTTTACTAAGGTTTGTAACATTTTTTCAGATGACATCCTCCTAATTGAGGAAACATGGCACCAATGAAACTGTTTACTGGTTTGTAGCAAAAATCATTAAATAACTGTATCCAGAGAATATTTATCTCCAGTCAAATACCGAAATGGAAGAATATATTGAATATGGTTCTGCAGTCTGTCCTGGCTCTACAGCACTTCAATTTTCACATTAATGATCATTTAAGTAAATCTGCATATGACACAAAGCCAGGAGTACACTGGAGGACAAAATAAGAACTCAAAGTGATCTTGGCTAATTAGAGAAGTGATATGAAAAGATACCAAAAAAGATTGAATTCATATACATTATACTATAACATGTAGGAAAAATAAATTGCACAACTGTGAACTAGGGTGCAGCTGGATGCATAACACTACTTCAGCAGATGATCTCGGATCACAGTGGACAAAAGAGCAATATGTATGAGTAATGTCCTGATGCTGCAACGAAAAGAAACCAAATGCCCTGCTGGAATGTACAGAGGTTTAAAAGATAAATTAATCTTTGCACTTTACTCATCCGAAATACTGTACCCAGTTTCAAACACTGTGCCAGATGAAGTGCTGTAACCCAAGTGAAGAGGATGTAGAAAAGAAGAAGAGAAAGATCAGAGATCTAGAAAACATGACCTACAAAAGAAGAGAAGAAGAACTAGGTTCAAGTACATAAGGTGTCATTGCAAAGAGGGTAGGAATAATCTGCATAAAACAGTAAGTAACAGACTTTTAAATGTAGCAAGAAAGATTCATGTTAGGCGTTAGGAAAAACTTTCAACGGCTGAGGCAGTCAATCTGTAGAACAGACTAGAGAGGCTGTGATCTTCTCAAAGAAAAAGATAAAAAACTGTAAGGGAAGACGCAGGTATAGTGACATTGCTGTAAGGAGCAAAGGAATTTAATTAACTTTCAAGATCCCATCCAGCTCCACATTTTTTATGGGGTTTAGGGATGTTAAGAGACATCAAAAACAATAAGTCAAATTTAACAAATAAGAAAGCTTCACTCTAACTGAAAAACTTTGAGTGCACACAGAATTTTCAAAATACAGTTAGCCATTTTAATCCACTTTTATATATGTATTAAAGCAAAACCAATGCATTTACAGTAGCGAAAAAGAAATAGGGAATCAATTCTGATCTTATTTTATTGTATGTAAGTTTGCACTACACTAAGTCAACATGAATTTAATTTTCTTGGCAAATTGTTTAACAAAAAGGGCTACAATAGCCCCAATTCAACCTATTTGGACATTTTTCAGAATCTTCATCTTTGACATGACAGACTACAATGTTTTTTTGTGCCATTAAATGCTGTAGGGATAATTGGTATTAACTACAAATTCTTGAAAAAACTCCTGACCTTTGTCATGTCAGCTGAGCTACCCCTTCTTTACTATATCTATTTACTAATTCCAACTTCAGAGTTGGAGAGAAAATGTAATAGCAACTTACACATTTCTCTAAAAAAAAAAAAAAATTTTCCCACTAAACCTAGATTCATTATTATATACTTGATCCTCACTTTTCAGTTAAATATAGGAAGGCTTCAACAGACATTTGTCAACAATTCTAAGTTGTATCCTCAACCACATTGTTGAGGACCAGATTTTATCAAAAGCTTGAGAGACCATAAATCCAACTTTGCACCTTCTAAAAAGCATTAATTTACCTGTCCAGACTCATGACTGATTACATTTTCAGAAGTGCATTTTCAAAGATAATAATTTTACTGTTTAACTATCCCACAATAAAAAGCAACAGGCTCTGCTTTCAGTCTATATCTTTAGCATGGGACACGAAGGACTTCCTTGTCCTCAGGTCTAACAGTTTGTCTCTGTTGTGACGAAGCATAATGTCAACATGAAACCTGGATTCACGTCTTCCTTCTGACAACCTGTTTTCTATGCAAAATAAGCCATGTAACACTCACCAGAATGGGTTCATGTCCTCTAGCAGATCCCCTAATCTGGGCAATCATGTAGATTACGATTTGTGAGACTCACTAAGAACTGCACCAACTCCAAAACAGAGATACAGTAACCACTGGCTGGCAGAATATAAAAGCATGTGTAGCAATATAAGAAAATAATGAATATTCACAGTTCATTTCCAGCTATCAGTTGCAATGTCCTTTTCTTAATGTCCTGGTTTTGGCTGGGATAGGGTTAATTTTCTTCCTAGTAGCTGGCATAGTGCTGCATTTTGGATTTAGTAGGAGAATAATGTTGATCACACACTGATGGTTTAGTTCTTGCTAAGCAGTGCTTATACCAGTCAAGGACTTTTCAGCTTCCCATGCTCTGCCAGGTGCACAAGAAACTGGGAGGGGGCACAGCCAGGACAGCTGACCAAACTGGCCAAGGGGCTATTCCATACCATGTGACATCATGGTGAGTGTATAAACTGGGGAAGTTAGCCGAGGGGTGGCGAGTGCTGCTCGGGGACTGGCTGGGCGTCAGTTGGTGGGTGGTGAGCAGTTGCATCACTTTTTTTTTTCTCCCTCTCATTGTTCTCCTTTTCATTACAAGTTTTATTACTGTTACTATGATTATTATTATTTTATTTCAATTATTATACTGTTCTTATCTCAACCCACGAGTTTTCTTACTTTTGCTCTTCCAGTTCTCTCCCCATCCCACTGGGGGGGAGGGCTAGCGAGCGGCTCTGTGGTGCTTGGTTGCCAACAGGGGTTAAACCACACTTAACTAAAAAATTGTGGATTTTTTTCATGTATAAAACCCTCCATCATGTTGCCAACTACTAAATCGTTATTCTAGTCCATTTCTCCATAGGGATCTGTATAGTTATTCCTTATACACTCACTTGTCCCTTGGCAGGATAAGGCTCTTCCATTACAAAAATCACTGACCTAAATCACCTTAAAATCCTTTTTTTTTTTTTGTTAGGTACTTATGCAAAAGCAGCTGAACACTATCCTCTCTTGTTCCGTTGTTGTTGCTTCTACCTTTTAAAGAAGCATTACAAAACACAGTCTCCAAAAAATTTTCACTTTACTGTACAAAGTCTGAATCATGATTAATCTTGCCTTTGAAGTGCAAGGCACATTTTCAATAAAAGACTTGAAAGAAAAGAAAGATGTCTCTTTTTAACGAGAAAAAGATAATTCCACCATCTGTACGTGTTATCACCCATGCTTTCTATCAAGTGCTTGCATTTGGTGAATACTTTCAAGATTTTGCAGCATTCCAGAAAGGGGATTAAATACTATTTCTGTTTTAATCATAAACAAAAGTGGGCATAAGGAAGTAAACTGGCTTGCTTTAGACCACATAGCAAATTGTAGATCTAGGGTTAAAACTCAAACCAGCTGTCTATAGTTATTGGGAAAAATAAATCATCAGAGGTGTAAACTTAACAAAAGTGAATATTTTTTATGAGTAAGGACTAAGTTCAATTAATTTCCTGCTGGAATACCCTGTAATTTTCTTTTAAAATTATCCTGTGTCATAGAATCATAGAACAGCCCAGATTGGAAGACACCTCGAAAAATCATCTGGTCCAACCTTTCATGGGAAAGGAAGCCTAGATGAGATCATCTAACATCCTGTCCAATCCCATCTTGAAAACCTCCAGCAATTGGGATTCTGTCATCTCTCTGGGAGGTTGTTCCAGTGAATAATTGTTCTTACTGTAAAGAATTTCCTTCTTTTGTTGAAATGATGTTCTATTTCATCTTTTTTTTTTTTAATTAATAATTATGCATTTCTTCATTCAAAGCATGCTTTTTCAAATACATTAAAATGTATGTTATTTAAATTACTAGAAATGTACAAAGATCTGAAGTGAAATACAACTACTAAACTTTTCAAAGCAAGGGGGTTTCAATTGACTTCCTATACTTACTTTTCCCTCCTAAATATTGGAGGTTGTTCATTTTTCTTTTTTTTTTCTTCTTCTTTTTTTTTTTAATCCTAATTCTGCAAAAGGAAAAATTTTAAGTCTCAAACTCTCACAAAATAGGAAAATCATTTGTGGAATATTTGTAGCCAGCAGCTGATGTGACTTTAGGGCTACATACTTTTAGACACCTAAACATGAATCCACGTTTTTTGTTTAAAAAAGGAACAAGCAAGACTTTCAATTGAGGTTGTGTTTTGAAGTGGTCAGGTTATATGGTTGCATGTACGCTTGCCACATTCCATGGGCTTGTTGCCAGGATGGTCTAAGGATACTGGTTAGACAAGGTTTATAAAAAAATTTCTTATCTCTTATACAACTAACCAGCTTGAAAAAATCTTGATATACTCTTTGGAACACAAAAGTACAAAAGCTTCTGCAGTACAGTTTGCATATTAATGTTCTGTCACACAAACATGTCAGTTAAGAGTAAGAAGTCAAGTGCACCAAACATTTCAGTCATGAAAAATGATTTGTTTTCCTTATCAGTACTTCACATGTCCTAGTGCTTCAACTGTATAATAAAATTAGACTTTAGCTGTACTGAGATAATGACAAGTATAGCTGCATTTGAGCTGTTTTATTGCAGTTCCTTTTAGCTAAGAAGGAACTTTGAAAACAAATTATGAGAGGTAACAATTGCACTATAATTATTGATTTGGTAGCCACACCCTTCAGTCAAAACTAATAGTGTAAGTCACTGACAGTCATTCTGCTAAGGATTTACAGTTGAAATCAACAATGTAAGTCTTATCAGGTAAGTGAAGCTGCTCACAGTCAGAATGGTTAAGTCCTGAAAGAGGTGTCACAAGTCTCCTGAATCAACTTAGAGCAAGCACTGCAACGATAAACAGGATATTAACAATACTGTTAAGAAGGGTTGCTTAAAGTTGCTCCAAATGTTTTCTGTATCAGGACTTGAAGAAGATTACCTCAGAAAATAAGTATGCTTTGCACACCAAAAATAAGTAAAAAAAACTTGCCAGAACCTTCTCCTTGCATAAAGATGCTTGATTAGATATAAAAATCCATGAGCTCTGTAATGCAGTCACTACTATATGAAGCAAAAAAATAAACTGCAAAGACTATTTTTAATCATTTCATAGAATCATAGAATGCTTTGGGTTGGAAGGGACCTTAAGAGATCATCTAGCCCAACCCCTCTGCAGTGAGAGAGGCAGGGATTGAACCCATGACCTTGGCATTATTAGCACCACGCTCTAACCAACTGAGCTGACCAGGCTGGTCATTTACTTTTTAACAGTAAACAACCAGCTAGCCTGGAAAAAAAATCATATGAAATCTTAACCTTTAGGACAGCAAAGTCAAGGGGAAAACTTCATGCCCGAAAAACACAAAAAAGAGACATGGATGTTTGAAGCCATGCGTATGTAAGTGAGCTTTTCATGCATATAAAATGTTTTCATGCATATAAAATAAGACGAACAATGTAACTGAGGGCATCAACAGCACATCAACAAGAGCAAACTGCAACTGTCGATTCTCTCCGTCATTTCCAGTTTTTCAAAACTTAACTGAAGCACATAAGTTTCTAGCATACCTTCTAGTTAGCAGAATGCACATTCCATTTTATCATGTCTTTGACTATTACTATTTAATATTTTTAGAATGTGGCTGATGTTTTCCTAAAATAGGATGTATTTATATACATGAATATATTCTAAAATGACATTTAACTTCTCACAAGGTGGGCCTAGGATTTTTAAAGGTTTTGTTTATAATAGTGGCTTAATTTTAAGTACGTGGAAAAAGCCCTAGTATTCAGAAACCAGAAGTCATTCAAGTGAACAGGTCTACTTTTGAGGTTCAGGTAGACTCATTTTTATCCCATAGAAGATTTGAATATTTGGTATTTTTAAATATGTCTTCATAGCTCCTGTTGTGCATATCTTCTACAAGTAAAACAAACTTTTAAACCCATCTGAGTATGTATCATCTTTTTTCAGCAGTAATTAGGAGAGAATAAGAATGCTTCATAGACCACCCAGAGTACTTAATTAAACTGTCAGTCAAGAATTTTTTAAAGGTTGCTCTACTGCAGGCAAAACATTGTAGTTATGATCCGCTTTTCAAAGTCAAACCTTTATACAAGAACAAAACTAACTTACAAAGTCAGTTGAAAGTCAAAGCAAATTCTGACTCTCTGGGATATACATGTCTTTCTTGAAAGATGTATTATTCCTGCACATACACTCACAACAGAAGGAAGATAAAAAGTATTTGAAGACTACAGGGCGAATAATTTTAGATGTATATCAGCATTCTGATAATTTGGAACTGAACCCAAATTATATATGGTTTTGGCACATTCTGAACTATTGAATACATTTCAATTCTAATCAATACATGCTAATGTACTATGCTATCATTCTTTGTAATTACATCTAAAGAACAAACAAGAGTATGTATTGTTCCAAATTTTTGCCTGAACAGTTCTGAATAAAACATTTCAAAGAATGTCCTGCCCCAACAAGATATTCTGAAACTGAAGACTGTGTAGAATCCAAAGCCCTAGATTCACATTAAAATAATTGAGCCTGATTCTCTATTTAATACCTCTGATCATGTAATTGGCAAGAAGACATAATGATATCCATAGTGTTGTTCTCACTAATAACAATGTTGATGTACAACAAAACAGATACGCTGCTGATTGTCTCTCACTATTAACTTAGTCATTAGACATGTTGGACCAGTTTCTGACTAGTTACTAATGTGGAGTACAGTAAGCAGCTTTATAAAAATAAACATTTACTGAAATGCAAATATTCAAAAAAAGCCAGTTCTTCATGATAAATAAAAATATTAGAAAAAAATAGGTAAGATATAAAGCCTTTCTTCAGATAACCATCAAAGGTAAATTACGCAAAGTTATCTTTGTCAGGAGTTGACTGGCAAATTCACTTATTCTCAGTTATCTTTCTTAAATACACAACAGAGATATCTTAATTCAAATGGAGGTTTAAAATTTTATATCGTGATCTGCCAATATGTGTATGTCTGAATTCTGTGTATGCACCTCAAATATCCTTCACCATAATTTTGACCTCTGACCTACAGTTCTGATTTGGTTAAATGTAGGCTATTGTGACTCTACGCTATGATTAGTCCATAGCCAGCTATAAAATTTATTCTAATACTAATTCATAAATGAAATAAAAAGTAAACTGCTACATGATATTGTTTCAAAACTAACAAGAAATGAATGTAGCAGAAAGGAAAAATGTTAAACTATGGCCGAGTTGTCTAAGCATCTGGGTTTTGGGGGTTTTGTTGGCTTTTTTGTTTTCTTTTCTTAACTCTAGAGTGCTTCAGAATTCAGTTATTACAAAAATATATTGTTTATATTTGGTCCAGATTCCAAAGCTGAATGAGAACTGACCCAAAACTAAAAGAAATAGGAAATGAAGATGAATCTTAGAAGAAAAACAATATTGAAGAAAGAACACATTTGGGTTGTATGCGGTGTGACACTTTGGTGACAAAGTTGATTTTTTTTTTTAGTTCAAATTGAAGGTTATTGTGACTCTTACATGAAATGTAAGGTATTGCAATAAAGACTGCACAAGACAATAGCATTACAGTTTCAAACTTGATTTGCTTTTCTTCTGTGAAATCTAGTTTACTTCATTGAAACTCTGGCTCAGGCACATATGCTAAGAATATCAGAAATGAAGTAAAAATGCCTACTGTCTCCTTTTGTCCTTGACAAATGACTCCATGGAAATTTCACTCTTCACTAGCGGAAAGAAACATACCTTATAACAGAGAACTAGTTCTTGCTCTGTGCACTGGACCTGAAGCTAAGCTTCCCAGGAATTAACTGAAACCTGAGCAGAATGTACAGTGTTAACATGTGGTCATAGATGGGATTTACTATTTTTTTCCACTTTAGCAGGAAAAAGGACATTTCAAACACTGTATATCATGCCACTCAGTCATTTTTCATCAAAAAGTTTATTGGGAGAAAAAAATAATCAATTATATCTTATGTACTCACCTTGAAATGTCACCTTGAATTTAGAAATATAGAACATAACTGAATAAGTCCAAATGACTCCAGACATTGAGATTAATAATAATCATAGTATCTCCCTGCAAAATATGGAGTCATTACAGAAGAGGATTATGAAGGTCTTACATAGATACCATGGTTTCAGCATCACTATAATTTACTTAGTTGTCAGAACTCAAGACTATCCTTTCAGCACATCCTCCCTCCTTCCACTTAGTTATTAAAGAAAATGAATCTACATAAAGAGCAACCCAGTCTGCAAAGGGTTGGTTTTCCATTTCTGCCTCCAGGCAAATGCAACTCATAACTCTCCCTGATAATCATATGTCACCTTAAACAGATAGACGTGTGCACTGCTTATTAATTTGACTGCATATTAGCAAAATTACAAACTCCACTTACAACATCAAGCTTTTAAATTGCTATATTCACTAACCTAAACTAGGTCTCTGTAATGCTGCAGGAGAACAAATGTCGTTCACCCTTCCAAAAAAATAAACTAACTTCCCTAAAAGTCACACTAGGCAATTTGTCAGTCTTTGATAGAGAACAAAATTTCCTCTGGATTCTCAAACTGGCTGTTGGATTGAACAATTAGATATCAGAAACACAATCCAGCCTGTTCTAAGACAAAAAGAATTGTTTCATACACAGCACTGAGTGGTCCAGGGAAGAATCATGCATCTCAATCTTTTTCATGAGTTGGCCATCAGTCTCTGCATAAGCCTGATCTCCCAGGTCTTTTGGACTCAAGGTGAGGAAGGGCTGAAAGTTAGTTTTCCCTTCTTTCCAGGAATCCAGGAGTTATCTATTCCAATGCAAAGTCATGCTTCACATTTTTCAGGAGAGGCGATTCTTTTTAGTTACCAGGTCAATGAATGCTGGTCACTTGCACACGAAACAGTTGCCTGCTATAATGCACAAAATGATCACAAACTGAAGAAAGTTTAAGGCCAACTGTAAACTTGGCCTGAAGGGCTAAATTCAATATTATCAGTAAATACATTAATGCAAAGTATAGCCCTAAAATCATAGAATCACTCAAGACATCATTCAGCCCAACTTCCTGCTCAAAGGAGAGTCAACACTGAATGCAGACCAGGTTGCTCAAGGGCCTCACCCAGCTGTTTTCTGAAAACTTCTGATAATGAAGATATCACAACTTCTCTGGGCACTCTGATCCAGTGCTTAATTATTCTCATGGGGATATTTTTTTCCTTATATCCAGTCAGAACAATCCCTTTCAGTTCATGATCATGGTCCTCTGTTCTCCTGCCTGTCTGTGTCTTCTTGGTGACCTTCCTGTAGGACAGATGGCTCTTCGGTTTCCCCACAGTTGTCCCTTCTCCTGGCTGAGCAAACCCCAATTCCCCAGCTTCTCCTCACAGGGTAAGGTCTCCAGCCCCCTGACCACGTTGGTGGCCCCTGAATGCACTTGTTTATCAACATCATTCTTGCACTGTGCATCCCAAAAATGAGTACCTTATTTGAGATATGGTCCAATGAGTGACAAGTAAAGGGGAATAATCAATTCCATAATCTAATGCCTCTGCTTCTGTTGGTACAGCCCAGGACCCTGCTGTCTGGTCACGTTGTTGACATGTGTTTGACAGTTAACAACAACAAAACGAAACAGCACAACTCAGATTTCTAGCATTCATTTTTTATTTTTACTGTTTGTGAATCTAACTAAAGTGAGCAAAAATGCTTTGAACTTCTGCAAATTCAAAAAACCCCATGTGATTAAGGTTAGGAGACTAATTAAAAACAACAATCCTTTTTTCACATGCATATTCTTGTTTCAACACATCACTTTCCTCTAATCTACTTCCAAGGTTTTTTTGCAGATTCTTGCTTTCAAGATTTCAGAACTGGGACGTAACTCCTCAAGGTGTATGTGGGTAGGGTGAAGAGAATTATTAATTTATTATACAATCAGTAATGGTCCCATTAAAAGATTCAGTAATGATATTGGCAAAGGCAGAATCATCAGTTTTAACATAGTATTCCATAGTGTGGAAATTAATATATTTCCCATTTATTTTCTGCTGGATATCTTGATAGCCATCACCCATTACTGAAGGGTATGAAGCAGAAGTACAGAGAAAGGATTGAGTGCCTTCAATCATAACAAGTTTGCATTTTTGTAGAGTTATGAGTGCTTGCACAAAGGTGCCTAAAGAACTACTCACTACTTCCTCTGGACCACTGGCTGATGTGGATCGGTTGGTTGGTTTGGGTTTTTTTTTTTTAACATATAATTTAATAGAGCAAATTATAAAAATGCACTGTGCAAGTTAGAGGTATTGTTAACACTGTATTTTATTTAGTCAGTATGCTATATCTTGTATGTCATGTTTGAAAGATAAGAGACTTCCATTACAAAGACAGAAGAAAGAAAAAAGGAAAAGAACTCAAAGCTACCTACTGCGATGATTTTCCATCAGCCTGTAGACAAGAACAAGCACAGTTACTCTTTTGCTCATCTCAGTTCTGCTCATGGTTGAACACCCTATGAGATTATGAGAAAACAAAAAAAATCTACACCTTGGGGTTCCTGCAATTCCCCTTTTAATGAAAGTAAAAATATGTTTTCAAAGTCTTTAGCTTCACTGATCATAAAGGTGTCTTGAAAACAGAACTTTGGTAACAATTTTTTTTTATGGCAACAATCATGACATTTTGAAGGAGCTGGTCTCATTTTTACTACAGACCCACTGCTGACAGAAGGAATTGATAATTATTATTTAAACACATGAGTTCACACTGACTTCAATGTGATCAGCATTTAATTTTTATTTTTTATTCTAAATAGAGGAATGTTCTTTTCCTTCCCGCATGTTGTAAATTGTTGGTCTACAACTTCTCTTTCTACTTTGAAAGAGATAGATACAGTAAATAGCCTAAAACCAAAAAAGCAAAATATATTATTTCTTAAAATTATACACCAAGTAGTTTTAAAAAAATTGTATCTGATTAATAATATAATGTCTAATTCAATGAAATCAATGGCATCCAGATAAAGCTATAGTGTTAATTTGATCAGGACCTAAAATGATGAAATCAGAGTAATGAGTGATCAAAACAGTGAGCAAAAGCTTGAAGTTTTTGTTTAGTCTGCACTGTATCTTGTCCAGGTAAAACTTCAATTTAATTACACTTCTTTTTTTACTGTATGTGACCAGCATAAACACTGTTCATCTAGGATATATAAACACTTTATTTTGTCACAGATACTGTGATGAGAGGATGATAGAACAATGAACTGTTGGAAAATTAAGAAGTATTTTTCAGAAGTATGTCTGAAACATGTCAGTTTTCAGGAACATCACTATTCAAAAAAAATAATTTCTTTATAGTAGGAATATTCAGTTTGATAAATAAAACATGGTTATACACTTACTTTTGACATACAGTAAAATACTAATTCCAATACCAAAATATATAAAATATTAAGTATTATAACATGCTTAATATTTTATATTTTACCATTTTCTAAATCAAAATGATTCCATATGTCTCAATCTGATTTTTTTTCCACTATATTAATTAAAGGAAGAGTTCAAGTTTAACTTTTCTTCCTGATATGCTAGAACTTTCAGTTCTAATTCTTTTCTTCATATGGGTGGCAAGGTACCACTAGGGAAAGGTATCTTTTCAAAAACTAAGGTTGTGTATAGAAAGTAATGGAAAATGATAACAAATTAGGATTTCCTATGTATCACTCAAACATATATTAAAAAAAATACATATTTAGCAACATAACTAGAGTGAACTATCTGAACAGATATGGCAGAAAGAATGGGGAAATATATCTGTTTAAAAGCTTTCCTCATTACTAACGTGCCCTTCCTTAATACAGATGTTATCAGAATTAACACATTGCAAATTTGGATCTATATTTCCTTTACTAAGCACAGGAGATCAATTAGTACAACAGTTTTATAGCAGAATGGGTATTTTAGTGTTCACTGTCTAATCCTTTTTTAAACTGTAAAACATAACTGACAGAAAAAAAAAGCAGAACCTCACATAATCCAGCCACCAAGCCAGGAAACATGAAATTGCTACTATAACCTTAACTGGTTTAGCGGTGGACTTGGTAATGTTAGGTTAACGGTTGGACTGGATGATCTTAAAGGTCTTTTCCAACCTAAACGATTCTATGATTCTATGATAATACTTCTCTACCTGAATCAACTAACTGATCAACAAACCCCTGCAATGGAAGAAAGCTCGGAGGAGATGGGCATAGGTGACGTGCTTATGAAGCTCTGAAAAGAATCTAGGGAGTGACCACAGCTGTTATAAGGGAAGCTGAACTCATCTAAACACCAAGGGGACTGGAGGGTGGCCTTTGCTGTAGATAAAGAGTTGTATTGGTTGAGTGGGTCAACAGGTTGTGCAAATGGCCTTCCCTAAAATAATCAATAGAAAGTATTATCTTCCTGAGACAGCCAGACCAGCATGGGGGAAGTGTATATGAAGCTCAGCTCAACACAGAGTGTAAAAATTAAACAACCAGCAAAATTAACTTTGAAGACGGCAACAGGCTTGAGCTGGCTTGAAGCCATGCATGCCTTCCAAGCACCTGAGGACATCCAGCATCATGACGGTAAGCTTATAGAGACCAGTAATGGGAAACACGTTTGTATTATGATTCAGCTGTACTGCAATTGCTATGTTATGCTTGTGTTGTGATTTCAGTACATTGCTGTATCACTCTGCTAAATCAAAATCCTGTGTAACACCAAATATCTTCAAGTAAGTACATTTGGTATTAAAACATTAAACCTTCTTCATGTGGAATATCTAAAGGAACCCCGTCACAGAGTATTGGACTCATGACAACGCTGCAAAGGTATACACCTTGAGGAAGATAGAAAGCGGCCCTTCAAAGAAAACAGTCAAATTAAAAACATTATCAATCATTCCCTGTTAAGCCAAATTTCTTGAAAGCACATCAGGAACCAGACCAAACAAATCATCCTTTTCCTGGCACAATACATCAAGTCAGAAGGGAAGAAAGCTAACAGAGAGAAGACTCACGTACAGTAAGGTGCACAAAGGCATATTAAATTTTGCCAGTATCTGAAAGTTATATAGGTGCCTATATTCAGATGATTGCAGCTTTCCAGATTCACAAGTTTAACAAAGCATGAGCCTTTAGCTACAGTAAACAAAAGAACTTAAAAATATGAACTGCAGCTTGTTTACATAACACTAGCTTCTGCTTGATTGTGTAGGTGAGTGGAGAAAAATCACCAACGTGCTATCCAAAATAGTTGAATATTTCACACTCTATTCAGAGCAGACATGCTAACTGAGAAAAGAAAGAGGCTGTACTATCTCAAAAGGATCTATTTTAAGTATGTGAGATGACAATCAGAACCAAACAGCTTAACATAATATAGGCAGCCCTCTCGGTTTTGTTATAAGTTGTCACAAGGTATTTTGTTTAAACTTAGAAGACACATAAGAAACCTGAAGCAAAAGAAAGAATCAAAAAAGATGCATATCATAATAAAAAAATTACAAAATGTAAAATGCATTTTACAGTATCACACAGAGTAATGCCACCACTGTTGCTAGTGCCATAAAAATGTTTGCTGATCTTTTCTAATTTTTCTTGAAAGCTTTTGACATAGTCTTGTAATGCCACAGGCTAAGTCTTTGATCTTCATAAAAACTTTTAACAATACCATATTAACTGGTTAGCATAAAACAAATCCTTTTCAACACAAAATACACGTTTTCACCATTTTACTAAAGCCAGATTTCAGGATGATTTTTTTAAGTTTGTTGATAGCACATTTTATTATTTCAGAAGTTACACAATGATTCATATTTATTTACATGACTACTACTACAATTCACCAGTTGCAAGTTACAGGAAAACCACCCTTTTCATGTTACATCCTAAAGTCAATCAGTTCTATTTAATATTTCTATTCCTAGTTTGATTCAAGATTTACTGACAAGCACAAAAATATGACCGACAAACGGTATTTTTCAGCATGGAATACAATTACCAAAAGGAAAAAGGTATACATTGTTATTTAAATTTCCACCTATCTGCAGATCTTGATGGACAAATCCTTGTTTCACCTTGCCTTCTCAGCTAGTACCCCTGCACAATTTTCATTTTTTCCTTACAGAATAGCATCTGACAAACATCATGAAGCTAGAAATAAATGACATTAACAAGACAGGTTATAGAGGTGGAATGGGACAACTGATTTGGTAAAACCTGACATAGAAGATCCTTCTAACAACCAATCGCAGTGTGACAGCTATACAGTAGGATGACTGGCCCCAAGCGTCTAATCTTCATTTTTATGAACAGCACAAGCCATTCTGTTTCTCAGGCTACTAAATCTCAATTGGAAATTAAAGGCTGAAAACATAGCTCTGAAAACTGAGATTCATTTCTGCTTCACTGCTTCACAAAGAGTAAACTTCATCAGCTGGACCTAGGGATTAGATAAGGTGCTTCGTTCTTTTTGTGTGGATCCCTGCAGAGTTCAGAACTTACCCTTGGTCTCATAGCAAACAATTTCCTATGTTTAGATTAACTGTGGTTTCCATGGTCTACCTTATAAATACCAGACCTCCATTCCTGAGATTGGATATATCAGAAAAAAACCCCCACCAGTAAAAACCAGCAAGAACAAATTTTAGCCATCAAATGTCTTAAGTTAAAACATATTTGTTATCTAGTTATTATTAATGCTCCTTTCCTGTGACTACTACTTAATATTAATATAAAGAGTTGTTTCACTCCCGTATGCACAACTTGGTATTTTGTTTTTAAAAGTACAGAAAGGGTGTACAATGTTTTAGCATTGCAATGGAAATATACCCTTGTGCCCTGAAATTAAAATACTGATTATGTATGTTATTTTTTTCCACCTTCAGCATCTCTGGGGATGTTTTTGCTACACAGTCCAGAAGGGAAATTAGAGAACTCAGAGAAATAACAACAGGATTTTTGTTTACTTTAACCTGCTGCATGAAGGATTATATTATTAAGTATGTGTATTATTACCTATTCTATTGTTGAGTATGAGCTCAAGAAAACATAGCATTCTTAGTTTAAAAATCATGAGAATTTTTTTGTTTATTAAAGTAATATTCTATTTCCCTTTTCAATGGCCACTATTAAATTACTTTATTTATGCAGAGAATATAGTGATGAATGTTACTAACAGAACAACAGGAGAGTGGGAGAACCACGTCAGAATGATGGTACCTTAAACTAGCAAATTGTTCCTTTCATACACAATACTCATACGCAGTAATTATCACAAGCATATTGCCTTTCTACAGAATAACCTGCTCAAGACAGCAGCTACTTAAACTGAACCGAGAAGACTAGTACACATAGTATTTGAGGCTGCTCCTCCTCCGAACTTTTGAAAATACCCACACCTCTTGGGGAATACCCTGTCCGAGGAAGGCGAGCCCAAGCTACCTCCACAACCATCTCTGGTGCCAGCACTGGTACTCCTATGACCACATCAAAAAACTTCTTCTCCTTGTTGGTTTTCAGACAGATTTAATAAAAGCCTAATTTTCAGCTGGGAAATTAATTCCAGTTTGCTAACCCTACTCAGCATACGGCAGTAAGAAGAGTACTTTCAGCACAAAGGAAGGGGTGGGACTGACGCTTTCAATACCAGCCCACATTTCTGGCTGTCTAAAGTGACTGTGGTGCAGCAGCACTCCACACCTCTCAAGGTAGATTAAATGCACTTTTGCATGCAGGGGGAATAACAAACTGCTGTTTCCCCACTGAGATCAGTGCCTGACTAAACGAGCATTCCTCTTCTCTGCCACCCGTTGCAAAGCAAATAGGTAATTTCGAAGGTTTACACTAATCTGTCTGATTTCACGCTGGAAAAGGAGTGCTACGGCTGGAGCTGCTCTCAGCTGAGAGGCTGCACCAAGCAGAGGGTTCGATGCTTGTCACCTTCCCAGCCAAGATGCCTTCCCTGGGCACATTAAGAGGAAGCTCGCCAAGACACGGCCTCCAGCTAGCGCCTGTGAGAAGGGAAGCGGATGAAGAGCTTTTTGGGGGGCTTTCTCTTCTCTCAACCGTAGCACAAGGAATAGATTTCTGAAAAGGAGACAGACTGTTGCTATTCCACGTATGGATTCTGTGGAGGTTGAATTCCCACTGCTAAAGGTGGTTTTCCCTCCCTCTGCTGTGATGAATTTGAGAAATTCATAATATTCATTAAAGTAATACAGTTATGACTGTGAATTTGTATTACTAGCTGAGATTTACCAGTGATCTGGAAAACCCTAAGGGGTACAGACTTACACCACTCCAAACACTAGCATTAAGATATATTCTGTGGTTGCTGCTTCCTATGGAGGGCATTTCTACCATGTGGAGTAAGGTGTGAAGTTTTTCCAGTAGGAAAGTAAGGAGCCAGCAGTGCCCGCAGTGGGATTCAGGCAGGTATTTTTAAATTGGAGTTAACTGCCTGAGAGGGTATAGCATCAATACAGAATTAAAATGATATACATTTGTATCTGTCATAAGTTATTAATAAGATAAGTGGTTTAGAGTCCCTCCTGGGGGAAAGTTAGGAAAAGGTATTCTCTCGGGCTTCTGCTCCTGCAGGCAGAGTACAGGCTACCATCAGGAAAGACACGGGGTTTTTTTGCTTGTTTCACATTTGGAAAAGTAGTATCAGCACAGTTAAAACTCTCCTCTTCAGGGTGAGCTGAGCTGGAAAGTTGCCAGTGTTACTAGAGCCTCAAAAACTGTATGTGCTATAAATAAGTTCTCACAAAAATGTGTAGTGTAATTTATCTGCTGGTTGTTTAACTTGTAGTTACAATCTCACATAATCTTACACATGGCTCTACTGAAATGCTAATAACCTTCAATAACCGTATGATCTGTTAAAATAGTTATAGGTGGCTTCTTAAATCCCTTTACTCTTTTCTACAGTTATCTTCTCAGACTATGTCTTCCTTCAAACCTTAATTCTACTTTGAAGAGACACAACTGCATGTTTCTTTTGATGCTTTTGTTTAATTTTATCAGGATATCATAGAATCACAGAATCATTTAGGTTGGAAAAGACCTTTAAGATCATCCAGTCCAACCATTACCCTAACATTACCAAGTCCACCATTAAACCAAGTAAGGGTAGAGTAGCAATTTCATGTTTCCTGGCTTGGTGGCTGGATTATTTATAATGAAAGTAAAAACTAGGAATCATTAAGAATGGAAAAGACCTCTAAGATCATCAGTCCAACCATCAACCCAACACCACCATGCCCACTAAACCATGTCCCAGAGCACCACGTCTACCCGTTTTTTAAACACTTGAAGGGATGGTGACTCCACCACCTCTCTGGGCAGCCTGTTCCAATGCTTGACTACCCTACTCATCTTTTCTTCAAACTAGAAAATACCAAATCATTACCTAATTACTTCTTTTAATCTCACCAGTCAGAAAGGAATCCTTCTCTGCCCTCTTTGTCATTTTTTACATAACATAAGGAAAACTCGGTAACCGGAATAACCCTCCCCTCAAATCTTGTGAAATATTTCCTTGTACTCTCTCGCCTTTATTCCACTTCCTCCTCCTCCTATTTTTTTTTCCAAATTTCCATTCACACATTGATAAATTCTGTTTCAGCTACTGCCACTTCTTCTTTTTTCATAGATCAGCATTCTTCCATGTGTTGTACTCTGTCCATGTTATAGACACATATTCTGACATACGCAAGGATTTTAGACATTTTATCCTTTATCCTTCTCTATGCCTTTAAGCACCCTGCTGATCTATCCCAACCTCGTCTAAAGTGTCCAACTTACCATTAAACACAACCCAACCCCCTTACTTTATCAGCCTCTTCATTCCATCATTATATGACATAAAATTAACGAAAAGCAGCATTATTTTGTATGGGGGTGTATGTAACAGACACTAGCAGTGTTTGCTAGTGTAAAGCTTCCTGTGCATGTACTACATACTACACTTCTTTAAAATGCAAGACAAGCTGGGCAGTAGAGAAGAAGTCTTCTTGCACTGTGCTGGCTGCAGCAGTGTGTATCCACTCCCTGGAGAAAAAGCAGACTGCTGTATTCCCCCAGAGGATCTCAAAGTGCTCTGTGGGGTGAAGCTTCAGGGCACAGAGCAGGGCAGGCAGAGACAACCAACACTGAGGCCAGCCAGAAGAGAACAAAGTGCAAGCCTTTGAGTGGAGTAGGGATGTGCTATCCGCAGTGAGCAGGTTTCTTTTCAGCCCAAAGACGATGGAGGGAAGGAAAGCTTCCTAAGAACCTAGAGGGATGTATTAGAGTTAATTCAACTGAGAAGCCACTGAAAGTCATGGGACTCACAGGGAAGGGTGGAAGAAAAGACCACCACAAAATCACATAGTAACCAAAGAGTAATTTTTGGTTTAGATATTCTTGTTTCATCAGTCTCAGCAGATCTGAATTTTCTATCTCTTAACAGCCACCTTATTCTGGCTTATTAGTTTGTGCTCTAATACACTTAGCTTTAAAGACTGGGAGCCTTTTGATGTCTTTTGTCATGCTCACTTCAAAGGAAAAGGTGGGGGCAGTTCCACTTCAAGGCTCTGGGCAACTCAAGGTCCTATTGCAGGGGGGGGAGCAGGGAGAAGAAGCTAGGCAGATGTTAATACTGGATGCATTTTTGATGCACCAGAGCTAGTAAGTTCAGTCCTCCAGCTGGAGAAAGGCAGAAAGGATAAATAAAAAGAAAAGCTAACGCCATCCCTTCTAAATTAGAGCAAAGTACTGCAGTAGCTTGAATAAAAAGGACTTGAGAGACCGAGTAACAGTAATGGTACAACAGTTTTATTCAAGCTATTAAAGGGAGGATTACTTTTCTGTTCAGTCATTTACTCATAGCTTTTAGATGGGTGCCATAAGCAGCAACTTAGGCAGAGTCATTCAAATAGTAGTGAAAACTTCTAGGCGAGAGATGCATAACCAAAATATATCAAGACAAATCTTGCAATATTTATGCAAGACAGACATAAGCTGCGCAGCAGTTGATTTTTCTCTAGGCTGATGGATACAGTGGGACTTGGGAAATCCCCATCTTCCCAATCCCCTAACAGTCCTGTGAATTAACAATTGTGAATTAACAACTGCTTGGCTCTAGCATTTTACAAAAACATCCATGTATCTCTCCTTTCTGTCGTTAACTCACAATACACTTTCAGACTACCTCTCTTCAGGAATACCTTCCCCATATGTAAAGCTAACTTTGCCCTTCCTTCAGAGGTAGATATCTACCTCCCCTTGGTTTACTGTACTGCCTCCTTCCTTTTTCCCCTCTGAGACAGTGGGCATCAAGAACCAAAGTGTTTTCATCTTCTTTTTTTGGACTATGTATTTCTTTCCCTTCTGCCTACATTCTACACTACTAAACACAATCTAAAATCTTTATTTCATTGATGTGTATTTCCATCCTTCCTCCTCTTACTACACTGATAATTCAGGACTCTATCCTACTTCTTACTGTACCATGCACACTTTCACCTGTTCCTCCTTCCTCTTGTTTTCCCACCTCAGTTCTCTTTTGCAGATGCATCTTCCTTGAAGTAGAAGCGAAGAGCAGGCATGTAAGCACCTCTGAAGGATGAATAGTGCACGCTTACATTCACTTACATTCTTCATGCAGCACTTTGCACAGACATGTATCTCTTACCAATCCCTTTCTAAGTTTTCCAATTGTACAAAATTTTATCCAGCTTATCATAATCTTCTAGCTGGGGATCCCTGTGCCCCAACCCTTTAAATATCTGATTGCCTCTCCACAGCTTCCTCATTCTCTTTGCCTGGCTACAGCCCAGTATTACAGGAAAATGCTGTA